>NC_041387.1:288203174-288543894 GCF_002162155.2 Triticum dicoccoides | reverse complement strand
TGGCGAGTGTCTCAAAACTCTTCCTAGGTCAAACTGACAGGATGGGCACGAAATTTTTTTGTTCGAATTTTTTTTTTCGACTGCCCGGACCCAAAAACTGGAAACGGGTCAAAAAAAACTTCCTATAATGGCACCTGTCTCAAAACACTCAGAAACACCTAAAAATAGGATAGCCAGAAAATTTTTCGAAAAATGCGTTTTCGAAAATTTTTGGGCCTAAACGGAGCGTGGCTACCCGACTTTTTTTTTCCGAAACCTACTCCGGCAAGGAAACACGAATCGGAATCTAGATGGATCCCAAAAACAAACCTAATAACCAAGGAACTCGGATTGGTGGTGGATATATGGTGGTGGTATATGGCAGCGGTGGTGGTAGCGGTGGTAGTATATGGATATGGATCGGTGGTGGTATATGGGCACGGATTGGTGGTGGTATATGGATACGAATTCGGAGCGGTGGTGGTAGATGGCAGGGGCCATGATGATGGTGCGGCGGCGGCGTGACAACTTATGACCAGAACTCGAAACTCTAAAAGACTAGACTCTAAGACCAGCAACTAGACCGACGATGCAACCGCAAATTCAACAAAGCAAAACCCTAAAAAGATTATGCAAAGGCTCAGATTGGTTCGGATATGATGAACTAACCCTAATTTTTTTTTGTGGCTTTTTCGTGGACTGTAGGTATGAAGAACAGACTCGATCTAAACTACGAAAAACTGTAAAATCTCACCGAGCAACCTGGAAATCTGATACCACTTGATAGAGGCAAAGGTGTCCCGTCTTTCGATGAGATGATGGATATCGCTTTGGTGGAAGTCGACTTTGACGATCCGACTACGAACGTGCGAGGACGTCGCGCCTTAGCAATCGCTAAACCAACTCCGAGAGGTTATTGACCACGCCGGAGCACGATCAACCTGACCACGAGGGTCTGTTTCCTGCAAGCAAACGAAGAACAAGCAAGAAACTAAGATTGCAATCTGGATATTGCGAATATAAGATGAAAGCTTTATTGATCAAGGTGGGGTTCTGTGACGCCTTTGTCTGGTCATTGAACACAAACGAAGTACGCGAAGTTGCAGCTATGGCGAACTTTTAATCTAAACAAAACCCAAAGTCTAAACGATGCCCTAAGGGCTGTATATATGGAGGAAGAGGGGGGAATTTCGTGGCCCTTGGTGGAGGAGTCCGAAATCAACCCTATCTCTTGTTTCCCCACACATACGGACTCTAAAAATAGCCTATACTTATGTATTTCGAAATTACATGGGCCTGGCCCAATAATAAGGTGACGCAGCACCTAAAATAGCCTCGGGACGAAATTTATGAAGTGGCATCTTGTATATTTCGTCCAAGGCTTCATGCACCCATTATGGTGGCTTCAAAGTCCTGAAATCATCACTTGTAACTCCGTTCTTGTTCCCCTTGCGCATGCCATCATCTCCATGCTTGTTCTTGCTCCAATGTTCATCCTTCTCCAAGCTAGGCCCTTCATTTGTAAGCAAAACAAATGTATCCAATTGATAGAGGCGGAGGTGTCCCGTCTTTCGATGAGATGGTGGATTTCGCTTTGGTGGAAGTCGACTTTGACGATCCGACTACGAACGTGCGAGGACGTCGCGCCTTAGCAATCGCTAAACCAACTCCGAGAGGTTATTGACCACGCCGGAGCACGATCAACCTGACCACGAGGGTCTGTTTCCTGCGAGCAAACGAAGAACAAGCAAGAAACTGAGATTGCAATCTAGATATTGCGAATATAAGATGAAAGCTTTATTGATCAAGGTGGGGTTCTGTGACGCCTTTGTCTGGTCGTTGAACACAAACGAAGTACGCGAAGTTGCAGCTATGGCGAACTTTTAATCTAAACAAAACCCAAAGTCTAAACGATGCCCTAAGGGCTGTATATATGGAGGAAGAGGGGGGAATTTCGTGGCCCTTGGTGGAGGGGTCCGAAATCAACCCTATCTCTTGTTTCCCCACACATACGGACTGTAAAAATAGCCTATACTTATGTATTTCGAAATTACATAGGCCTGGCCCAATAATAAGGTGACGCAGCACCTAAAATAGCCTCGGGACGAAATTTATGAAGTGTCATCTTGTATATTTCGTCCAAGGCTTCATGCACCCATTATGGTGGCTTCAAAGTCCTGAAATCATCACTTGTAACTCCGTTCTTGTTCCCCTTGCGCATGCCATCATCTCCATGCTTGTTCTTGCTCCAATGTTCATCCTTCTCCAAGCTAGGCCCTTCATTTGTAAGCAAAACAAATGTATCCAATTTAGGCAGCATCATATTCTCATGAACATTAGAATCATTACCAAGAAACGAAAGTACCTGGTAATTTAGTTGGCGTGCACGAGCTCTAGTAATTGGTCCAGTATGTATAGCAGCAGGGGCTGTGGGTGTAACAATTGTATTGATGTCCTCATCAGTCAGCCTGACCACGAAGGTCTATTCCTGCAAGCAATCGAAGAACGAGCAAGAATATGATAAAGCAATCTGAATATTGCAAATATATATGAAGTATTGATAATGGTGGGGATCCGTAAGCGGTCTTGGTCTGGTCGTTGGACACAAACGAAGTACACGAAGTTGCAATGGCTAACTTTTAACTAAACAAATCCCAAGGAAAAGCTACTAGATGGATCTACTTATATAGGAGCAAGGGGTGGAGGCCAAGGAGGTGCGAGGACGTCCCAAGTCAGCCTAAAACTAAATCTAGGTCGTACAAGGCCAATGGGCCCAAGTGGAGGTGATGTAACACCTTTGGACTTGTAGTTTGACTCGGATTCTGCTGCAGCATCAGATTGTTTCATCCACAACTCAACGCTCCGGACGAATTTGAAGGTGATTCCAATTGGGTTGGAAAGTGCACGAAATCTAGTTTCCAACAAAAAAAGAATCACCCAATTCGGAGTCCGTATGAAAAACTTGTGTGCGTTTTGAGTCAGGTGTGTCTGTGCAGTCCGAATCTGAATCCAGAACGTAAGAGACTTGCACTCTATCTTCTCTTGGGCCAAAAGTGACGTGAGAGAACTTTTTGGACAGCAAATAAACATCTCTTTCTTCCTTATCTTCATATGTGGATTGTACAAATGTCCCATACACCTGCAATTAGACAAAACACAAAAGTGTGTGAAGTATTTTTGTTCTGAATAACATAAATAGATTATTGAATAGTTTGCACTAGAAATCACCTGACAAATATGCATATATGCAATATTTTTGGTCATATCCAAGGTAGTCATGTCCTCATCATCCTCCCCTTCTTGAAAATAAAGCCGTCCTCGGCGTTGCTTAATCTGAAATGTGGCTAACAAAAGAGACAAGGTGTACATGTTGTATATGTATATGTCATCCATTTTTACTTCCCTTGATTTTTGCATATATGACACATGAATAGATGAGTAACTTGCATAGTTCATAAAATCTAAAGCAAAAAAATTAGCACAAGAAGTAGAAAGCATGAAAATATTGCAACTCAGTTTGCACATATAAGTGAAGCTCTTATTCATTTGAAAAGATTGACAATGTTCATCATTAAACCATCCCAACATTGGTAAATAAACCTTACTTGCATCAAATTTACATGCTACAACATGCTTAAATAAGCAAACATGCAATAAGTCATTCAACACAGAATCATCACCAAGATTAGATGTCATATTAAAATGATTAAACATTGGTTCTTTTGCATCAATAGTTAATTCAATGGGTGCACTCAAAATTGTTGGTATTTCAGTTGTTTGATCACATGGCAAAGTCAAATTATCAACGTAGTCCTCTAAAATAGGTGGTGTGATCAAAGTAGTGGGTAGCTCATCAGATGGTGCATTCAAATTGACAAGGCATTCATCATTCTCATGTAGAGATGGAAGATCAGTACCTTTGTCATTACCTCTTATGATCAACTCAGATGATGTAGCCACTCTCGGGGGCGATGTGTCACATGGTGGAGGTGATGTAGTCCTGACAACAACGGATGTGGTTGTCATAGTATGCCTAGTAGTTGAAGGAACAATCATATCAACTCTTGAAATGTGCATCGTGCGCTTGTTCTCCTCGTGGCCAACACGTCGTTTTATTTCCTGTTCAGCTTTGCAAGCAAGATGAAACAAATGGTCCATAGGATAGCACTCTTCATGAATTAGTATCTCTTGAATATCACGGTTTAATCCTCCCCAAAATCTATCCATAAAATCATCTTCACTTTCTTCTAAAGAGGAATGCAACAAGGTAGTTTGTAAATCATCATAATATTTTGTTACAGTTTCACTACCTTGTTTTAAGTGTTGCAACTTCTTAATCATGTCACGAGTATAATAAGCAGGGACGAAAGTATGTCGCATGGCAAGTTTCAAATCATCCCAAGTAGTAGGTATATAATCAGGGTGTAACCGACAATATTCACTCCACCAAACCAAAGCATAACCAGTGAAAGAACCAACCGCAACCTTAACCTTTTTATGTTCATCGAAATTATGGGAAGCAAATATATTTTTTATATCGAACTCCCATTCAATATATAAAGCAGGTTTAAAACGGCCATTAAATGGTGGTATAGATACATTAACCTGATCATGTGCATTTGGATGTTTGTGCACCTCTCGTGACGGTTGTGGTATTTGCAAAGGTGGTGGCACGTCTCCCGCGATCGACAAAGCCCATGAATTGACTCTGGATCCTGTCATGATTTGTAGAACAAGAAACAAAACCCAAAAATAATGTTCCTATAACTACTAGGATGTGGTGGTAAAACGCTCACAGTAAAACAAATATCAATGTCTTACAAGTTTTTACCATGCAGCAGGCGGTGATCGGCAACCAGCGGTGTCAAGTAACTCCGAATATTAAGTAAAGCGATTGCCAGGGGAGCGTACGTATACACGGTGTAGAAATATGTGGAGCTGGGTTGGCTATATATGGTAGCAAAAGATTAGCAATAATCAATTCAAAGATGCAATGTTGAATAAACGCTCAACGACGGTACTGTGCTGGTCCTAGGCTAGACCGTACTAGAGACGCGAGCCTAGAACACTAATGAGGTCACGGCGTAGCACAACTAGCATCAATGAAGGATACTAAGTAGCTCTTGACAGCAAGATATAAGTGAATATCACAACGGCAGTGAAGATAATGATGAAAAACAACTGCCAAGCAGGATATACAACAACTCTCTCTCCAACTTTCCTCTTGAAAAGTTTAAGACAATTTTCTGATAAATTCTTTCAAATAATGCTATTAACTCAAGCTTTCCAATGCAAAAAGAATCACTCAATTCCGAGTTGATATGAGGAGTCAAAGAATTCTAAAACTGGCCTGAAAAATTGGAACAAGCTGTGTTCATGAACTTCGGAGGGCAAAAAGACCTATTTAGAAGTCGATTTTGAGGTGTCAAATATTGAACTAGCTTCTGCAACTATTTAGATGCGGCTCGTCGCTAGCTTCAATTTGAGTACTCACGGAGCCAAAACGGACTTCATATGAGGAAGATACACCTGTTTTACTGAACAGTGCGCAAAACAGATTCCAATCCGAATTCAGGTACGAGATTGATTCTAGATAGATCCAATTTTTTTTCTTCTCTCTTTTTTTTCTCACGCTTTTTTTTCTTTTTCTTCTCTCTCTTTTTTTTCCTTTTTTCTCTTTTTTTTCTCTATCTTTTTTTTTCAAGACAAACTAGATAAGATGCAGATTGGATCAGGCGAAGATGTGAATGACCTCAACTATGATTATGACAATGAACAGTGCGTAACACGTGGTGGAAATTAATAGATGGGATGGTGGACAGCGGAAGGGATAATGATGCAGCGGCGGCGTGACTAATGTGAACAGAACTCGAAACTCTAAAGGAACTAGACGCTAAGACCAGCAACTTACACGACGATGCAACCGATAATTCAACTATGCAAGCAATGAATAGAAAATTGCAAAGGCTCAGACTGGCTTGGATAAAGGATGAACAGATCTAACTTTTTTTTGTGTGGCTTTTTCTTGGACAATAGGTAAGAAAACAAATCTAATCTAGGAAAACTGGAAATTCTCACCGAGCAACCTAAAAACTGATACCACTTGATAGAGGACAGGGTCCCGATCTTTCGATGAGATGATAACTATCGATTTGGTGGAGATGACTTTGACAATCCGACTACAAACGTGCACGACGTTGCGCCTTAGCAATCGCTAAACCAATCTCCTGAGGTTACTGACGATGCTGGAAGCACGGTCAGCCTGACCACGAAGGTGTATTCCTGCAAGCAATCGAAGAACGAGCAAGAATATGATAAAGCAATCTGAATATTGCAAATATATATGAAGTATTGATAATGGTGGGGATCCGTAAGCGGTCTTGGTCTGGTCGTTGGACACAAACAAAGTACACGAAGTTGCAATGGCTAACTTTTAACTAAACAAATCCCAAGGAAAAGCTACTAGATGGATCTACTTATATAGGAGCAAGGGGTGGAGGCCAAGGAGGTGCGAGGACGTCCCAAGTCAGCCTAAAACTAAATCTAGGTCGTACAAGGCCAATGGGCCCAAGTGGAGGTGATGTAACACCTTTGGACTTGTAGTTTGACTCGGATTCTGCTGCAGCATCAGATTGTTTCGTCCACAACTCAACGCTCCGGACGAATTTGAAGGTGATTCCAATTGGGTTGGAAAGTGCACGAAATCTAGTTTCCAACAAAAAAAGAATCACCCAATTCGGAGTCCGTATGAAAAACTTGTGTGCGTTTTGAGTCAGGTGTGTCTGTGCAGTCCGAATCTGAATCCAGAACGTAAGAGACTTGCACTCTATCTTCTCTTGGGCCAAAAGTGACGTGAGAGAACTTTTTGGACAGCAAATAAACATCTCTTTCTTCCTTATCTTCATATGTGGATTGTACAAATGTCCCATACACCTGCAATTAGACAAAACACAAAAGTGTGTGAAGTATTTTTGTTCTGAATAACATAAATAGATTATTGAATAGTTTGCACTAGAAATCACCTGACAAATATGCATATATGCAATATTTTTGGTCATATCCAAGGTAGTCATGTCCTCATCACCATATGTGACATTGAGAGCATTTCCTTTGAGAGGATGAGTGTGACCACCACTAGCCCCACACATGAGAGCATGCCACACATCCTATGTGAGGTTGAGCGGCATTTGAGTGACTCCACCAACCATATGAGTGAGAGCATCCTTGAGGGAGTGAGTGAGCCACAATACATAGAGAGTGAGGTAGTTGAGAGGGCACGTGAGGCCACTATGATTTCTAACGACTTAACCTCTACTCCTAGTGTGTTTTCTTCTTTGGTGCTAGGTCTCCTACATGATGACACACCTATCCTCGACGAGTCCATCCCTCCAATGGGAAAACTGATGGCCATTGTGGATAATGATGCACCCCCCCACATGGTTCCATCAAGATGAAGATGACAACGAGTGGATCTTCAACACCTCACCTACAACACATGAGCGACGCTCCAAAGGTAACATAGGTGATGGTGCTTCTCTTGTCCCACTAGTGGACTCTCTTGACATTGATTGCTCCCATGATGTTGACACACCTATTGCCATGCTTCATGCTAGTGAGACTTCTTCATGCCTTGACTTACCTATTTATGATGAATATGATGATGAGCATGTTGAGTTCCCTAGTTGTGATGCTATGCTTCATAGGATATCATGTGAAAATTCTATTGGTCACGTCATGTTTGATAATCCTTTAAACTTGTCATATGCTATGAGTGAGATATCCCATATTGCATCATTTCAATCTCAACATAGTAACTATGCATGCCCCATTAAAATCAACCCCATTTGCACTTATGGCATAAATGACGAGATGATGGTCATTGGCTTTTGTTTTTCATGTGATGTTATTGCCATGCTTCCTTTACATGATTTGCGCAATTCATGTGCTATGTCATGCCATGATCACATTGTTCCAAATATGCATTGTTTTGGATGTTGTCAATATTCTCCACGTGATGTTTCTACTCTTGCTCATGAGGAGACCCCCATAGTTTCCTCATACATATTCGGAGATCGTGATGCATTTCATACTTTGCATGATTCACATAATAGTGTACACCATACGCATTCCATGAATAACAATGCACTAGATATTGCTCGTGATGCATTACACAATTTGAGTCTCCATTATGCGATACATAATAACAAACCTCATGATGGATGACATGTTTCTATATCACGCATCTCATTTGTTTGAGCATTGGCTATTTTGTGCTAACCGACACATGCATGTGCGCATCATGATGGATGATGTGTACATATACCATGCACACACAATTTTTCCTTTGTCTTTGTTTTGTGTAGGTACTTATGAACACTCGTCAACCTCACAATCCCATGAGTTGACGAAATGAGCTCTTGAGAGCAACGATGACTTGGGATACCGTGGGCTATCCTTACCACTGTCCCCTTCGCGCAAAGACTACGCGCATCTCTTCTACTTGGCTCTCACACGGCTATGGGCTATTTACCACTTGTCACATTATGCCCATACTATCGTGTTCACTTTGCATGTTATTTTTGCTCCTATGCCTTTGCCATGCAATTGTGACCCTTGCTTGCATCTACCCATGATTCACCGGTATGCTACTTCTATGTGTATTTGCATGCTTGGTGGAGATCCTTGTTGCTATTGCCATGTTTATCATGTGCCCCATGCTATTGATGCTTGTTGTGTTGGGAGAGTCATGATGCCCCCATTGCTATTTATATATGGCTTCTCACCAATACCATTGATGATATTTTTCTCATATCTTGCTTTCATGCTTGTGATATATCATGTGTGTTATTCATGCCCACTATTCGCACACATGACATGATTGCCATGATTCCTCCTAGTGTGTTGCATCTTCGCACTACTAGCTTGCTTGACTTGATTGCTATGATTGCTTGCTTGGTTGCATCAGCCATGTTCCACTCTTACTCGCTTTCTTGGGTTGATGACATATATGCTCATGCCTCTCACATGATATATCTTGATCATTGTCTGTTGTGTCCATTAGTTGCCTCTTTCATATCCACTTGTATTGAGTGCAACCATACTATGCTTCTTGATCTTGGAGACTTTGACACTTTACTTGTGATGCATGATTGTTTGATTGAGCCTATTGCATTTGATTGTTGATGTAGGGTGGAACCCGATGTGGACGATCTTTCACGTTTGGAGTGGATCCTACGGGGAACCACGAAGAACACGCGGAAGAACTAGAGGGAAAACACGGGGAGAATGAGAGAAACACTCAACCAACAAGGAATCAATCACACAAGTGCTAGATCACAGAACACAAAGAGATACATATGATCCACAATCAACAAAGGTAAGGATACAAAGGTAACCGATCTTCTCCGTGAGGAGGTCTTGAATCCATAAGGGGATCTTCCCACGAGGGGGTCTTGAATCTGATAGGATCTTCTCCGAGGAGGTCGCGGTCTCTCACGAGGAGGAGATCCGATGGATGAGCGAAGCTCTATCTCTAACTTGAGCTAAATCAACGCTAAACCTAACTAGGAGGAGGTGGAGGAGTATATATAGTCTAGGGCCACGAAGGGGTAAGTGAAGGGGTACATGGGTTGCGGCCCAACACATGGCAGCGCACAGGCGCCGGTCGTCCGACGGGTACAGGACGTCCGGTGGCTCGCGAGGGTCCGGTCGTCCGGTACTTGTCGGACGTCCGGCGATTTGGCTCGGGTGTGGATTTGTCGGATGTCCGGACGTTGTCGGTCGTCCGGTGGCTGATGGTCATCGGACGTCCGGCCTTGGTCGGTCGTCCGGAGCCTGGGAGTCGTCGGACGTCCGGTCCTGGTCGGACGTCCGGCCGCTGTAGCTTCGGCCAGCTTCTTCTCTTGGTCCTTGTACTTGGTGTCCTCGCCGTCTTGTCCATGGTCTCCCTCCTTGTTACTGGTCATGCATAGCACATATATTTGAGGTAGTAACCATGTCTCACATGTGGGAAGTGAAGGTTCGGAGAGGAGCGAGTTCACCTTGTGTCCAATGGCGTTTGTTCGAGGTCTCGTCATATGTCCACTTGGGGCTTGAGGAGTAGTGGGAGTGTACATGGGGATGAACATGGGATGCTCCGCATCAGTTGTTCTCGCATCATATGCCTCCATACTATGCAATACTCCCTTGTCATTTCTCATGATGAGCATGATGCATACACTTTTCCGGTATTTTACCACACGAATGATAGGTTTTGCACTTCTGCTAACCTCATTTGTTTTCCCGAGTGTTTGTCATGTTCTTTCGTTTTGCAGGATTCACAAGGCATTATCGTCATGAGACATATTGGTTATGTGAAGGCATACACGATGTGCGACACCAACATTTTCGACATTCTCATAAAGGTGAACTCCTTCTCTTTGAGCCATCCTAAAATATGCATATTGGATGGGTCACTCTTTCATTGTTGTTTCCTTCTTGTTGTCTACATGATACATCTCGCGGACGGAGGAGCGACATTGGAGATTGGCTCTATGGATCTTCACATTGAGGAGCGCTCGCACTTATTGGATGCACCTTCGGTCTTCCACTCTTGCCATGACATCGAGCATTGGTACACCAACACCTCCATATTTGCTGATTGTGCTCATACATGTCATGCTCGATGGACATATCATACTCACCACAAGTTTACACCTCATGCATGGATTGACTCACATTATGATTGCCTTGTTGCATCTTGTATTCCCATGTCATCCATGATATATGAGCTTGTTCACTTCCTTAGCAAATTTGTTGTGATCTTCCTTGATGGCATATTCATACATAATGATCATATTGTCGACCATCAATTGCATGATAATACCCACATATTGAGCATCCATTGCCATGTTCATGCATTTGATAAACCATCCCATTATAACATCATTTTGCACCGTGGTTGCATTGCTCATATTCATAACACATTTGTGTGCACAATGATTTCATTTCCCCCCATGAATGCTTTGCATATCATTCTAGATCATCTTAATAAGCTTCATGCACTTTGTCACGCACAATCTTGCCCAACGGACTCATATTTACTTCATGGACACTTTGTGTGCGCTAACCATTGTATTTCCAAGTGTACTTTGTGTTTGCATGTACCACATACCGGAGACACCTTGGAGTACTTGGATTGCACAATGCCTTCATCTACGTCCAACTACAAGTCCGTCCATGATAACCGTTTCCATGGTGATGAGGATCACGATCCGAGGTCGGATCTTTCCCAGGGGGGGGGGAGATGATGCGGAGCATCCCACGTTCATCCCCATGTACACTCCGACTACTCTCCAAGCCCCAAGGATATATAAGATGAGACCTCGACTATGCGCCATTGGACACAAGGTGAATTCACTCCTCTTCGAACCGTCACTTTCCACGTGTGAGACATGGCTACTACCTCATGCATGGACCTTGCCTATACTTAGGTACAACCGAGATGACCATGGAGAATCAAAGGACAAAGGCCAAGCATGGAAGAGGACAAGGAAGAAGAGCCAGCTGCTACAGGCCCCGGACATCCGGCCCCTCCCGCAAGCCCGGACATCCGGCCACAGCCCGGACATCCAGCGCCCATCACAGAAAGCGTCCAGATGCTAAACCTCGTCAGCCCGGACATCCGGCCAGAGGCCCGGACATCCGGCTCTTCCCGAGCCGCCGGACATCCGGCTCCCAGCCCGGACATCCGGACCCCGCCTGTCCAGAGAGCAACCGCAAGGCACCCAGGCTAGCCCGGACATCCGGCATCCCAGCCCGGACATCCAGCCCGTCGCGAAGCCCCAGACATCCGGCCCCCAGCCCGGACATCCGGCACCTGCCTGTGCGCAGAGAACGGGCCAAGGGCCCATGAATCCCTCTCACTTACCCCTTCGTGGACTAACACTATATATACTCTCCCACCTCCTCCTAGTTAGGGTTAGCATTGATTTAGCTCATTGGTGAGATAGAGCCTCGCTCATCCATCGGATCTCCTCCTCGTGAGAGACCGCGGCCTCTTCGGAGAAGATCCACTTGGATTCAAGACCCCTTTACGGGAAGATTCCCTCGTGGATTCAAGATCTCCTCTCAGAGAAGAACGGCTACCTTTGTATCCTTACCTTTGTTGATTGTGGATCATGTGTTACTCTTTGTTTTCGGTGATCTAGCACTTGTGTGATTGATTCCTTGTTGGTTTAGTGATTCTCTCTCGTTTTCCCCGTGTTTCCCCTTTGTGCTTCCGCATGTTCTTCGTGATTCCCCGTAGGATCCACTCCAAACGTGAAAGATCGGCCCCTAGGGTTCCGCCCTACATCACTCTTATTACACGTGAAGAACACGGTGGAGATGATTCTAATCATGAGACGCAATACATGGCTCCTGAAGACGCTGACAGGTATGAATGTTTAGTTGCTCAACGTGTTTTGAGTGTGCAGGTCACACAAGCTGAGCAAAATCAGAGGCATAATTTGTTCCATACAAAGGGAGTTGTGAAGGAACGTTCTGTGCGCGTCATCATAGATGGAGGGAGCTGCAACAACTTGGCTAGCATGGAGATGGTGGAGAAACTTTCTCTCACCACAAGACCACATCCACATCCTTACTACATCCAATGGTTCAACAACAATGGCAAGGTTAAGGTAACACGTACTGTTCGTGTGCATTTTAGTATCTCTACATATGCTGATTATGTTGATTGTGATGTGGTACCTATGCAGGCATGTTCCTTATTACTTGGTAGACCATGGCAATTTGATAAAAAAATTGTACACCATGGTAGAAATAATCAGTATACTCTTTGATGCGGAGCATCCTTCGATCTTCCCCATGGACACTACTTCGACTACACAAGCTCCAAGTGGACCCATGACAAGAGCTCGAGCACGTGCCATCCAATCCGAGGTTAACTTTCTCCTTGTTGAACTTCCCTTTGACCCACTTGAGACATGGCTACTACCTTAAACGGAGATGCTTTGTGTGCTTAGGTACCGTTTAAGCAACCAAGGGGAAGGAACGGTGCAAGACGGACATCAAGAGCATGGAGACAATCTGCCCAGCCCGGAAGGACCAGAATAACCGCCTAACTACCGCCCGGGCGGAACAACCGTCCGACTACCGCCCAACAACCGGTCCACCTTCTGTGATCGAGCGGTGCAGGGCCGGTACTGCACCGGATGTACAGGTAATTACCAAAAGACCGGTACTACCGCCACGACAACCGGTACAACTGCTGGCCCCTTCGACGTCCATCTCCAGAAGCCAGCGCCTGACCTCCTAGCGGTAGTACTGCCTTCCACATCCGGTACTTCCGCCCTGCATGAGTTACCAGCGGAACAACCACCCCCGTGATCGGTACCACCGGCTTTCCTGTGCGCAGAGAAAGGGTCGAAGACCCATGTAACCCCAACTTATCCCCTTTGGACTATAAGTACTTGTCCCCTAGCTCCATTTGCACTAAGACTATAAATAGGACGCCCCCACCTCCTATTGCGGGTAGCATAGGTTTAGCTCATATTTTGTGTGAGAGCCTTGCTCATCCACTTGGTTACTTCTCCTCGGAGCTCACGACCTCTTCGGAGAAGATCCCCCAAGCGGATTCAAGACCCCTTCAAGGGAAGACAATCAAGACCTCCTCACGGAGAAGAACGGCTACTGTTGTATCTTTCCTTTGTTGATTTTGAATCTTGTGCTACCTTATGTGTTCGGTGATCTAGCCCTTGTGTGATCAATTACTTGTCGGTTGAGTTTATCTCATTCCTCCCCGTGTTTTTCCTCGTGTTCTTCTGCTAATTCGTCGTGATCCCCGTAGGATCCACTCCAAGCGTGAAAGATCGTCCACATAGGGTGATGCGGAACATCCCTCGCTCATCCCCATGTGATGAGGACATCAATACAATTCTTACACCCACAGCCCCTGCTGCTATACATACTGGACCAATTACTAGAGCTCGTGCACGCCAACTAAATTACCAGGTACTTTCGTTTCTTGGTAATGATTCTAATGTTCATGAGAATATGATGCTGCCTAAATTGGATACATTTGTTTTGCTTACAAATGAAGGGCCTAGCTTGGAGAAGGATGAACATTGGAGCAAGAACAAGAACGGAGTTACAAGTGATGATTTCAGGACTTTGAAGCCACCATAATGGGTGCATGAAGCCTTGGACGAAATATACAAGATGCCACTTCATAAATTTCGTCCCGAGGCTATTTTAGGTGCTGCGTCACCTTATTATTGGGCCAGGCCCATGTAATTTCGAAATACATAAGTATAGGCTATTTTTAGAGTCCGTATGTGTGGGGAAACAAGAGATAGGGTTGATTTCGGACCCCTCCACCAAGGGCCACGAAATTTCCCCCTCTTCCTCCATATATACAGCCCTTAGGGCATCGTTTAGACTTTGGGTTTTGTTTAGATTAAAAGTTCGCCATAGCTGCAACTTCGCGTACTTCGTTTGTGTTCAACGACCAGACAAAGGCGTCACAGAACCCCACCTTGATCACTAAAGCTTTCATCTTATATTCGCAATATCCAGATTGCAATCTCAGTTTCTTGCTTGTTCTTCGTTTGCTCGCAGGAAACAGACCCTCGTGGTCAGGTTGATCGTGCTCCGGTGTGGTCAATAACCTCTCGGAGTTGGTTTAGCGATTGCTAAGGCGCGACGTCCTCGCACGTTCGTAGTCGGATCGTCAAAGTCGACTTCCACCAAAGCGATATCCATCATCTCATCGAAAGACGGGACACCTTTGCCTCTATTAAGTGGTATCAGATTTCCAGGTTGCTCGGTGAGATTTTACAGTTTTTCGTAGTTTAGATCGAGTCTGTCTTCATACCTATAGTCCACGAAAAAGCCACAAAAAAAATTAGGGTTAGTTCATCATATCCGAACCAATCTGAGCCTTTGCATAATCTTTTTAGGGTTTTGCTTTGTTGAATTTGCGGTTGCATCGTCGGTCTAGTTGCTGGTCTTAGCGTCTAGTCTTTTAGAGTTTCGAGTTCTGGTCATAAGTTGTCACACTGCCGCCGCACCATCATCATCGCCCCTGCCATCTACCACCACCGCTCCGAATCCGTATCCATATACTACCACCAATCCGTGTCCATATACCACCATCGATCCATATCCATATACTACCACCGCTACCATCACCGCTGCCATATACCACCACCATATATCCACCACCAATCCGATTTCCTTGCATATTAGGTTTGTTTTCGAGATCCATCTAGTTTCCGATTCGTGTTTCCTTGCCGGAGTCGGGTAGCCACGCTCTGTTTAGGCCCAAAAATTTTCGAAAACGCATTTTTCGAAAAATTTTCTGGCTATCCTATTTTTAGGTGTTTCTGAGTGTTTTGAGACAAGTGCCATTATAGGAAGTTTTTTTTGACCCGTTTCCAGTTTTTGGGTCCGGGCAGTCGAAAAAAAAAAATTGGTCGAAAAATTTCGTGCCCATCCTGTCAGTTTGAGCTAGGAAGAGTTTTGAGATACTCGCCATTATAGTGATTTTTCGCAAAAAAAAAGCAGCGCAAAAAAAAAGAGCAAAAAAAAGAGCGAAAAAAAATTCAGAGTGTGCTTTTCCCTTGTTTACGTGCCGCGCCGTGATTTTGTTGGTGTTCTAGGCTCGCGTCTCTAGCACAGTCTAGCCTAGGACCAGCACAGTACCGTCGTTGAGCGTTTATTCACCTTTGCATCTCTGAATTGATTATTGCTGACCCTTTTTGCTACCATAGTATAAGCCTTCCCAGCTCCACATACATCTACGTCGTGCGTTTGACTCTCCCTGGTAATCGCTCTATCCAAGCTTTGAGAGTTGTGACTACAACGGTTGCCGATCACCGCCTGTTGCTGGGTAAGAACTGGTAAGAATTTGAGTTTTGCCTGACGGATTTGTGACACCCACCACCACCACTTGTTCGTAGTCTGTAGGATCATATTCTTGTGTGTTTCTATTGCTGCTAACCATGCCAGGATCACAAGCCGACGAGATTGACTGGGAGAATTTATCGAACAAGGAGCTTCATGATAAGTTTCAGCAAATGATGACTGAACAGGTGCAAGATGTGCTGAACAATTTTAAAGAGGCCATGGAGAAGATCACTGGCCTTGAGAAGACGTTCGAAACAAAGCTCGATAACAAATTTAATGAATTGCTCGCTTCTTCCACCACCACCACCCGCTGCACCTAACGCACCTCTCCAACAACAACAACAACGACTACCTCCACGTCGCGAAATAGACCTTCGCCGAGCGAGCCGTGTTCCTCTTGCGTTTGGCCAAACTGTTGGTGCTGCTGTTGATACTTCTGTGGCTCCTGCTACTGCTGTTGCTGGTACCCAGGAGGATGATGAGTATGCGGGCGATTATGAGGATGAGGTTGATCAAAATCAGATCTACGAGCAGCCACCAGCACCACCACCAGCAGGTCGACCTCAGGTATATATTCGTAATGGTAGGCCTGCACCACCACCTCAGGTACGCGATGATGTCCATATTCCTAAACTGAAATTGAATATTCCACCATTTGAGGGTAGATATGTTCCTGATATATATCTTACTTGGGAGTTAGAAACTGAACAACGATTTACATGTTTACAATATCCTGAGGAGAGACGAGTTGCTGCTGCTGTTTGTGCTTTCACTAGTTTTGCATGTGTATGGTGGTATGAACATTGTAGATTATATCCTATTCCAACTACTTGGGCTGCTTTGAAAGCTGCTATGCGTACGCGTTGGGTTCCACCATATTATCAACGTGAATTGCTTCAAAAATTGCAGCGTTTAAGACAAGGGAAAAATTCTGTAGAAGAATATTATCAGGAATTACAAACTGGCATGATTAGATGTGGTATTGTTGAGGAGAATGAAGCTATGCTTGCACGTTTTCTGGGTGGATTAAATAGAGAGATTCAGACCATTCTAGACTATAAGGAGTATACTAATATCACTCGTTTATTCCATCTTGCTTGTAAAGCTGAACGTGAAGTGCAGGATCGACAAGCATTGGGGCGAACTAACTTTTCTGCAGGCCGACCTTCATCATGGACACCACGTGCATCTTCTACTTCAACTGCACCAGCACCTCCATCCGGTGCCACCTCCAGCCGTGATACAAGAAAACAGGCACAACCACCATTATCTGCCAGGAGCGCACCTGCGGGGCCTGCACAGCGTTCTTCTTCTTCCATGGCATCAACAGGGCACACAAGTGATATTATTTGTCGTCGTTGTAAGGGAGGAGGTCATTATGCGAGGGAATGCAAATCTCCGCGTGTGATGATTGCTACCGCGGATGGTGGATATGAGTCCGCTAGTGACTATGATGAGGAGACATTGGCTCTTATTACACGTGAAGAACATGGTGGAGATGATTCTGATCATGAGACGCAATACATGGCTCCTGAAGATGCTGACAGGTATGAATGTTTAGTTGCTCAACGTGTTTTGAGTGTGCAGGTCACACAAGCTGAGCAAAATCAGAGGCACAATTTGTTCCATACCAAGGGAGTTGTGAAGGAACGTTCTGTGCGTGTCATAATAGACGGAGGGAGCTGCAACAACTTGGCTAGCATGGAGATGGTGGAGAAGCTTTCTCTCACCACAAGACCACATCCACATCCTTACTACATCCAATGGTTCAACAACAGCGGCAAGGTTAAGGTAACACGTACTGTTCGTGTGCATTTTAGTATCTCTACATATGCTGATTATGTTGATTGTGATGTGGTACCTATGCAAGCATGTTCCTTATTACTTGGTAGACCATGGCAATTTGATAAAAATTCTGTACACCATGGTAGAAACAATCACTATACTCTTGTTCATAAGGATAAAAATATTACTTTGCTTCCTATGACTCCTGATTCCATTTTGAAAGATGATATTAATAGAGCTAATAAAGCACAACAGGAGAAGAATAAGAGTGAAAATTAGATTGTGGCAAAAGAATTTGAGCAACAAATGAAGCCTAATAATAAACCATCTAGTGTTGCTTCTGAAATTAAATTGAAACGTGCATGTTTATTTGCCACCAAATCTGATATTGATGAGCTAGATTTCAGCAAATCTGTTTGCTATGCTTTTGTGTGCAAAGAGGCATTATTTTCATTCGAGGACGTGCCTTCCTATTTGCCTCCTGCTGTCACTAACATTTTGCAGGAGTTCGCTGACATTTTTCCACAAGACGTGCCACCGGGATTACTGCCTATTCGAGGGATTGAGCATCAGATTGACTTAATTCCCGGTGCTTCATTGCCAAACCGTGCACCATACCGTACCAATCCAGAGGAGACGAAGGAGATTATGCGTCAAGTACAAGAGCTTCTCGACAAAGGTTATATACGCGAATCCCTTAGTCCTTGTGCTGTTCCTATTATTCTAGTGCCGAAAAAGGATGGTACATCACGTATGTGTGTTGATTGTAGAGGCATTAATAATATTACTATTCGTTATCGTCATCCTATTCCTAGGCTAGATGATATGCTTGATGAATTGAGTGGCTCTACAATATTCTCCAAAATTGATTTGCGTAGTGGCTACCATCAAATTCGTATGAAATTGGGAGATGAATGGAAAACAGCATTTAAAACTAAGTTTGGATTATATGAGTGGTTAGTCATGCCTTTTGGGTTAACTAATGCACCTAGTACTTTCATGAGATTAATGAACGAAGTTTTACGTGCTTTCATTGGACGATTTGTGGTAGTTTACTTTGATGACATATTGATTTATAGGAGATCTTTGGAGGAACATTTGGAA
Organism: Triticum dicoccoides; assembly: GCF_002162155.2. NCBI lineage: Eukaryota > Viridiplantae > Streptophyta > Magnoliopsida > Poales > Poaceae > Triticum > Triticum dicoccoides. The sequence continues at coordinate 288,525,138 of NC_041387.1, read as the reverse complement.
CATTTACGTGCTGTTTTTATTGCTCTACATGATGCACGTTTGTTTGGTAACCTTGGGAAGTGCACCTTTTGCACCGACCGAGTATCTTTTCTTGGCTATGTTGTTACTCCACAGGGAATTGAAGTTGATAAAGCCAAGATTGAAGCTATTGAGAGTTGGCCGCAGCCCAAAACGGTCACACAAGTGAGGAGTTTTCTTGGCCTCGCTGGATTCTATAGGCGTTTTGTGAGAGATTTCAGCACCATTGCTGCACCTCTCAATGAGCTTACAAAGAAAGATGTGCCTTTTCTTTGGGGTACCGCACAGGAAGAAGCCTTCACGGTATTGAAAGATAAGTTGACACATGCTCCTTTACTCCAACTTCCTGATTTTAATAAGACTTTTGAGCTTGAATGTGATGCTAGTGGAATTGGATTAGGAGGTGTGTTATTACAAGATGGCAAACCTGTTGCATACTTTTCTGAAAAATTGGGTGGGCCTAGTCTGAATTATTCTACTTATGATAAAGAATTATATGCTCTTGTTCGGACTTTAGAAACATGGCAACATTATTTATGGCCCAAAGAATTTGTTATACATTCTGATCATGAATCTTTGAAACATATTAAAAGTCAAGCTAAACTGAATCGTAGACATGCTAAATGGGTTGAATTCATTGAGACTTTCCCTTATGTCATTAAACACAAGAAGGGAAAAGAAAATGTTATTGCTGATGCATTGTCTCGTCGCTATACTATGCTTTCACAACTTGACTTCAAAAAATTTGGTTTGGAGACCATCAAAGATCAATATGTGCATGATGCTGATTTTAAAGATGTAATGCAGAATTGTAAAGAAGGAAGAATGTGGAACAAGTTTGTTGTTAACGATGGATTTGTGTTTCGTGCTAACAAGCTATGCATTCCAGCTAGCTCCGTTCGTCTTTTGTTGTTGCAGGAGGCGCATGGAGGAGGATTAATGGGACACTTTGGCGTGAAGAAGACGGAGGACGTACTTGCTACACATTTCTTTTGGCCAAAGATGAGACGGGATGTTGAGCGTTTTATTGCTCGCTGCACTACATGTCAAAAAGCAAAGTCACGACTCAATCCTCATGGTTTATATATGCCTTTGCCTGTACCTAGTGTTCCTTGGGAGGATATATCTATGGACTTTGTTTTAGGTTTACCTCGAACAAAGAAGGGGAGGGATAGTATATTTGTTGTCGTGGATAGATTCTCAAAAATGGCACACTTTATACCATGTCATAAAAGCGATGATGCTGTTAATGTTGCTGATTTGTTCTTTCGTGAAATTATTCGCTTGCATGGTGTGCCAAATACTATTGTTTCAGATCGTGATACTAAATTTCTTAGCCACTTTTGGAGATGTTTATGGGCTAAGTTGGGGACTAAACTGCTTTTTAGTACTACTTGTCACCCCCAAACTGATGGACAAACTGAAGTAGTCAATAGAAAGTTGTCTACTATGCTTAGGGCTGTTTTCAAGAATAATAAGAAAATGTGGGAGGAATGCTTGCCTCATATTGAATTTGCTTATAATCGTTCATTGCATTCTACTACTAAGATGTGCCCTTTTGAAGTTGTGTATGGTTTCCTACCTCGTGCACCTATTGATTTGTTGCCTCTTCCATCTTCGGAGAAGGTTAATTTTGATGCTAAACAACGTGCTGAATTGATTTTAAAAATGCATGAGTTAACTAAGGAAAACATTGAGCGCATGAATGCTAAATATAAACTTGCTGGAGATAAGGGTAGAAAACATGTTGTGTTTGCACCTGGAGATCTTGTTTGGTTACATTTGCGTAAGGATAGATTTCCTGATTTGCGCAAATCAAAGTTAATGCCACGTGCTGATGGTCCCTTTAAGGTGTTAGGGAAAATAAATGATAATGCATATAAACTTGAGCTGCCTGCAGATTTTGGGGTTAGTCCCACTTTTAACATTGCAGATTTGAAGCCTTATTTGGGTGAGGAAGATGAACTTCCGTCGAGGACGACTTCATTTCAAGAAGGGGAGGATGATGAGGACATCAATACAATTGTTACACCCACAGCCCCTGCTGCTATACATACTGGACCAATTACTAGAGCTCGTGCACGCCAACTAAATTACCAGGTATTTTCGTTTCTTGGTAATGATTCTAATGTTCATGAGAATATGATGCTGCCTAAATTGGATACATTTGTTTTGCTTACAAATGAAGGGCCTAGCTTGGAGAAGGATGAACATTGGAGCAAGAACAAGCATGGAGATGATGGCATGCGCAAGGGGAACAAGAATGGAGTTACAAGTGATGATTTCAGGACTTTGAAGCCACCATAATGGGTGCATGAAGCCTTGGACGAAATATACAAGATGCCACTTCATAAATTTCGTCCCGAGGCTATTTTAGGTGCTGCGTCACCTTATTATTGGGCCAGGCCCATGTAATTTTGAAATACATAAGTATAGGCTATTTTTAGAGTCCGTATGTGTGGGGAAACAAGAGATAGGGTTGATTTCGGACCCCTCCACCAAGGGCCACGAAATTCCCCCCCTCTTCCTCCATATATACAGCCCTTAGGGCATCGTTTAGACTTTGGGTTTTGTTTAGAATAAAAGTTCGCCATAGCTGCAACTTCGCGTACTTCGTTTGTGTTCAACGACCAGACAAAGGCGTCACAGAACCCCACCTTGATCAATAAAGCTTTCATCTTATATTCGCAATATCCAGATTGCAATCTCAGTTTCTTGCGTGTTCTTCGTTTGCTCGCAGGAAACAGACCCTCGTGGTCAGGTTGATCGTGCTCCGGCGTGGTCAATAACCTCTCGGAGTTGGTTTAGCGATTGCTAAGGCGCGACGTCCTCGCACGTTCGTAGTCGGATCGTCAAAGTCGACTGCCACCAAAGCGATATCGATCATCTCATCGAAAGACGGGACACCTTTGCCTCTATCACTCTTGTTCGGACTTTAGAAACATGGCAACATTATTTATGGCCCAAAAATTTGTTATACATTCTGATCATGAATCTTTGAAACATATTAAAATTCAAGCTAAACTGAATCGTAGACATGCTAAATGGGTTGAATTCATTGAGACTTTCCCTTATGTCATTAAACACAAGAAGGGAAAAGAAAATATTATTGCTGATGCATTGTCTCGTCGCTATACTATGCTTTCACAACTTGACTTCAAAATATTTGGTTTGGAGACCATCAAAGATCAATATGTGCATGATGCTGATTTTAAAGATGTAATGCAGAATTGTAAAGAAGGAAGAATGTGGAACAAGTTTGTTGTTAACGATGGATTTGTGTTTCGTGCTAACAAGCTATGCATTCCAGCTAGCTCCGTTCGTCTTTTGTTGTTGCAGGAGGCGCATGGAGGAGGATTAATGGGACACTTTGGCGTGAAGAAGACGGAGGACGTACTTGCTACACATTTCTTTTGGCCAAAGATGAGACGGGATGTTGAGCGTTTTATTGCTCGCTGCACTACATGTCAAAAAGCAAAGTCACGACTCAATCCTCATGGTTTATATATGCCTTTGCCTGTACCTAGTGTTCCTTGGGAGGATATATCTATGGACTTTGTTTTAGATTTACCTCGAACAAAGAAGGGGAGGGATAGCATATTTGTTGTCGTGGATAGATTCTCGAAAATGGCACACTTTATACCATGTCATAAAAGCGATGATGCTGTTAATGTTGCTGATTTGTTCTTTCGTGAAATTATTCGCTTGCATGGTGTGCCAAATACTATTGTTTCAGATCGTGATACTAAATTTCTTAGCCACTTTTGGAGATGTTTATGGGCTAAGTTGGGGACTAAACTGCTTTTTAGTACTACTTGTCACCCCCAAACTGATGGACAAACTGAAGTAGTCAATAGAACGTTGTCTACTATGCTTAGGGCTGTTTTGAAGAATAATAAGAAAATGTGGGAGGAATGCTTGCCTCATATTGAATTTGCTTATAATCGTTCATTGCATTCTACTACTAAGATGTGCCCTTTTGAAGTTGTGTATGGATTCCTACCTCGTGCACCTATTGATTTGTTGCCTCTTCCATCTTCGGAGAAGGTTAATTTTGATGCTAAACAACGTGCTGAATTGATTTTAAAAATGCATGAGTTAACTAAGGAAAACATTGAGCGTATGAATGCTAAATATAAACTTGCTGGAGATAAGGGTAGAAAACATGTTGTGTTTGCACCTGGAGATCTTGTTTGGTTACATTTGCGTAAGGATAGATTTCCTGATTTGCGCAAATCAAAGCTAATGCCACGTGCTGATGGTCCCTTTAAGGTGTTAGAGAAAATAAATGATAATGCATATAAACTTGAGCTGCCTGCAGATTTTGGGGTTAGTCCCACTTTTAACATTGCAGATTTGAAGCCTTATTTGGGTGAGGAAGATGAACTTCCGTCGAGGACGACTTCATTTCAAGAAGGGGAGGATGATGAGGACATAAATACAATTGTTACATCCACAGCCCTTGCTGCTATACATACTGGACCAATTACTAGAGCTCGTGCACGCCAACTAAATTACCAGGTACTTTCGTTTCTTGGTAATGATTCTAATGTTCATGAGAATATGATGCTGCCTAAATTGGATACATTTGTTTTGCTTACAAATGAAGGGCCTAGCTTGGAGAAGGATGAACATTGGAGCAAGAACAAGAACGGAGTTACAAGTGATGATTTCAGGACTTTGAAGCCACCATAATGGGTGCATGAAGCCTTGGACGAAATATACAAGATGCCACTTCATAAATTTCGTCCCGAGGCTATTTTAGGTGCTGCGTCACCTTATTATTGGGCCAGGCCCATGTAATTTCGAAATACATAAGTATAGGCTATTTTTAGAGTCCGTATGTGTGGGGAAACAAGAGATAGGGTTGATTTCGGACCCCTCCACCAAGGGCCACGAAATTTCCCCCTCTTCCTCCATATATACAGCCTTTAGGGCATCGTTTAGACGTTGGGTTTTGTTTAGATTAAAAGTTCGCCATAGCTGCAACTTCGCGTACTTCGTTTGTGTTCAACGACCAGACAAAGGCGTCACAGAACCCCACCTTGATCAATAAAGCTTTCATCTTATATTCGCAATATCCAGATTGCAATCTCAGTTTCTTGCTTGTTCTTCGTTTGCTCGCAGGAAACAGACCCTCGTGGTCAGGTTGATCGTGCTCCGGCGTGGTCAATAACCTCTCGGAGTTGGTTTAGCGATTGCTAAGGCGCGACGTCCTCGCACGTTCGTAGTCGGATCGTCAAAGTCGACTTCCACCAAAGCGATATCCATCATCTCATCGAAAGACGGGACACCTTTGCCTCTATCACCATGGACGTGCCTACATCTCCCTCAACACCACTTGGACCCATGACACGAGCCCGAGCTAAGGCTATTCAAGATAAGGTGAACTCGCTCCTCTCCGAACTTTCTCTTCCTACTCACGAGACATGGCTACTACCTCATTCGGAAACTCACGAGACATGGCACTACGACTATAAATATGTCGCCCCCTCCTCCTAGTTGGGGTTAGCATTGGTTTAGCTAATATTTTGTGGGAGAACCTTGCTCATCCACTTGGTTACTTCTCCTCGGAGCTCACGACCTCTTCGGAGAAGATCCCCCAAGCGGATTCAAGACCCCTTTCTAGGAAAGACTATCAAGACCTCCGTACGAAGAAGAACGGTTCCTTTGTATCCTTACCTTTGTTGATTGTGGATCATATGTTACTCTATGTTGTCGGTGATCTAGCACTCGTGTGATTGATTCTATGTCGGTTTAGTGTTTTCTCTTGTTCTCCCGTGTTTTCCCTCGAGTTCTTCCGCGTGTTCTTCGTGATTCCCCGTAGGATCCACTCCAAACGTGAAAGATCGTCACCATAGGGTTCCGCCCTACATCATCTTGGTATCATGAGCCACGTTGATCACGTTTTGGAGCCCCTACCCCGTGTTTTCTAGCTTGATTTTGATGTTTTTGTCCTAAATCCGAAAATTCCCCACCAAAAATAGCCCCAATTTTTTTTTGTGATTTGTTGGTGAGTTGAGATTTTGTTGGATTTGGTCCATGGATTTGTGTTGCTACGTGTGGATCTAGCTTCCCCCACCCTCCCCACCCTTTTCCATCAGCCAATCTGCTCGATTTGAACATCACCATCTTCTTCTTCCCCGGAATTCTCGCAGTTTATCTTCCCGAGCCCGATTTTCGCCCCAGGCTCCGGACGACCGGAAAAGGTCAGACGTCCGACGACGACCGGACGACCGTAAAAGCCCGGACGTCCGTGAAACCCTGACGAAACTGAATTTTGTCAGGCTGATGATAGAGGCGGAGGTGTCCCGTCTTTCGATGAGGTGATGGATATCGCTTTGGTGGAAGTCGACTTTGACGATCTGACTACGAACGTGCGAGGACGTCGCGCCTTAGCAATCGCTAAACCAACTCCGAGAGGTTATTGACCACGCCGGAGCACGATCAACCTGACCACGAGGGTCTGTTTCCTGCGAGCAAACGAAGAACAAGCAAGAAACTAAGATTGCAATCTGGATATTGCGAATATAAGATGAAAGCTTTATTGATCAAGGTGGGGTTCTGTGACGCCTTTGTCTGGTCGTTGAACACAAACGAAGTACGCGAAGTTGCAGCTATGGCGAACTTTTAATCTAAACAAAACCCAAGGAAAAGCTACTAGATGGATCTACTTATATAGGAGCAAGGGGTGGCGGCCAAGGAGGTGGGAGGACGTCCCAAGGCAGCCTAAAACTAAATCTAGGTCGTACAAGGCCAATGGGCCCAAGTGAAGGTGATGTAACACCTTTGGACTTGTAGTTTGACTCGGATTCTGCTGCAGCATCAGATTGTTTCGTCCACAACTCAACGCTCCGGACGAATTTGAAGGTGATTCCAATTGGGTTGGAAAGTGCACGAAATCTAGTTTCCAATAAAAAAAGAATCACCCAATTCGGAGTCCGTATGAAAAACTTGTGTGCGTTTTGAGTCAGGTATGTCTGTGCAGTCCGAATCTGAATCCAGAACGTGAGAGACTTGGACTCTATCTTCTCTTGGGCCAAAAGTGACGTGAGAGAACTTTTTGGACAGCAAATAAACATCTCTTTCTTCCTTATCTTCATATGTGGATTGTACAAATGTCCCATACACCTGCAATTAGACAAAACACAAAAATGTGTGAAGTATTTTTGTTCTGGATAACATAAATAGATTATTGAATAGTTTGCACTAGAAATCACCTGACAAATATGCATATATGCAATATTTTTGGTCATATCCAAGGTAGTCATGTCCTCATCACCGCCTATTCGAGGGATTGAGCATCAGATTGACTTAATTCCCGGTGCTTCACTGCCAAACCGTGCACCATACCGTACCAATCCAGAGGAGACGAAGGAGATTATGCGTCAAGTACAAGAGCTTCTCGACAAAGGTTATATACGTGAATCCCTTAGTCCTTGTGCTGTTCCTATTATTCTAGTGCCGAAAAAGGATGGTACATCACGTATGTGTGTTGATTGTAGAGGCATTAATAATATTACTATTCGTTATCGTCATCCTATTCCTAGGCTAGATGATATGCTTGATGAATTGAGTGGCTCTACAATATTCTCCAAAGTTGATTTGCGTAGTGGCTACCATCAAATTCGTATGAAATTGGGAGATGAATGGAAAACAGCATTTAAAACTAAGTTTGGATTATATGAGTGGTTAGTCATGCCTTTTGGGTTAACTAATGCACCTAGTACTTTCATGAGATTAATGGACAAAGTTTTACGTGCTTTCATTGGACGATTTGTGGTAGTTTACTTTGATGACATATTGATTTATAGCAGATCTTTGGAAGAACATTTGGAACATTTACGTGCTGTTTTTATTGCTCTACGTGATGCACGTTTGTTTGGTAACCTTGGGAAGTGCACCTTTTGCACCGACTGAGTATCTTTTCTTGGCTATGTTGTTACTCCACAGGGAATTGAAGTTGATAAAGCCAAGATTGAAGCTATTGAGAGTTGGCCGCAGCCCAAAACGGTCACAGAAGTGAGGAGTTTTCTTGGCCTCGCTGGATTCTATAGGCGTTTTGTGAGAGATTTCAGCACCATTGCTGCACCTCTCAATGAGCTTACAAAGAAAGATGTGCCTTTTCTTTGGGGTACTGCACAGGAAGAAGCCTTCACGGTATTGAAAGATAAGTTGACACATGCTCCTTTACTCCAACTTCCTGATTTTAATAAGACTTTTGAGCTTGAATGTGATGCTAGTGGAATTGGATTAGGAGGTGTGTTATTACAAGATGGCAAACCTGTTGCATACTTTTCTGAAAAATTGAGTGGGCCTAGTCTGAATTATTCTACTTATGATAAAGAATTATATGCTCTTGTTCGGACTTTAGAAACATGGCAACATTATTTATGGCCCAAAGAATTTGTTATACATTCTGATCATGAATCTTTGAAACATATTAAAAGTCAAGCTAAACTGAATCGTACACATGCTAAATGGGTTGAATTCATTGAGACTTTCCCTTATGTCATTAAACACAAGAAGGGAAAAGAAAATGTTATTGCTGATGCATTGTCTCGTCGCTATACTATGCTTTCACAACTTGACTTCAAAATATTTGGTTTGGAGACCATCAAAGATCAATATGTGCATGATGCTGATTTTAAAGATGTAATGCAGAATTGTAAAGAAGGAAGAATGTGGAACAAGTTTGTTGTTAACGATGGATTTGTGTTTCGTGCTAACAAGCTATGCATTCCAGCTAGCTCCGTTCGTCTTTTGTTGTTGCAGGAGGCGCATGGAGGAGGATTAATGGGACACTTTGGCGTGAAGAAGACGGAGGACGTACTTGCTACACATTTCTTTTGGCCAAAGATGAGACGGGATGTTGAGCGTTTTATTGCTCGCTGCACTACATGTCAAAAAGCAAAGTCACGACTCAATCCTCATGGTTTATATATGCCTTTGCCTGTACCTAGTGTTCCTTGGGAGGATATATCTATGGACTTTGTTTTAGGTTTACCTCGAACAAAGAAGGGGAGGGATAGTATATTTGTTGTCGTGGATAGATTCTCAAAAATGGCACACTTTATACCATGTCATAAAAGCGATGATGCTGTTAATGTTGCTGATTTGTTCTTTCGTGAAATTATTCGCTTGCATGGTGTGCCAAATACTATTGTTTCAGATCGTGATACTAAATTTCTTAGCCACTTTTGGAGATGTTTATGGGCTAAGTTGGGGACTAAACTGCTTTTTAGTACTACTTGTCACCCCCAAACTGATGGACAAACTGAAGTAGTCAATAGAAAGTTGTCTACTATGCTTAGGGCTGTTTTCAAGAATAATAAGAAAATGTGGGAGGAATGCTTGCCTCATATTGAATTTGCTTATAATCGTTCATTGCATTCTACTACTAAGATGTGCCCTTTTGAAGTTGTGTATGGTTTCCTACCTCGTGCACCTATTGATTTGTTGCCTCTTCCATCTTCGGAGAAGGTTAATTTTGATGCTAAACAACGTGCTGAATTGATTTTAAAAATGCATGAGTTAACTAAGGAAAACATTGAGCGCATGAATGCTAAATATAAACTTGCTGGAGATAAGGGTAGAAAACATGTTGTGTTTGCACCTGGAGATCTTGTTTGGTTACATTTGCGTAAGGATAGATTTCCTGATTTGCGCAAATCAAAGTTAATGCCACGTGCTGATGGTCCATTTAAGGTGTTAGAGAAAATAAATGATAATGCATATAAACTTGAGCTGCCTGCAGATTTTGGGGTTAGTCCCACTTTTAACATTGCAGATTTGAAGCCTTATTTGGGTGAGGAAGATGAACTTCCATCGAGGACGACTTCATTTCAAGAAGGGGAGGATGATGAGAACATCAATACAATTGTTACACCCACAGCCCCTGCTGCTATACATACTGGACCAATTACTAGAGCTCGTGCACGCCAACTAAATTACCAGGTACTTTCGTTTCTTGGTAATGATTCTAATGTTCATGAGAATATGATGCTGCCTAAATTGGATACATTTGTTTTGCTTACAAATGAAGGGCCTAGCTTGGAGAAGGATGAACATTGGAGCAAGAACAAGCATGGAGATGATGGCATGCGCAAGGGGAACAAGAACGGAGTTACAAGTGATGATTTCAGGACTTTGAAGCCACCATAATGGGTGCATGAAGCCTTGGACGAAATATACAAGATGCCACTTCATAAATTTCGTCCCGAGGCTATTTTAGGTGCTGCGTCACCTTTATTATTGGGCCAGGCCCATGTAATTTCGAAATACATAAGTATAGGCTATTTTTAGAGTCCGTATGTGTGGGGAAACAAGAGATAGGGTTGATTTCGGACTCCTCCACCAAGGGCCACGAAATTCCCCCCTCTTCCTCCATATATACAGCCCTTAGGGCATCATTTAGACTTTGGGTTTTGTTTAGATTAAAAGTTCGCCATAGCTGCAACTTCGCGTACTTCGTTTGTGTTCAACGACCAGACAAAGGCGTCACAGAACCCCACCTTGATCAATAAAGCTTTCATCTTATATTCGCAATATCCACATTGCAATCTTAGTTTCTTGCTTGTTCTTCGTTTGCTCGCAGGAAATAGACCCTCGTGGTCAGGTTGATCGTGCTCCGGCGTGGTCAATAACCTCTCGGAGTTGGTTTAGCGATTGCTAAGGCGCGACGTCCTCGCACGTTCGTAGTCGGATCGTCAAAGTCGACTTCCACCAAAGCGAAATCCACCATCTCATCGAAAGACGGGACACCTTTGCCTCTATCACGTAGTCCTCTAAAATAGGTGGTGTGATCAAAGTAGTGGGTAGCTCATCAGATGGTGCATTCAAATTGACAAGGCATTCATCATTCTTATGTAGAGATGGAAGATCAGTACCTTTGTCATTACCTCTTATGATCAACTCAGATGATGTAGCCACTCTCGGGGGCAATGTGTCACATGGTGGAGGTGATGTAGTCCTGACAACAACGGATGTGGTTGTCATAGTATGCCTAGTAGTTGAAGGAACAATCATATCAACTCTTGGAATGTGCACCGTGCGCTTGTTCTCCTCGTGGCCAACACGTCGTTTTATTTCCTGTTCAGCTTTGCAAGCAAGATGAAACAAATGGTCCATAGGATAACACTCTTCATGAATTAGTATCTCTTGAATATCACGGTTTAATCCTCCCCAAAATCTATCCATAAAATCATTTTCACTTTCTTCTAAAGAGGAATGCAACAAGGTAGTTTGTAAATCATCATAATATTTTGTTACAGTTTCACTACCTTGTTTTAAGTGTTGCAACTTCTTAATCATGTCACGAGTATAATAAGCAGGGACGAAAGTATGTCGCATGGCAAGTTTCAAATCATCCCAAGTAGTAGGTATATAATCAGGGTGTAACCGACAATATTCACTCCACCAAACCAAAGCATAACCAGTGAAAGAACCAACCGCAACCTTAACCTTTTTATGTTCATTGAAATTATGGGAAGCAAATATATTTTTTATGTCGAACTCCCATTCAATATATAAAGCAGGTTTAAAACGGCCATTAAATGGTGGTATAGATACATTAACCTGATCACGTGCATTTGGATGTTTGTGCACCTCTCGTGACGGTTGTGGTATTTGCAAAGATGGTGGCACGTCTCCCGCGATCGACAAAGCCCATGAATTGACTCTGGATCCTGTCTTGATTAGTAGAACAAGAAATAAAATCCAAAAATAATGTTCCTATAACTATTAGGATGTGGTGGTAAAACGCTCACAGTAAAGCAAATATCAATGTCTTACAAGTTCTTACCATGCAGCAGGCGGTGATCGGCAACCAGCGGTGTCAAGTAACTCCGAATATGGAGTAAAGCGATTGCCAGGGGAGCGTACGTATACACGGTGTAGAAATATGTGGAGCTGGGTTGGCTATATATGGTAGCAAAAGATTAGCAATAATCAATTCAAAGATGCAATGTTGAATAAACGCTCAATGACGGTACTGTGCTGGTCCTAGGCTAGACCGGACTAGAGACGCGAGCCTAGAACACTAATGAGGTCACGGCGTAGCACAACTAGCATCAATGAAGGATACTAAGTAGCTCTTGACAGCAAGATATAAGTGAAGATCACAACGGCAGTGAAGATAATGATGAAAAACAACTGCCAAGCAGGATATACAACAACTCTCTCTCCAACTTTCCTCTTGAAAAGTTTGAGACAATTTTCTGATAAATTCTTTCAAAGAATGCTACTAACTCAAGCTTTCCAATGCAAAAAGAATCACTCAATTCCGAGTTGATATGAGGAGTCAAAGAATTCTAAAACTGGCCTGAAAAATTGGAACAAGTTGTGTTCACGAACTTCGGAGGGCAAAAAGACCTATTTAGAAGCCGATTTTGAGGTGTCAAATATTGAACTAGCTTCTGCAACTATTTAGATGCGGCTCGTCGCTATCTTCAATTTAAGTACTCACGGAGCCAAAACGGACTTCGTATGAGGAAGATACACCTGTTTTACTGAATAGTGCGCAAAACAGATTCCAATCCGAATTCAGGTACGAGATTGATTCTAGATAGATCCAATTTTTTTCTTCTCTCTTTTTTTTCTCACGCTTTTTTTTTCTTCTCTCTCTTTTTCTTTCCTTTTTTTCTCTTTTTTTTCTCTATCTTTTTTTTCTCCCTCTTTCCAAGACAAACTAGATAAGATGCAGATTGGATCAGGCGAAGATGTGAATGACCTCAACTATGATTATGACAATGAACAGTGCATAGCACGTGGTGGAAATTAATAGATGGGATGGTGGACAGCGGAACGGATAATGATGCAGCGGCGGCGTGACTAATGTGAACAGAACTCGAAACTCTAAAGGAACTAGACACTAAGACCAGCAACTGACACGACGATGCAACCGATAATTCAACTATGCAAGCAATGAATAGAAAATTGCAAAGGCTCAGACTGGCTTGGATAAAGGATGAACAGATCTAACTTTTTTTTGTGGCTTTTTCTTGGACAATAGGTAAGAAAATAAATCTAATCTAGGAAAACTGGAAATTCTCACCGAGCAACCTGAAAACTGATACCACTTGATAGAGGCGGGGTGTCCCGATCTTTCGATGAGATGATACTACCGATTTGGTGGAGACGACTTTGACGATCCGACTACAAACGTGCACGACGTTGCGCCTTAGCAATCGCTAAACCAATCTCCTGAGGTTATTGACCACGCCGGAGCACGATCAACCTGACCACGAAGGTCTATTCCTGCAAGCAATCGAAGAACGAGCAAGAATATGATAAAAGCAATCTAAATATTGCGAATATATATGAAGTATTGATAAAGGTGGGGATCCGTAAGCGGTCTTGGTCTGGTCGTTGGACACAAACGAAGTACACGAAGTTGCAATGGCTAACTTTTAACTAAACAAATCCCAAAGAAAAAGCTACTAGATGGATCTACTTATATAGGAGCAAGGGGTGGCGGCCAAGGAGGTGGGAGGACGTCCCAAGGCAGCCTAAAACTAACCCTAGGTCGTACAAGGCTCATGGGCCCAAGTGGAGGTGATGTAACACCTTTGGACTTGTAGTTTGACTCGGATTCTGCTGCAGCATCAGATTGTTTCGTCCACAACTCAATGCTCCGGACGAATTTGAAGGTGATTCCAATTGGGTTGGAAAGTGCACGAAATCTAGTTTCCAACAAAAAAAGAATCACCCAATTCGGAGTCCGTATGAAAAACTTGTGTGCGTTTTGAGTCAGGTATGTCTGTGCAGTCCGAATCTGAATCCAGAACGTGAGAGACTTGGACTCTATCTTCTCTTGGGCCAAAAGTGACGTGAGAGAACTTTTTGGACAGCAAATAAACATCTCTTTCTTCCTTATCTTCATATGTGGATTGTACAAATGTCCCATACACCTGCAATTAGACAAAACACAAAAGTGTGTGAAGTATTTTTGTTCTGGATAACATAAATAGATTATTGAATAGTTTGCACTAGAAATCACCTGACAAATATGCATATATACAATATTTTTGGTCATATCCAAGGTAGTCATGTCCTCATCACACGGTGTAGCACAACTAGCATCAATGAAGGATACTAAGTAGCTCTTGACAGCAAGATATAAGTGAAGATCACAACGGCAGTGAAGATAATGATGAAAAACAACTGCCAAGCAGGATATACAACAACTCTCTCTCCAACTTTCCTCTTGAAAAGTTTGAGACAATTTTCTGATAAATTCTTTCAAAGAATGCTACTAACTCAAGCTTTCCAATGCAAAAAGAATCACTCAATTCCGAGTTGATATGAGGAGTCAAAGAATTCTAAAACTGGCCTGAAAAATTGGAACAAGTTGTGTTCACGAACTTCGGAGGGCAAAAAGACCTATTTAGAAGCCGATTTTGAGGTGTCAAATATTGAACTAGCTTCTGCAACTATTTAGATGCGGCTCGTCGCTATCTTCAATTTGAGTACTCACGGAGCCAAAACTGACTTCGTATGAGGAAGATACACCTGTTTTACTGAACAGTGCGCAAAACAGATTCCAATCCGAATTCAACTACGAGATTGAGTCTAGATAGATCCGAATTTTGTATTTTTTTTCTCCTCTCTTTTTTTTCTCACACTTTTTTTTTCTTTTCCTTTCTTTTTTTTCTCTGACTTTTTTTTTACTTTTTTTTTCTCTCGTTTTTTTTCTCTATCTTTTTTTTTCTCTCTCCCTCTTTCCAAAACAAACTAGATAAGATGTAGATTGGATCAAGCGAAGATGGGAACGATCTCAACTATGATTATCACAATGAACGGTGGGTAGCACGTGGAGGAAATTGATGGATGGGTGGTGGACAGCGGAAGGGATAATGATGCAGTGGCGACGTGACTAATGTGAACAGAACTCGAAACTCTAAACGACCTAGACACTAAGACCAGCAACTCGACACGACGATGCAACCGATAATTCAACTATGCAAGCAATGAAAAGAAAATTGCAAAGGCTCAAACTGGCTTGGACAAAGGATGAATAGATCTAACTCTTTTTTTGTGGATTTTTCTTGGACAATAGGTAAGAAAATAAATCTAATCTAGGAAAACTGGAAATTCTCACCGAGCAACCTGAAAACTGATACCACTTGGCAGAGGCGGGGTGTCCCGATCTTTC
The DNA here is from genome assembly GCF_002162155.2 of Triticum dicoccoides. Classification (NCBI taxonomy): domain Eukaryota; kingdom Viridiplantae; phylum Streptophyta; class Magnoliopsida; order Poales; family Poaceae; genus Triticum; species Triticum dicoccoides. The sequence goes on along the minus strand of NC_041387.1, from coordinate 288,509,966 downwards.
GATGAGATGATAACTATCGATTTGGTGGAGACGACTTTGACGATCCGACTACAAACGTGCAACGACGTTGTGCCTTAGCAATCGCTAAACCAACTCCGAGAGGTTATTGACCACGCCAGAGCACGAAGGTCTATTCCTGCAAGCAATCGAAGAACGAGCAAGAATATGATAAAGCAATCTGAATATTGCAAATATATATGAGGTATTGATAATGGTGGGGATCCGGAAGCGGTCTTGGTCTGGTCGTTGGACACAAACGAAGTACGCGAAGTTGCAGCTATGGCGAACTTTTAATCTAAACAAAACCCAAGGAAAAGCTACTAGATGGATCTACTTATATAGGAGCAAGGGGTGGCGACCAAGGAGGTGGGAGGACGTCCCAAGGCAGCCTAAAACTAAATCTAGGTCGTACAAGGCCAATGGGCCCAAGTGGAGGTGATGTAACACCTTTGGACTTGTAGTTTGACTCGGATTCTGCTGCAGCATCAGATTGTTTCGTCCACAACTCAACGCTCCGGACGAATTTGAAGGTGATTCCAATTGGGTTGGAAAGTGCACGAAATCTAGTTTCCAACAAAAAAAGAATCACCCAATTCGGAGTCCGTATGAAAAACTTGTGTGCGTTTTGAGTCAGGTGTGTCTGTGCAGTCCGAATCTGAATCCAGAACGTGAGAGACTTGGACTCTATCTTCTCTTGGGCCAAAAGTGACGTGAGAGAACTTTTTGGACAGCAAATAAACATCTCTTTCTTCCTTATCTTCATATGTGGATTGTACAAATGTCCCATACACCTGCAATTAGACAAAACACAAAAGTGTGTGAAGTATTTTTGTTCTGGATAACATAAATAGATTATTGAATAGTTTGCACTAGAAATCACCTGACAAATATGCATATATGCAATATTTTTGGTCATATCCAAGGTAGTCATGTCCTCATCAGCTGACCTCTCCTCACCGCCACCTTCCACCACAACTCCCAAAGCCACATACACCAACATCTGCCCCGCTACCTCCTATGTCGATTTTGACACGTTTTGGTCTTTGAGAGTTTGGGTTGTGGTTTCCCGTATCCTTTTGTGTTTCGGCTATCTAGGTACGGTTCGACTTCATCAACACCATGGCTCAACTTCTCGAGGGTCTCATCATCGCCAAGGACGGTAACTTCGACGACATCTTTGTCATAACTTGCAATTGCATTGATAACCCACATTGCCTCATTTTGCGTAGCTTACCCATCGAGACTAGCGGTTGAGTATTGCAGGCAACGCGACTTGTGCACATTAGTGACCATACAACATAGCATACATATCATAACATAGTGGTGCATATCTTGGGATCCGGTCGTGTGTCACAAAGTTGTCATCGCATACACAATTGCTACCTTGGTTCGTGAGTTTTGCATGAGAAAAGAGCTCAAAAGTGAAAGAGCCACCCAAGCTTTTAAGCAAAGAGGAAAGATAAGCAAAGAGCTTATAAGCAAGAACCATAGCATCATACAACATTAAGATTGTCATATCTGATCATCTTGGATGATAGCACCGAAATATCATACATATAGTATACTTGGGATAGAGATCGTTGCATTTTTGCCTAGTAGGTTGTGCACAAGTTTGCGTATCCGCCTATTGTGCAATCGTGCTAGCGTCTCTCTAGTATTGTGCAACAAGAGCATTTTCGTGGTTTCCACATTTTGGCTCACTTTTGGATTGCACAATCCCATTTATCTATTTGCGTGTGTGTTTCCGTGTACCCATACTTGCTTGGTCTACTTGTTGCATTTGCAAATTTGTGAATATTTTCCAACATTATTGAAGCCCACTTACTATTGCATCAAATTTTGTGCCACCATCCTAACCAAGCTCCACCATAAGCTTTTACGTGTGTAGGTGTGAGCACCGACAAGAATTGGTACCAACACTGCTATTTCATTGTCCGCATTTGAGTGAACTTGATTCATCTTCAACTTCGGTCAAGGTACATTTGGTACACGTTCTTTTCCTTCTACCACTTACATTTTGCCTGGAATGATGGATAGGCCAAGTTCTTCTACCACTCCACCTCTCATCGAGAACGACGACGACATGTCATCATTCGTCACCAAGAACCACCTATTTGGAGCTCAAAAAACATTGCACCAAGAGCAACAAGCAATGAGGGACTACTTCGACAACAAATTCGACGCTCAAAAGCAAGAGAATGATGCAAGAATGGATGAGATCCGCGCCTTCATGAGGAACCGACGTCCTTCCACTTCTTCATCCTCAAGACGGAGCCGCTCAAGTCGACACTCCGACAACACCTTCTCCGACTCAAGTACACCGTCATCGAACACTCTTCGTCGAGCTGCGCGTCAAGACCGGCAAGCATCTCGGAACCCGCTACATGACAAGCATTCACAAGAGCAAGTCGATGAGCAAATCCCTCGTCCTCAATCAAACCAAGTCATTTTTGCTCAAGCTCAAGAACGGCAACGACTAAGGCGCCAAGAAGAAGAACGAGCACGTCTACACCAAGAGGAACAAGACGCCGAGGCTCAACGTCTTCAACAACAACAACGTGAAGCGCAAGCTCTTGAGGCGCAACGTGCCCTTCGAGATTCGAGCCGAGCCATTGCTAACCGCAATCACAAGCAGCGCAATCAAGAGGAATCCCTTCGAGAAGAAATCCAAGAGAGGAACTACCAACCGCGTGTGCAACGTCAAGCTCCACAAGGTCCTCCACAAGCTCGTCAAGCTCCACCTCAACCTCAAGTTCAACAAGAGCAAGTTGATCATGGACTTCCTCCGCGCCAAGAGCAACATGAGGGTGACTATCCTCCATGTCAAGGACATCATCATCACCATTGCCAACAACACAATGAAGAGCAACGCTATGGCAAGCTCAAGTTCACAATGCCCAAGTTCAATGGAAGCAATGATCCGGAAGAGTACCTCTCATGGGCATTGAAGGTCGACAAAATCTTCCGTTTGCACAACTATGAGGAAGAGAAGAAGATCGCTATGGCATCACTTGAGTTCCAAGATTATGCGCTCATATGGTGGGAACAAGTACTTGAACGCCGTCAAGCAAGAGGTGAACCACCAATCACCACTTGGGCTCAAATGAAGGATGTCATGCGAGCACGCTTTGTACTAACCTACTACAACCGCGATCTCTTCAAGAAGCTAAAACTCCTCAAGCAAGGAACAAAGAGTGTTGAAGAATACTACAAGGAAATGGAGATAGCCATGATTCGAGCCAATGTCACGGAAGATGATGAGCAAACAATGGCACGTTTCTTGAATGGACTCAATCATCCCATCAAGAAGATTGCCGACTTCCAACCATAGTTCAACCTCATTGAGCTCGTACATCAAGCAACCAAGGCGGAACGTCAAGTGCAAGATGACTTCAAGTACGCCAAGTACTCATCCAAGACCTACGGCTTCTCCAACATCCAAGCTTCAACGACTCCTTCAACATCTACATCAACCAAGCCTTCTCCAAGCAACGATGACAAGTCAAGTTACAAGAAAACTTCGGCAAGTTCAAGTCGTCTTCCTCCTACTACAAGTGATGAGGACATGACTACCTTGGATACGACCAAAAATATTGCATACATGCATATTTGTCAGGTGATTTCTAGTGCAAACTATTCAATAATCTATTTATGTTATCCAGAACAAAAATACTTCACACACTTTTGTGTTTTGTCTAATTGCAGGTCTATGGGACATTTGTAAAATTCACATATGAAGATAAGGGAGAAAGAGATGTTTACATGCTGCTCAAAAAGTTCTCTCACGTCACTTTTGGGCGAAGAGAAGATAGATTCCAAGTCTCTCACGTTCTGGATTCAGATTCGGACTGCACAGACATATCTGACTCAAAACGGCAACAACTTTTTCATACAGACTCCGAATTGAGTGATTCTTTTTTTGTTGGAATCTAGATTTTGTGCTCTTTCCAGCCCAATTGGATTCACCTTCAAATTCGTCCGGAGAGTTGAGATATCGATGAAACAATCAGACGCTGCAGCAGAATCCGAGTCAAACAACAAGTCCAAAGGTGTTGCATCACCTCCACTTGGGCCCATGAGCCTTGTACGACCTTGGGTTGGTTTTAGGATGCCTTGGGACGTTCTCCCACCTCCTTGGCCGCCACCCCTTCCTCCTATATAAATAGATCCATCTAGTAGCTTTTTCCTTGGGATTTGTTTAGTTAAAAGTTAGCCATTGCAACTTCGTGTACTTCGTTTGTGTCCAACGACCAGACCAAGACCGTTTATGGATCCCCACCTTTATCAATACTTCATACATATTCGCAATATTCAAATTGCTTTTATCATATTCTTGCTCGTTCTTCGATTGCTTGCAGGAATAGACCTTCGTGGTCAGGTTGATCGTGCTCCGGCGTGGTCAATAACCTCAGGAGATTGGCTTAGCGATTGCTAAGGCACAACGTCGTGCACGTTTGTAGTCGGAACGTCAAAGTCGTCTCCACCAAATCGATAGTTTTCATCTCATTGAAAGATCGGGACACCCCCGTCTCTATCAAGTGGTATCAGTTTTTAGGTTGCTCGGTGAGAATTTCCTGTTTTTCCTAGATTAGATTTATTTTCTTACCTATTGTCCAAGAAAAAGCCAGAAAGTTTTTTTAGATCTATTCATCCTTTGTCCTAGCCAGTCCAAGCCTTTGCAATTTTCTTTTCAATGTTTGCATTATTGAGTTATCGGTTGCATCGTCGTGTCGAGTTGTTGGTCTTAGTGTCTAGTTCCTTTAGAGTTTCGAGTTCTGTTCACATTAGTCACGCCGCCGCTGCATCATTATCCCTTCCGCTGTCCACCACCCATCCATCAATTTCCACCACGTGCTACACATCGTTCATTGTCATAATCACAGTTGAGATCGTTCACATCTTCACTTGATCCAATCTGCATCTTATTTAGTTTGTTGTGGAAAGAGTGTGAGAAAAAAAAGACGGAGAAAAAAAGAGAAAAAAAGGAAAGAAAAAAAAAGAGAAAGAAAAAGAAAAAAAGTGTGAAAAAAAGGAAGAGAAAAAAAACAAAATTCGGATTTATGTAGACTCAATCTCGTAGTTGAATTCGGATTGGATTCTGTTTTGTGCACTGTTCAATAAAACATGCATAACTTCCTCATACGAAGTCCGTTTTGGCTCCACAAGTACTCAAATTAAAGCTAGCGACTAGACGCATCTGAATAGTTGCAAAAGCTAATTCAATATGTGGCATCTCAAAATCAGCTTCTAAATAGGTCTTTTTGCGCTCCGAAGTTCGCGCATACAGTTTGTTCCAGTTTTTCAGGCCAGTTTTAGAATTCTTTGACTCCTCATATCAATTCGGAATTGAGTGATTCTTTTTGCATTTGAAAGCTTGAGTTAGTAGCAAACTTTTCAAGAGGAAAGTTGGAGAGAGAGTTGTTATATATCCTGCTTGGCAGTTGTTATTCATCATTATCTTTACTGCCGTTGTGATCTTCACTTATATCTTGCTGTCCAGAGCTACTTATCCTTCATTGATGCTAGTTGTGCTATGCCTTGACCTCATTAGTGTTCTAGGCTCGCGTCTCTAGTCCGGTCTAGCCTAGGACCAGCACAGTACCGTCGTTGAGCGTTTATTCAACATTACATCTTTGAATTGATTATTGCTAATCTTTTGCTACCATATATAGCCAATCCAGCTCCACATATTTCTACACCGTGTATACGTACGTTCCCCTGGCGATCGCTTTACACAATCTTCGGAGTTATTTGACACCGCTGGTTGCCTGTCACCACCTGTCGCATGGTAAGAACTTGTAAGATATTGATATTTGCTTTACTGTGAGCACATTACAACCACATCCTAGTTGTTCATAGGAACATTATTCTCGAATTTTATTTCTTGTTTCTACTAATCATGACAGGTTCCGGAGAAACAAGTTTTTGGACGACGAACAAATCTTCACCATCACGAGAGTTGGGACAACACACACAAGCACATGGTCAGGTTATCTCTTTACCATCATTTGAGGGTAGATTTAATCCTGCTATTTATCTAGCTTGGGAGCTTGAAGTAGAACAAGTTTTTAGTAACCATGACTTTTCTGAATTTGAGCGAGTATGAGCTGCCACTAGAGCATTTATTGGTTTTGCTTCTGTTTGGTGGAGTGTGCATTGTAAGAAAAACATTGATAACCAACCCACAACTTGGAAAGATTTGAAACATGTAATGAGACAACAATTTTCCCCTCCTTACTATCTCGTGAATTGCTTCGCAAATTTGAACAATTTAAACAAGGCAATAACACTGTTCATGCTTACTACCAAGAGTTCAAATCTTATATGCATCATTGTGACATAGAAGAATCTGAGGATGATACAATGAATAGATTTTTTGGTGGTTTGAACCATGATATTCAGGCAAGATTTAGGTATATTCCTCGTTGCATTACTGGTATGTATGTTCATGCTTGTACCTTTGAGAGACAGTTACAGGAGGATGCATTGGGTGACTACAACAACTACTATTCCAATTCATGATCACTACCATCGGTTGATTCCTCCACCATTGCACCTACTAGAGCAGTCACACCTTAGATTGTGAGTGCGAAATCATCTCAAGTGTACGGTACATTGTCATTGTCCATACCGACATCAGCTACGTCTTTGCGACAAGGTAACAGTAAAGGTATTGATGATATAACTTCACATGAGAATGATACATCCCTAATTAACTTAAATACATCATGTGTTGAGTTACCTGTTGATTTGAGCACGCCACCTATTTTAGAGAATCACGTTACTATCATGAATGCATCATGTGATCAAACAACTGAAATACCAACAATCTTGAGTGCACCCATTGAATTAACTATTGATGCAAAAGAACCAATGTTTAATCATTTTGATATGACCTCTAATCTTGGTGATGATTCTGTGTCCAATGACTTACTCCATGTTTGCTTATTTAAGCATGTTGTAGCATGTAAATTTGATGCAAGTAAGGTTTATTCACCAATGCTGGGATGGTTTAATGATGAATATTGTCAATCTTTTGATAGGAATAAGAGCTTCACTTATATGTGCAAACTGAGTTGCAATATTTTCATGCCTTCAACTTATGATAATATTTTGGCTTTATATTTTATGATATATGAAAGTTACTCATGTATACATGTGTCATATGTGCAAAAATCAAGGGAAGTAAAAATGGATGACATATACATATACAACATGTATACCTTGTCTCTTTTGTTAGCCACATTTCAAATTAAGCAACGCCGAGGACGGCTTTGTTTTCAAAAAGGGGAGGATGATGAGGAAATGACTACCTTGGATACGGCCAAAAATATTGCATACATGCATATTTGTCAGGTGATTTCTAGTGCAAACTATTCAATAATCTATTTATGTTATCCAGAACAAAAATACTTCACACACTTTTGTGTTTTCTCTAATTGCAGGTGTATGGGACATTTGTACAATTCACATATGAAGATAAGGGAGAAAGGGATGTTTACCTGCTGCTCAAAAAGTTCTCTCACGTCACTTTTGGGCCAAGAGAAGATAGAGTCCAAGTCTCTCACGTTCTGGATTCAGAATCGGACTGCACAGACATACCTGACTCAAAACGCCAACAACTTTTTCATACAGACTCCGAACTGAGTGATTCTTTTTTTTCTTGGAATCTAGATTTTGTGCTCTTTCCAGCCCAATTGGATTCACCTTCAAATCCGTCCGGAGCGTTGAGATATCGACGAAACAATCAGACGCTGCAGCAGAATCTGAGTCAAACAACAACTCCAAAGGTGTTGCATCACCTCCACTTGGGGCCATGAGCCTTGTACGACCTAGGGTTGGTTTTAGGATGCCTTGGGACGTTCTCCCACCTCTTTTGCCGCCACCCCTTCCTCCTATATAAATAGATCCATCTAGTAGCTTTTTCCTTGGGATTTGTTTAGCTAAAAGTTAGCCATTGCAACTTCGTGTACTTCGTTTGTGTCCAACAACCAGACCAAGACCGTTTATGGATCCCCACCTTTATCAATACTTCATACATATTCGCAATATTCAGATTGCTTTTATCATATTCTTGCTCGTTCTTCGATTGCTTGCAGGAATAGACCTTCATGGTCAGGTTGATCGTGCTCCGGCGTGGTCAATAACCTCAGGAGATTGGCTTAGCGATTGCTAAGGCGCAACGTCATGCATGTTTGTAGTCGGATCGTCAAAGTTGTCTCCACCAAATCGATAGTTTTCATCTCATCGAAAGATCGGGACACCCCCGCCTCTATCAACAAGCAACTTCAAGCCGCGTGCTTCATCATCTACTCCAACCGATTAGACCGTCAAAACAAGCTCCGTCAAGTGTTTCACTTGCGGCGTCCGAGGCCACAAGTCCTTCCAATGCGCGAACAAGCGCACCATGATCCTCAACGACGATGGCACATATGATTCAATGAGTGAAGAGGAGATGGAAGCCCTTGAGCAAGTGGCCATTCACCGGCGCGTGAACGAGGATGAAGATGATCAAGTCTTTTGTGATGAGGATTCGAGCCCCGCTCTCGTTGTCTCCAAAGTCTTGACACTTCAACATTAACAAGAAGAAGACCAACGATGCCACATCTTCCACACTAAGGCTGGCATCAATGGAAGGTCCGTCAAGGTCATCATCGATGGAGGTAGTTGCCACAACTTGGCAAGTGAAGAACTATGTTCCAAGCTTCAATTGGTCAAGAGGAAGCACCCGCACCCCTACAAAGTTCAATGGCTAAGTGACTCCGGCACTATACGAGTCGAGCATACGGTCCAAGTCTCCTTCAAAATTGGTGCTTATGAAGACACTTTGGAGTGTGATGTGGTCCCAATGACCGTTTGCCACCTACTTCTTGGTCGACCATGGCAATTCGACCGTGGTGTCATCCACAATGGGCGTACCAATCACTATAGCTTCAAAATGAAAGGAAAGGAATATGTGCTACGACCTATGTCTCCTAGTCAAGTGATAGCTGACAAGCAAGCCACCAATCATGGAGAGAAGAGTGAAAAAGTGACACACCCAAAAGTGAGTGAGAGCCACAAGCCAAATTTGAGCGCCTCTTCGCCTAGAGAGAAAAACCTCATCCTATTTGCCACCAAAAGTGAGATAAGAGAAGTGTGTGAGAATCCATCGAGTGTGATGCACTTCGTCCTCGTGTGCAAAGATGGAGAGTCAACAACTAACACCTCTCACGAGCTACCTTTAGTGTTTCAATCTCTTTTGCAGGAATTCAAAGATGTTTTCCCCGATGAGCTACCTCCAGGTCTACCTCCACTACGAGGCATTGAGCATCGAATCGACCTCATCCCCGGAGCGCCACTTCCAAACAAAGCTCCATACCGTGTCAATCCCGAAGAAACCAAGGAGATTCAACGGCAAGTACAACAACTCATCGACAACGGTCATGTACGTGAAAGCTTAAGCCCTTGCGCCGTTCCCGTTATACTTGTGCCTAAACCCGATGGAAGTTTCCGCTTGTGTTCTGATTGCAGACCCATAAATGCCATTACCATTCGATATACGCATCCCATTCCTTGCTTAGATGATATGCTTGATGAACTTGGTGGAGCCAAGTTTTTCTCAAAAATTGATCTTAAAAGTGGATATTATCAAATCCGCATTCAAGAAGGTGATGAATGGAAAACCGCTTTCAAAACCAATGGCTTATATGAGTGGTTAGTGATGCCTATGGGTTTGTCGGAAGCACCCAGAACTTTCGTGCGTCTTATGCATCATGTGCTTAGACGTTACATTGGAGTCTTCGTTGTTGTTTACTTTGATGATATCCTTGTGTTTAGCAAAACCATGAAAGAGCACATTAATCGTGTTAAATCTGTGTTGCAAACCCTTCGCAAGGAAAGCCTTTATGCAAACTTGAAAAAATGCACTTTTGGCGTTGACAAAGTGGTTTTCTTGGGTTTTCTTGTCTCTTCCAAGGGTGTCCATGTTGATGAAACTAAGATTAAGGCAACTAAAACTTGGCCCCAACCCACCAATTTGCAACAAGTGCGTAGTTTTCTTGGTCTTGCAGGATATAATCGCCGCTTTGTGAAAAACTTTAGCACAATTGTCGCTCCTTTGCATGCCTTGAGTAACAAAAATGCACCTTTTGTTTGGAGATCTTTGCAATCCACCGCTTTTGATGAGCTCAAGTCTTTGGTTACTAATGCTCTGATTCTTGCTTTGCCCAACTTTGAGAAAACTTTTGAAGTTCATTGTGATGCAAGTGGTACCGGAATTGGCGGAGTTTTCATGCAAGAAAAATGAGCAATTGCCTATTTTAGTGAAAAACTCTCCGGTGCTCAACTTAACTATCCCATCTATGACAAACAATTGTATGCTTTAGTGCGTGTGCTACATATTTGGGAACATTACCTTAGACCTCATGAATTTGTCATCCATACCGATCATGAAACGCTTAAGTACTTTGATAGAGGCAAAGGTGTCCCATCTTTCAATGAGATGATGGATTTTGCTTTGGTGGAAGTCGACTCTGACGATCCGACTACGAACGTGCGAGGACGTTGCGCCTTAGCAATCGCTAAACCAACTCTGAGAGGTTATTGACCACGCCGGAGCATGATCAACCTGTCCACGAGGGTCTGTTTCCTGCGAGTAAACGAAGAACAAGCAAGAAACTGAGATTGCAATCTAGATATTGCGAATATAAGATGAAAGCTTTATTGATCAAGGTGGGGATCCGTAAGCGGTCTTGGTCTGGTCGTTGGACACAAACGAAGTACACGAAGTTGCAATGGCTATCTTTTAACTAAACAAATCCCAAAGTCTAAACGGTGCCCTAAGGGCTGTATATATGGAAGAAGAGAGGGGGAATTTCGTGGCCCTTGATGGAGGGGTCCGAAATCAACCCTATCTCTTGTTTCCCCACACATACGGACTCTAAAAATAGCCTATACTAATGTATTTCGAAATTACATGGGCCTGGCCCAATAAAAAGGTGACGCAGCACCTATAATAGCCTCTGGACAAAATTTATGAAGTGGCATCTTATATATTTCGTCCAAGGCTTCATGCACTCGTTATGGTGGCTTCAAAGACCTGAAATCATCACTCGTAACTCCGTTCTTGTTCCCCTTGCGCATGACATCATCTCCATGCTTTCTCTTGCTCCAATGTTCATCCTTCTCCAAGCTAGGCCCTTCATTTGTAAGCAAAACAAATGTATCCAATTTAGGTAGCATCATATTCTCATGAACATTAGAATCATTACCAAGAAACGAAAGTACCTGGTAATTTAGTTGGCGTGCGCGAGCTCTAGTAATTGGTCCAGTATGTATAGCAGCAGGGCTGTGGGTGTAACAATGGTATTGATGTCCTCATCATACTTAAAAGGTCAAACTAAGTTGAGCAAGCGTCATGCCAAATGGAGTGAATTTATTGAATCTTTTCCTTATGTGATCAAGTACATTAAGGGTAAGGAAAATGTAGTTGCAGATGCACTTTCACGCATATGCACGCTTGTCACTCAACTTGAGTTACATGTTATTGGTTTTGAGCATATAAAAGACTTGTATGAGCAGGATCCTTCTTTTGCTACTCCTTATGCTAAGTGTTTGACCCACACGTCTCGGGAACGATACTACATAAAGGATGATTATCTTATGAGAGCTAACAAACTTTGCATTCCCGAGTCTTCTCTTCGTTTGCTACTTTTGCAAGAGGCTCATGGAGGCAGACTCATGGGACACTTTGGATGCGACAAGACATTCGCCACGCTCTCCAAGAGCTACTTTTGGCCCAAGATGTTCCGTGACATCTGACGCTTCACCAACCGTTGCTCTACATGTCTCAAAGCTAAGTCTAAAGCTCAATCCCATGGTCTTTACATGCCACTTCCCATTCCTTATCAACCTTGGGAAGACATTAGTATGGATTTTATACTTGGTTTGCCTAGAACTCAAAATGGCAAGGATTCCGTCTTTGTTGTTGTGGACAGATTTTCTAAGATGGCACATTTCATTCCTTGCAACAAGATAGACGATGCTTCGCATATTGCCAATCTATTTTATAGGGAAATCTTGTGACTTCATAGAGTACCAAAGACAATTGTCTCGGACCGCGACGTCAAGTTCTTGAGTTACTTTTGGAAGACCCTATGCGCCAAGCTCGACATCAAGCTATTGTTCTCTTCGGCATACCATCCTCAAACCGACGGCCAAACGGAGGTGACGAACCGTACACTCTCCACTCTACTTCGCGTGTTGATCAAGAGGAACATCAAGGAGTGGGAGGCGTGCCTACCAATCGCCGAGTATGCCTACAACCATGCAAGACATTCGACAACCGGCAAGTCCCCCTTTGAGGTCGTCTACGGCTTCAACCTGTTGTCCCCATTGGACATTCTACCTCTTCCTCTACAAGAGCGCACCAACCTCGACGCAAGTGCCCGTGCAAGCTACATCAAGAAGATGCATGAAGATACAAGGCACACCATCGAGCGCCAAGTACAACGCCTCGCGACCAAGCTCAACGTCAACAAGCACCCCATGATATTCAACATAGGAGACCTAGTGTGGCTACACCTTCGCAAGGACCGCTTCCCCAATGAACGCAAGTCCAAGCTTCTCCCTCGAGCCGATGGACCTTTCAAGGTGCTAGCACGCTACAACAACAATGCTTACAAGATCGATCTCCCACGCGACAAGTACAACGTGAGCGACATCTTCAACGTCTCCGATCTCTCCCCGTACCATGGTGATGAGGATTTTGATCCGAGGTCGGATCTTTCACAAGGGGGGGGGAGATGATGCAGAACATCCCTCGCTCATCCCCATGGACATGCCTACATCTCCCTCAACACCACTTGGACCCATGACACGAGCCCGAGCTAAGGCTATTGAAGATAAGGTGAACTCGCTCCTCTCCGAACTTTCTCTTCCTACTCACGAGACATGGCTACTACCTCATTCGGAAACTCTGTGTGTGATCAGGTGCGTGGAAGCAAGCCACGGAACAGCTACATACAAGAGCCAAGACGGCGAGTACCCCAAGCATGATGGACAAGAAGAAGAGCTGCCGTGGAAGCTACAGGTGTCGGATGACCAACCCAGTCCGGACGTCCGACGAGTGCCAGGACAGGCACGACCAAGCTTTCCGGACGTCCGGTACTTCGCCACCCGAACCAAAACTACAGACGCCCGAAGCGGACCGGACGACCGGACGACATGCAACCGAGCCGAATATACGGACGACCGACGACCTCCGGACGTCCGGATAGTCATGAAGCTCCGGACGACTGACCCTCTCCAGACGTCCGACGCGCCCACGACAGAGCTGAATCTACGGACTTCCGAGCACGACCGAACGTCCGGACCGTCCCGAGCCTCCGGACGTCCGGCACCTGTGTGACCGCACCTGCGAGCTAGAGCCCTTGTACCCCTTCACTTTGGCTTCCATTTGCACTACGACTATAAATAGGTCGCCCCCTCCTCCTAGTTAGGGTTAGCATCGGTTTAGCTCATATTTTATGTGAGAGCCTTGCTCATCCACTTGGTTACTTCTCCTCGGAGCTCACGACCTCTTCGGAGAAGATCCCCCAAGCGGATTCAAGACCCCTTTCTAGGGAAGACTATCAAGACCTCCGTACGGAGAAGAACGGTTCCTTTGTATCCTTACCATTGTTGATTGTGGATCATATGTTACTCTATGTTGTCGGTGATCTAGCACTCGTGTGATTGATTCTATGTCGGTTTAGTGTTTTCTCTTGTTCTCCCCATGTTTTCCCTCGAGTTCTTCCGCGTGTTCTTCATGATTCCCCGTAGGATCCACTCCAAAAGTGAAAGATCGTCACCATAGGGTTCCTCCCTACATCATAGGGTTCCGCCCTACATCATCTTGGTACCATAAGCCACGTTGATCACGTTTTTGGAGCCCCTACCCAGTGTTTTCTAGCTTGATTTTGTTGTTTTCGTCCTAAATCCGAAAATCCCCACCAAAAGTAGCCCCCCAAATTTTCTGTGATTTGTTGGTTTGATGATGTTTTGTTGATTTTGATCCGTGGATTTGCTTGGTTTCGAGTTGATCTAGCATCTCCCCAAGTTTGCCCACCTTCCATCCACGAAATTCGTCAAATTTTGCCACCGAAATCATCCATTTCCGCCCCAAAACCGCGCCCCAATTCGATCTGCGAAGAATCCTGACACAAGCGGTACTACCGCCCCACCAAGCGGTACTACCACTGAGTACCACAAGCGGTACTACCACCCATCTGAGCGGTACTACCGCCCATGCCAGTTTCAGCATTCCGAGTTTCACCATTTTCGTCATAACTTCCACATCTGGAGTCCGATTTTTGCGTTCTTTAGCTCGTTGAGAAGCTATTTACATTCCCCATCCACCTAGATAGGCTACAATATCATTCGACACCATCTAATTTTCCTAACATTGGCATCTCTGCCTAGGTCTTTCACCACATCATCCGCTATACCACCTCCGCTTTCCGCTACCACCATTGTTGCTTTCGGTCGAGAATTTGAGTTGTGGTTCCCGTGTCCTATTGTGTTTCGGCTATATAGGTATGGTTCGACGTCAACATCACCACCTCTCATCTTCGTCAAGGACTCATCATCGCCAAGGACCGTAACTTCGACGACATCTTTGTCATATCTCGCAATTGCATTGATAACCATCATAGCCAATCTTTTGCGTTGCTTACCCATCGAGACTAGCCTTTGAGTATTGCCGGCAACGTGACTTGTGCACATTAGTGATCATTCTCCATAGCATACATACCATACCAAAGTGGTGCATATCTTGGCATCAACTTGTGTGACACATAGTTGTCATCGCATACACAATTGCAATCTTGGTTCGTGAAGTTTTGCATGAGAAAAGAGCTCAAAAGTGAAAGAGCCACCCAAGCTTTTAAGCAAACAAGAAAGATAAGCAAAGAGCTTATAAGCAAGAACCATAGCATCATACTACATTAAGATTGTCATATAAGATCATCTTGGATCATAGCACCGAAATACCATACATATAGAATACTTGGGATAGAGATCGTTGCAATTTTGCCTAGTAGGTTGTGCACAAGCTCCGTATCCGCCTATTGTGCAATCGTGCTAGCATCTCTCTAATATTGTGCAACAAGAGCATTTTCATGGACTCCACATTTTGGCTCATTTTTGGTTTGCACAATCCCACTTATCTATTTGCGGGTGTGTTCCCGTGTACCACTAATTGCTTGTCTACTTGCTGCATTTGCGAATTTGCAAATCTTTTTCAACATCTTTGAGTCAAACTAATGATTGCAACCAATTTTGTGCCACCATCCTAACCAAGCTCCACCATAAGCTTTTACTTGTGTAGGTGTGAGAACCGACAAGGATTGGTACCAATAGTGCTATTTCATTGTCCGCATCTGAGTGAACTTGATTCATCGTTAACATCGGCCAAGGTACATTGGTATAAGTTCTCCTTCTACCATTCACATTTTGCTTGGAATGATGGACAAGCCGAGTATTTCTATCAACCCACTCTTCATCGAGCAAGACGACGACATGTCATCATACGTCACCAAGAGCCACCTCTTTGGTGCACAATGAGCGTTGCATCAAGAGCAACAAGCTATGAATGAACGCATCGACAACCTCACCATTGAATTGCGACTCTCCGAGCAACGTACCAAGGACTACTTCGACAACAAGCTCGACGCGCACAAGCAAGAGAATGATGCAAGAATGGACGAGATCCATGCCTTGTTGGTGAACCATCCTCCTTCAACTTCTTCATACTCAAGACGGAGCCACTCAAGTCGACACTCCGACGACTCCTTCTCCAGCTCAAGTACACCGTCATCGAACACTCTTCGACGAGCCACGCGATAAGACCGTCATGCATCTCGCAACCCGCTACACGTCAAGCATTCACAAGAGCAAGTCGATGAGCAAGTCCCTTGTCCTCACTCAAACCAAGTCGCTTTTGCTCAAGCTCAAGAACGACAACGTCTTCGTCGCCAAGAGGAAGAACGAGCGCGTGTACACCAAGAGGAACAAGACACCGAGGCTCAACGTCTTCAACAACAACAATGTGAAGCTCAAGCTCTTGAGGCGCAACGTGCCCTTCAAGAATCAAGTCGAGCCATCGCCAACCGCAATCGTGAACGGTGCAATCAAGAGGAAGCCCTTCGAGAAGAAATCCAAGAGAGGAACTACAAACCACGTGTGCAACGTCAAGTTCCTCAAGCTCCTCCACAAGCTCGTCAAGCTCCACCTCAACCTCAAGTTCAAGAAGATGATCATGGACTTCCCCCACGCCAAGAGCAACATGAGGATGATTACCCTCCACGTCAAGGGCGTCATCATCACCATCGTCAACAACACAATGAAGAGCAACGCTATGGAAAGCTAAAATTCACCATGCCCAAGTTCAATGGAAGCAATGACCCCGAAGAGTACCTTTCATGGGCATTGAAGGTCGACAAAATCTTTCGTTTGTACAACTATGAGGAAGGGAAGAAGATCGCTATGGCATCACTTGAATTCCAAGACTATGTGCTCTGATGAGGACATCAATACCATTGTTACACCCACAGCCCCTACTGCTACATATACGGGACCAATTACTAGAGCTCGCGCACGCCTATTAAATTATCAGGTACTTTCGTTTCTTGGTAATGATTCTAATGTTCATGAGAATATGATGCTGCCTAAATTGGATACATTTGTTTTGCTTACAAATGAAGGGCCTAGCTTGGGGAAGGATGAACATTGGAGCAAGAACAAGCATGGAGATGATGGCATGCGCAAGGGGGAACAAGAACGGAGTTACAAGTGATGATTTCAGGACTTTGAAGCCACCATAATGGGTGCATGAAGCCTTGGACGAAATATACAAGATGCCACTTCATAAATTTCGTCCCGAGGCTATTCTAGGTGCTGCGTCACCTTATTATTGGGCCAGGCCCTTGTAATTTCGAAATACATAAGTATAGGCTATTTTTAGAGTCCGTATGTGTGGGGAAACAAGAGATAGGGTTGATTTCGGATCCCTCCACCAAGGGCCACGAAATTCCCCCCCTCTTCCTCCATATATACAGCCCTTAGGGCACCGTTTAGACTTTGGGTTTTGTTTAGATTAAAGTTCGCCATAGCTGCAACTTCGCGTACTTCGTTTGTGTTCAACGACCAGACAAAGGCGTCACAGAACCCCACCTTGATCAATAAAGCTTTCATCTTATATTCGCAATATCCAGATTGCAATCTCAGTTTCTTGCTTGTTCTTTGTTTGCTCGCAGGAAACAGACCCTCGTGGTCAGGTTGATAGTGCTCCGGTGTGGTCAATAACCTCTCAGAGTTGGTTTAGCGATTGCTAAGGCGCGACGTCCTCGCACGTTCGTAGTCGGATCGTCAAAGTCGACTTCCACCAAAGCGATATCCATCATCTCATCGAAAGACGGGACACCTTTGCCTCTATCAAGTGGTATCAGATTTCCAGGTTGCTCGGTGAGATTTTACAGTTTTTCGTAGTTTAGATCGAGTCTTTTCTTCATACCTATAGTCCACGAAAAAGCCACAAGAAAAAATTAGGGTTAGTTCATCATATCCGAACCAGTCTGAGCCATTGCATAATCTTTTTAGGGTTTTGCTTTGTTGAATTTGCGGTTGCATCGTCGTGTCTAGTTGCTGGTCTTAGAGTCTAGTATTTTAGAGTTTCGAGTTCTGGTCATAAGTTGTCACGCCGCTGCTGCACCATCATCATCGCTGCTGCCATCTACCACCACCGCTTATCCGCCACCGCTTTGAATCCGTATCCATATACCACCACCGCTGCCATCTACCACCATATATCCACCACCAATCCGAGTTCTTGTCATATTAGGTTTGTTTTCGAGATCCATCTAGATTCCGATTCGTGTTTCCTTGCCGGAGTAGGTTTCGAAAAAAAAAATTGGTCAAATTTTTTTCGGAAACCACCCTCCGTTTAGGCCCAAAATTTTTCGAAAACGCACTTGTTGAAAAATTTTCTGGCTATCCTATTTTTAGGTGTTTCTAAGCGTATTGAGAGAGTTGCCGTTATAGAAAGTTTTTTGACCCGTTTCCAGTTTTTGGGTTCGGGCAGTCGAAAAAAAAAATTGGTCAAAAAATTTCGTGCCCATCCTGTCAGTTTGACCTGGGAAGAGTTTTGAGACATTCGCCATTATAATGATTTTTCGCAAAAAAAAAGCAGCGCAAAAAAAAAAGAGCGAAAAGAAAATATCCAGAGTGTGCTTTTCCCCTGTTTACGTGCAGCGCCGTGATTTTGTTAGTGTTCTAGGCTCGCGTCTCTAGTACAGTCTAGCCTAGGACCAGCACAGTACCGTCGTTGAGCGTTTATTCAACTTTGCATCTCTGAATTGATTATTGCTGATCCTTTTTTTGCTACCATATTATAAGCCTTCCCAACTCCACATACATCTAAGTCGTGTGTTTGACTCTCCCTGGTAATTGCTCTATCCAAGCTTTGAGAGTTTTGACTACAACGGTTGCCGATCACCACCTGCTGCTGGGTAAGAACTGGTAAGAATTTGAGATTTGCTTGACGGGTTTGTGATACACCACCACCACTTCTTAGTAGTCTGTAGGATCATATTCTTGTGTGTTTCTATTTGCTGCTAACCATGGTAGGATCACAAGCCGATGAGACTGATTGGGAGAACCTGACGAACAAACAGCTACATGATAAATTTCAGCAAATGATGAGTGGACAGGTGCAAGATGTGCTAAACAGATTTGACGAGGCCATGGAGAAGATAGATGGCATTGAGAAGACGTTCGAAACAAAGCTTGATAGCAAGTTTAATGAATTGCTCGCGCGTTTTCCACCACCACCGCCGGCTGCACCTATCGCACCTCTGCAATAACAACAACAACGCCTCCTTTCGAATCAGTATGGACGAGCAAAGCGTGTTCCTATTGAGGATGGCCAAAATTCTGGTGCTTCTGTTCCTGTTGTTGATGCTTCTTTGGCTCGTGCTACTGCTGCTGCTGGTAACCAGGAGGATGATGAGTATGCGGGCGATTATGAGGATGAGGTTGATCCAAATCCGAACTACGTGCAGCCACCAGCACCACCACCAGCAGGTCGACCTCAGGTATATATTCGTAATGGTAGGCCTGCACCACCACCTCAGGTACGAGATGATGTCCATATTCCTAAACTGAAATTGAATATTCCACCATTTGAGGGTAGATATGTTCCTGATATATATCTTACTTGGGAGTTAGAAACTGAACAACGTTTTACATGTTTACAATATCCCGAGGAGAGACGGGTTGCTGCTGGTGTTTGTGCTTTCACTAGTTTTGCATGTGTATGGTGGTCTGAACATTGTAGATTATATCCTATTCCAGCTACTTGGGCTGCTTTGAAAACTGCTATGCGTACGCGTTGGGTTCCACCATATTATCAACGTGAATTGCTTCAAAAATTGCAGCGTTTAAGACAAGGAAAAAATTCTGTAGAAGAATATTATCAGGAATTACAAACTGGCATGATTAGATGTGGTATTGTTGAGGAGAATGAAGCTATGCTTGCACGTTTTCTGGGTGGATTAAATAAAGAGATTCAGACCATTCTAGACTATAAGGAGTATACTAATATCACTCGTTTATTCCATCTTGCTTGTAAAGCTGAACGTGAAGTGCAGGATCGACAAGCATTGGGGCGAACTAATTTTTCTGCAGGCCGACCTTCATCATGGACACCGCGTGCATCTTCTACTTCAATTGCACCAACACCTCCATCAGGTGCCTCCTCCAGCCGTGATACAAGAAAATAGGCATAACCACCATTATCTGCCAAGAGCGCACCTGCCGGGCCTGCACAGAGTTCTACTTCTTCCATGGCATCAACAGGGCACACAAGTGATATTATTTGTCGTCGTTGTAAGGGAAGAGGTCATTATGCGAGAGAATGTAAATCTCAGCGTGTGATGATTGCTACCGAGGATGGTGGGTATGAGTCCGCTAGTGACTATGATGAGGAGACTTTGGCTCTTATTACACATGAAGAAAATGGTGGAGATGATTCTGATCATGAGACGCAATACATGGCTCCTGAAGACGCTGACAGGTATGAATGTTTAGTTGCTCAACGTGTTTTGAGTGTGCAGGTCACACAAGCTGAGCAAAATCAGAGGCACAATTTGTTCCATACCAAGGGAGTTGTGAAGGAACGTTCTGTGCGCGTCATCATTGACGGAGGGAGCTGCAACAACTTGGCTAGCATGGAGATGGTGGAGAAGCTTTCTCTCACCACACGACCACATCCACATCCTTACTACATCCAATGGTTCAACAACAGCAGCAAGGTTAAGGTAACACGTACTGTTCGTGTGCATTTTAGTATCTCTACATATGCTGATTATGTTGATTGTGATGTGGTACCTATGCAAGCATGTTCCTTATTACTTGGTAGACCATGGCAATTTGATAAAAAATTTGTACACCATGGCAGAAACAATCAGTATACTCTTGTTCATAAGGATAAAAATATTACTTTTCTTCCTATGACTCCTGATTCCATTTTGAAAGATGATATTAATAGAGCTAATAAAGCAAAACATGAGAAGAATAAGAGTGAAAATCAGATTGTGGCAAAAGAATTTGAGCAACAAATGAAGCCTAATAATAAACCATCTAGTGTTGGTTCTGAAATTAAATTAAAAAATGCATGTTTATTTGCCACCAAATCTGATATTGATGAGCTAGCTTCAGCAAATCTGTTTGCTATGCTTTTGTGTGCAAAGAGGCATTATTTTCATTCGAGGACGTGCCTTCCTCTTTGCCTCCTGCTGTCACTAACATTTTGCAGGAGTTCGCTGACGTTTTTCCACAAGACGTGCCACCGGGATTACCGCCTATTCGAGGGATTGAGCATCAGATTGACTTAATTCCCAGTGCTTCACTGCCAAACCGTGCACCATACCGTACCAATCCAGAGGAGATGAAGGAGATTATGCGTCAAGTACAAGAGCTTCTCGACAAAGGTTATATACGCGAATCCCTTAGTCCTTGTGCCGTTCCTATTATTTTAGTGCCGAAAAAGGATGGTGCATCACGTATGTGTGTTGATTGTAGAGGCATTAATAATATTACTATTCGTTATCGTCATCCTATTCCTAGGCTAGATGATATGCTTGATGAATTGAGTGGCTCTACAATATTCTCCAAAGTTGATTTGCGTAGTTGATACCATCAAATTCATATGATACTCGGGGATGAATGGAAAACAGCATTTAAAACTAAGTTTGGATTATATGAGTGGTTAGTCATGCCTTTTGGGTTAACTAATGCACCTAGTACTTTCATGAGATTAATGAACGAAGTTTTACGTGCTTTCATTGGACGATTTGTGGTAGTTTACTTTGATGACATATTGATTTATAGCAGAACTTTGGAGGAACATTTGGAACATTTACGTGCTGTTTTTATTGCTCTACGTGATGCACGTTTATTTGGTAACCTTGGGAAGTGCACCTTTTGCACCGACCGAGTGTCTTTTCTTGGCTATGTTGTTACTCCACAGGGAATTGAAGTTGATAAAGCCAAGATTGAAGCTATTGAGAGTTGGCCGCAGCCCAAAACGGTCACACAAGTGAGGAGTTTTCTTGGCCTCGCTGGATTCTATAGGCGTTTTGTGAGAGATTTCAGCACCATTGCTGCACCTCTCAATGAGCTTACAAAGAAGGATGTGCCTTTTGTTTGATGTACCGCACAGGAAGAAGCCTTCACGGTATTGAAAGATAAGTTGACACATGCTCCTTTACTCCAACTTCCTGATTTTAATAAGACTTTTGAGCTTGAATGTGATGCTAGTGGAATTAGATTAGGAGGTGTGTTATTACAAGATGGCAAACCTGTTGCATACATTTCTGAAAAATTGAGTGGGCCTAGTCTGAATTATTCTACTTATGATAAAGAATTATATGCTCTTGTTCGGACTTTCGAAACGTGGCAACATTCTTTATGGCCCAAAGAATTTGTTATACATTCTGATCATGAATCTTTGAAACATATTAAAAGTCAAGCTAAACTGAATCGTAGACATGCTAAATGGGTTGAATTCATTGAGACTTTCCCTTATGTCATTAAACACAAGAGGGGAAAAGAAAATGTTATTGCTGATGCATTCTCTCGTCGCTATACTATGCTTTCACAACTTGACTTCAAAATATTTGGTTTGGAGACCATCAAAGATCAATATGTGCATGATGCTGATTTTAAAGATGTAATGCAGAATTGTAAAGAAGGAAGAATGTGGAACAAGTTTGTCATTAAGGATGGATTTTTGTTTCGTGCTAACAAGCTATGCATTCCAGCTAGCTCCGGTCGTCTTTTGTTGTTGCAGGAGGCGCATGGAGGAGGATTAATGGGACACTTTGGCGTGAAGAAGACGGAGGACGTACTTGCTACACATTTCTTTTGGCCAAAGATGAGACGGGATGTTGATCGTTTTATTGCTCGCTGCACTGCATGTCAAAAAGCTAAGTCACGACTCAATCCTCATGGTTTATATATGCCTTTGCCTGTACCTATCGTTCCTTGGGAGGATATATCTATGGACTTTGTTTTAGGTTTACCTCGAACAAAGAAGGGGAGGGATAGCATATTTGTTGTCGTGGATAGATTCTCAAAAATGGCACACTTTATACCATGTCATAAAAGCGATGATGCTGTTAATGTTTCTGATTTGTTCTTTCGTGAAATTATTCGCTTGCATGGTGTGCCAAATACTATTGTTTCAGATCATGATACTAATTTTCTTAGCCACTTTTGGAGATGTTTATGGGCTAAGTTGGGGACTAAACTGCTTTTTAGTACTACTTGTCACCCCCAAACTGATGGACAAACTGAAGTAGTCAATAAAACTTTGTCTACTATGCTTAGAGCTGTTTTGAAGAATAATAAGAAAATGTGGGAGGAATGCTTGCCTGATATTGAATTTGCTTATAATCGTTCATTGCATTCTACTACTAAGATGTGCTCTTTTGAAGTTGTATATGGTTTCCTACCTCGTGCACCTATTGATTTGTTGCCTCTTCCATCTTCGGAGAAGGTTAATTTTGATGCTAAACAACGTGCTGAATTGATTTTAAAGATGCATGAGTTAACTAAGGAAAACATTGAGCGTATGAATGCTAAATATAAACTTGCTGGAGATAAGGGTAGAAAACATGTTGTGTTTGCACCTGGAGATCTTGTTTGGTTACATTTGCGTAAGGATAGATTTCCTGATTTGCGCAAATCGAAGCTAATGCCACGTGCTGATGGTCCCTTTAAGGTGTTAGAGAAAATAAATGATAATGCATATAAACTTGAGCTGCCTGCAGATTTTGGGGTTAGTCCCACTTTTAACATTGCAGATTTGAAGCCTTATTTGGGTGAGGAAGATGAGCTTCCGTCAAGGACGACTTCATTTCAAGAAGGGGAGGATGATGATTACATCAATACCATTGTTACACCCACAGCCCCTACTGCTACATATACGGGACCCATTACTAGAGCTCGCGCATGCCAATTAAATTATCAGGTACTTTTGTTTCTTGGTAATGATTCTAATGTTCATGAGAATATGATGCTGCCTAAATTGGATACATTTGTTTTGCTTACAAATGAAGGGCCTAGCTTGGGGAAGGATGAATATTGGAGCAAGAACAAGCATGGAGATGATGACATGCGCAAGGGGAACAAGAACGGAGTTACAAGTGATGATTTCAGGACTTTGAAGCCACCATAATGGGTGCATGAAGCCTTGTACGAAATATACAAGATTCCACTTCATAAATTTCGTCCCGAGGCTATTCTAGGTGCTGCGTCACCTTATTATTGGGCCAGGCCCTTGTAATTTCAAAATGCATAAGTATAGGTTATTTTTAGAGTCCGTATGTGTGGGGAAACAAGACATAGGGTTGATTTCGGACCCCTCCACCAAGGGCCACGAAATTCCCCCCTCTTCCTCCATATATACAGCCCTTAGGGCACCGTTTAGACTTTGGGTTTTGTTTAGATTAAAGTTCGCCATAGCTGCAACTTCGCGTACTTCGTTTGTGTTCAACGACCAGACAAAGGCGTCACAGAACCCCACCTTGATCAATAAAGCTTTCATCTTATATTCGCAATATCCAGATTGCAATCTCAGTTTCTTGCTTGTTCTTCATTTGCTCGCGGGAAACAGACCCTCGTGGTTAGGTCGATCGTGCTCCGGTGTGGTCAATAACCTCTCGGAGTTGGTTTAGCGATTGCTAAGGCACGACATCCTCGCACGTTCGTAGTCGGATCGTCAAAGTCGACTTCTACCAAAGCGATATCCATCATCTCATCGAAAGATGGGACACCTCCGCCTCTATCAGGTATTGTTGGAGCTTCACGGATGTCGAGGAGGAGTGCAAGCGCCAAGGAACCACTACACCATCCGCGAGGGAAGCCTAGAAGCGGAGACGAAAGAAGAAGGACCTGCCTAGTCCAGAAAGGGCGGTACTACCGCCCAAAGAAAGCGGTACTACCGCTCAAGCGGTACTACCGCCCATGAGTCCGGCACTACCGCCCTGCCTGTGCGCAGCAGCGGGCCTTTGGCCTTGTATCCCTCTCCCACTTACCCCTTCGTGGCTTAGACTATAAATAGACCACCTCCACCTCCTTTTTAGGGTAAGCAAAGTGATAGCTCATTTGTATGTGAGCTTTGCTCCTACCTATCTCTACTCTTGAGAGAGAGAGACCACTACTCATTGGAGGCCAAGACCTCCATCTAGGAGAAGATCTTGCGGGATATCATCAAGACCCCTTCATGGGAAGATCCTTCTAGGATTCAAGCCCCCAACTCCTTTGGACTTGGGATGAACTCTACCTTGTATCTTTCTCTTTGTTGTTCATGTACCTTGTGGATCTTGTGTGTTTGATTGTCTAGTGGATGTGTGATCGGACTTGTTCTTGAGTGTTTCCCCTTGTGATTTCTCTCTGTTCTTTCCCTTGTTCATCATGTTCTTCGAGGGATCCCACTCCAAACGTGAAAGATCAGCCTACACCGGGTTAGCCCCGTATCAGGATCTTTGCAATCCACGGCTTTTGATGAGCTCAAGTTTTTGCTTACTCATTGATAGAGGCGAGGGTACCAATCTTTCGATGAGATGATAACTATCGATTTGGTGGAGACGACTTTGACAATCCGACTACAAAAATGCACGACGTGGCGCCTTAGCAATCGCTAAACCAATCTCCTGAGGTTACTGACGATGCTGGAAGCACGGTCAGCCTGACCACGAAGGTCTATTCCTGCAAGCAATCGAAGAACGAGCAAGAATATGATAAAGCAATCTGAATATTGCAAATATATATGAAGTATTGATAATGGTGGGGATCCGGAAGCGGTCTTGGTCTGGTCGTTGGACACAAACGAAGTACACGAAGTTGCAATGGCTAACTTTTAACTAAACAAATCCCAAGGAAAAGCTACTAGATGGATCTACTTATATAGGAGCAAGGGGTGGCGGCCAAGGAGGTGGTAGGACGTCCCAAGGCAGCCTAAAACTAAATCTAGGTCGTACAAGGCCAATGGGCCCAAGTGGAGGTGATGTAACACCTTTGGACTTGTAGTTTGACTCGGATTCTGCTGCAGCATCAGATTGTTTCGTCCACAACTCAACTCTCCGGACGAATTTGAAGGTGATTCCAATTGGGTTGGAAAGTGCACGAAATCTAGTTTCCAATGCAAAAAGAATCACCCAATTCGGAGTCCGTATGAAAAACTTGTGTGCGTTTTGAGTCAGGTATGTCTGTGAAGTCCGAATCTGAATCCAGAACGTGAGAGACTTGGACTCTATCTTCTCTTGGGCCAAAAGTGACGTGAGAGAACTTTTTGGACAGCAAATAAACATCTCTTTCTTCCTTATCTTCATATGTGGATTGTACAAATGTCCCATACACCTGCAATTAGACAAAACACAAAAGTGTGTGAAGTATTTTTGTTCTGGATAACATAAATAGATTATTGAATAGTTTGCACTAGAAATCACCTGACAAATATGCATATATGCAATATTTTTGGTCATATCCAAGGTAGTCATGTCCTCATCACTCATGCTCCGATTCTTGCTTTGCCCAATTTTAACAAAACTTTTGAGGTACATTGTGATGCAAGTGGTACCGGAATTGGCGGAGTTTTGATGCAAGAAAAATGAGCCATTGCATATTTTAGTGAAAAACTCTTCGGTGCTCAACTTAACTATCCCATCTATGACAAAGAATTGTATGCTTTGGTGCGTGTGCTACATGTTTGGGAACGTTATCTTAGACCTCATGAGTTTGTCATACATACCAATCATGAAACACTAAAGTACTTAAAAGGCCAAACTAAGTTGAACAAGCGTCATGCCAAATGGAGTGAATTTATTGAATCTTTCCCCTATGTGATCAAGTACATTAAGTGATAGAGGCAAAGGTGTCCCGTCTTTCGATGAGATGGTGGCTTTTGTTTTGGAGGAAGTCGACTTTGACGATCCGACTACGAACGTGCGAGGACGTCGCACCTTAGCAATCGCTAAACCAACTTCGAGAGGTTATTGACCACGCCGGAGCACGATCAACCTGACCACGAAGGTCTGTTTCCTGCAGGCAAACGAAGAACAAGCAAGAAACTAAGATTGCAATCTGGATATTGTGAATATAAGAGGAAAGCTTTATTGATCAAGATGGGGTTCTGTGACGCCTTTGTCTGGTCGTTGAACACAAACGAAGTACGCGAAGTTGCAACTATGGCGAACTTTAATCTAAACAAAACCCAAAGTCTAAACGATGCCCTAAGGGCTGTATATATGGAGGAAGAGGTTGGGAATTTCGTGGCCCTTGGTGGAGGGGTCCGAAATCAACCCTATCTCTTGTTTCCCCACACATACGGACTCTAAAAATAGCCTATACTTATGTATTTCAAAATTACGTGGGCCTGGCCCAATAATAAGGTGACGCAGCACCTAGAATAGCCTCTGGACGAAATTTATGAAGTGGCATCTTGTATATTTCGTCCAAGGCTTCATGCACCCATTATGGTGTCTTCAAAGTCCTGAAATCATCACTTGTAACTCCGTTCTTGTTCCCCTTGTGCATGCCATCATCTCCATGCTTGTTCTTGCTCCAATGTCCATCCTTCTCCAAGCTAGGCCCTTCATTTGTAAGCAAAACAAATGTATCCAATTTTGGCAGCATCATATTCTCATGAACATTAGAATCATTACCAAGAAACGAAAGTACCTGGTAGTTTAGTTGGTGTGCGCGAGCTCTAGTAATTGGTCCAGTATGTATAGCAGCAGGGGCTGTGGGTGTAACAATGGTATTGATGTCCTCATCATTAAGGGTAAGGGAAATGTAGTTGTGGATGCACTTTCACGCATATGCATGCTTGTCACTAAACTTGAGTTGAATGTTATTGGCTTTGAGCACATAAAAGACTTATATGCTAATGATCCATCTTTTGCTACTCCTTATGCAAAATGTTTGACACACACATCTTGGGAACAATATTACATCGAGGATGGTTATCTTATGAAAGCTAACAAACTATGCATTCCCGAGTCTTCTCTTCATTTGCTCCTTTTGCAAGAGGCTCATGGAGGCGGACTCATGGGACACTTTGGACGCGACAAGACATTCGCCACACTCTCCAAGACTACTTTTGGCCCAAGATGTTCTGTGCCGTCTCATGCTTCACCACCCGATGCTCTACGTGTCGCAAAGCTAAGTCTAAAGCTCAATCACATGGTCTTTACATGTCTCTTCCTATTCCTTATCAACCTTGGGAAGACATTAGCTTGGATTTTGTACTTGGTTTGCCTAGAACTCAAAATGGAAAGGATTCCGTGTTTGTTGTTGTGGACCGATTTTCTAAGATGGCACATTTCATTCCTTGCAACAGGATAGACGATGCTTCACATGTTGCAAATCTCTTTTGTAGGGAAATCTTGCGCCTCCATGGAGTACCAAAGACAATAGTCTCCGACCGTGACGTCAAGTTCTTGAGTTACTTTTGGAAGACGCTATGCGCCAAGCTCGCAATCAAGTTCTTGTTCTCATCCGCATACCATCCTCAAACCGACGGCCAAATGGAGGTGACAAACTGGATGCTCTCCACTCTACTTCGCGTGTTGATCAAGAAGAACATCAAGGAGTGGGAGGCGTGTCTACCCATCGCCGAGTACGCCTACAACCGTGCAAGACATTCAACTACCGGCAAGTCCCCCTTCGAGGTCGTCTACGGCTTCAACCCGTTGTCCCCTTTGGACATTCTACCCCTTCCTCTACAAGAACGCGCCAACATGGATGCGAGTGCATGGGCGAACTACATCAAGAAGATGCACGAAGATACAAGGCACACAATCGAGCGCCAAGTACAATGACTAACGTCCAAGCTCAACGTCAACAAGCAAACCATGACATTCAACATTGGAGACCTCGTGTGGCTACACCTTCGCAAGGACCGCTTCCCCAACGAACGCAAGTCCAAGCTTCTCCCTCGAGCCGACGGACCCTTCAAGGTGCTAGCACGCTACAACAACAAGGCTTACAAGATCGACCTCCCACGTGACAAGTACAACGTGAGCGACATCTTCAACGTCTCTGATCTCTCCCCGTACCATGGTGATGAGGATTTCAATCCGAGGTCGGATCTTTCCCAAGGGGGGGGGGGGGAGATGATGCGGAGCATCCTTTGATCTTCCCCATGGACACTACTTCGACTACACAAGCTCCAAGTGGACCCATGATGATGCGGAGCATCCCACGTTCACCCCCATGTACACTCCCACTACTCTCCAAGCCCCAAGTGGACATATGACGAGACCTCGAACAAACGCCATTGGACACAAGGTGAACTCGCTCCTCTCCGAACCTTCACTTCCCAGATGTGAGACATGGTTACTACCTCAAATATATGTGCTATGCATGACCAGGAACAAGGAGGAAGACCATGGACAAGACGGCGAGGACACCAAGTACAAGGACCAAGAGAAGAAGATGCACGAAGCTATACCGGCCGGACGTCCGACCAGGACCGGACGTCCGACCAGGACCGGACGTCCGATGACTCCCAGGCTCCGGACGATCGACCAAGGCCGGACGTCCGACGACCATCAGCCACCGGACGACCGACAACGTCCGGAAATCCAACAAATCCACACCCGAGCCAAATCGCCGGACGTCCGACAAGTGCCGGACGACCGGACCCTCGCGAGCCACCGGACGTCCGGTACCCGTCGGACGACCGGTGCCTGTGCGCTGCCATGTGTTGGGCCGCAGCCCATGTACCCCTTCACTTACCCCTTCGTGGCCCTAGACTATATATACTCCTCCACCTCTTCCTAGTTAGGTTTAGCGTTGATTTAGCTCAAGTTAGAGATAGAGCTCCGCTCATCCATCGGATCTCCTCCTCGTGAGAGACCGCGGCCTCCTCGGAGAAGATCCTATCGGATTCAAGACCCCCTCGTGGGAAGATCCCCTTGTGGATTCAAGACCTCCTCACGGAGAAGATCGGTTACCTTTGTATCCTTACCTTTGTTAATTGTGGATCATGTGTTACTCTATGTTGTCGGTGATCTAGCATTTGTGTGATTGATTCCTTGTTGGTTTAGTGATTCTCTCTCTCGTTTTCCCCGTGTTTCCCCTTTGTGCTTCCGTGTGTTCTTTGTGATTCCCCGTAGGATCCACTCCAAACGTGAAAGATCGTCCACATAGGGTTCCACCCTACATCATCTTGGTATCATGAGCCAGGTTGATCACGTTTTTGGAGCCCCTACCCGTGTTTTCTAGCTTGATTTTGTTGTGTTCTTGCCTAAATCCGAAAATCCCCACCAAAAATAGCCCCAAATTTTTTTGTGATTTGTTAGTTTGATGATGTTTTGTTGATTTTGATCCATGGATTTGCTTGGTTTCAAGTGGATTTTGATCCATCTCGCCAAGTTTCCCCATCTTTCATCCATGAAATCTCGTCAATTTTGACCCCGAAATCTCCATTTCCGCTCAAAATCGCGCCTCGGAACTCGCATCTCGCATTGACCCCGACCCACCGGACGACCGACGTTTTACGGACGTCCGGAGCCCCAGGAACGACCGGACGTCCGACCTTTCCCGGACGACCGGAACCCCTAACCCGAACCAAATTTATGGATTTCCGACTTTTCCGGACGTCCGACGCCCCGGACATCCGACCTTTCCGGACGTCCGTAACCTGTAGTTTCAGACTTCGGCTGATTTTTGTTTTGTCCATAACTAATTCATCTGAACTCCGATTTTGACGTTCTTTAGCTCGTTTTGAAGCTCTTGACATCCCCTATCCCACAAAAATACCACCAACACAATTGGACTCCATCAAATTTTCCAAAAATTGGCAAGTTTGCCTATGCCCTCAACCATATCATCCGCTACACCACCACCGACTTCCGCAACCTAACCCATTTTGGTCACCATAACATTAGTGGTTGCTTGAGTAGTGATTCGAGTATCCTAAGGTGTTTCGGCTACTTAGGGACAATTGCTTCTTCATCAACCACCACCACCACTTCCGCATAGGCTTACCCACCATACACTTCCACCCCAACTTAACCCAATTTTGTTTAAGCTTTTTTTGAGTTGTGGCTTGTGTCTCCTAAGGTGTTTCGGATACTTAGGGACGACAACTTCAACTCGGAGACGTGTATAGCCATCATTCCACTTCCGCATTGCCAAGTGCAAACCACCACCGCTTTCCGCTACCACCATTTGACATTTGTCATTTGAGATTTTGAGTTCGCGGTTTTTCCGTTTCCTAAGGTGTTTCGACTACTTAGGGACGAGTCTCCATCATCTTGGTATCTATATCAAGAACACTGCCACTCATCATCGCAAAGGACGGTAACCTCGACGACACCATTGTACATTCCCCATGCAAATTGCATTGATAACCCCTAGCCCATTTTGCGTTAGTTGCCTATCGAGACTAGCCATTTGAGTATTGCCGGCAATGTTACTTGTGCACATTAGTGATCATACTTCCCATAGCATACATACCATATCATCGTGGTGCATATATTGGTATCATATATTGTGTCACAAGTTTGTTCCCGCATATACACAATTGCTATCTTGGTTTGTGCATTGTGCAAAAGTGGTCATACAAAAAAAGAAATAAAGCTTTTAAGCAAAAGAAAGAGAGCAAAGAAGCTTGTAAGCAAGTGCCATAGCATCATACCACATTGCATATAAGATTGTCATATCCGATCATCTTGGATCATCTTAAGAGAAACACCAGGAACCATACATACATAGCATACTTGGGATGGAAGTTTATCCATTTTGCATCTTATAGGTTATGCACAAGTGTCGTATCCGCCGATTGAGCAATCGTGCTAGCGTCTCTCTTGAGTTGTGCAATACGAGCGTTTTCCGTGGATTCCACATTTTGTGCTCATTCTTGGTTGCACGACCCCATTTATCTATCCGTGTGTAAGTTTCCGTGTGCCATTCTTTGCTATTGGTCCATTTGTTTCACTTGCGAATTTGTGAATCTCTTTCAACATTATTGACTCTTGCTAACATTTTGCATTAAATTTTTGTGCCACTATCCTCACCGAGCTCCACCATAAGCTTTACTTGTGTAGGTGTGAGAACCGACAAGGATTGGTACCAATAGTGCTATTTCATTGTCCGCATTTGAGTGAACTTGATTCATTGTCAACATTGGTCAAGGTACATTGGTATAAGTTCTTCTCTTTCTCCCACTCATATTTGCTCGAGTCTTGTGATGGATAGGCAAGGCATTTCATCTCCGGTCTACGACAACAACGACGGCGTGAACAACTACATCACCAAAGCGTCTATCCTCGATCTACAACGACAAGTGCAAGGCGCACAATCAAGATTGTGAGAGCACATCAAGAAGAAGTTTTCCGCACATAAAGAGGAGCAAGATGCAAGGATGGAGGAGATTAGAGCCTTGATCAAGTCTTCTTCCCCTTCGTCATCTTCAAGGCGGCGACATTCAAGACACAAGTCTTCGGAGTGCGAAAGCGATGCAAGTGCAAATCGTCCTCGTCCACATCGACATGGCGACCACCATCACGTTCGTGATCCACATCGTCATGACGGGCAAGTCACCTCCAAGCATCATGTGCACGACAAAGACGAACGCCTACGAGCTCAAGCACGACAACGACATCATCATCTTGAAGATGCTCCACAAGCACAAATGAACAAGTCCCAACACGCCAAGTCAAAGCTTCATGAGCATAAAAGAAGACCCGAGACGACCACCACCAAGACGGTGCTACGACTACAACAACCACTTCGGCATCTTCGCCAAGTGCTATCAAGGCATCTTCGCCTTTGGACGTACGGCATCTTCGCCTTTGGACGTACGGCATCTTCGCCTACTTCCCACGAGTACGCCTACAACGACTTCATCAAGTCCAAGGCGACCACCTGCGAGAGAGGGCGACACTTCCATCTTCGGCAACCCCCCAAGGAAGATGGCCGAGCATGGGAAATTCCCTTCGGTCATGGAGACGAGCTACGAGGTGCCACATCACATGGGCCTCCAACAACAAGACGGCGACAAGATGGTCGAGCAAGGGCCATCCCCTTTGACCACGGCGACGAGCGCGAACCTCTTCAACAACATGAAGACGACGCCCACTTTGGACTCATACTCCGAGTCAAGCTACGCGACCGCGCATGGAGACATTTGCACCAACATCTCTCCGACACCCACATATGTTGAGATGCCCCAAGTGCCATGTGAGGAGAGCCACCACCACATGAGTGACATGAGTGACTCCACGATACGTGACATTGAGAGCATTTCCTATGAGAGGATGAGTGTGGCCACCACTAGCCCCACACATGAGAGCATGCCACACATCCTATGTGAGGTTGAGCGCCATTTGAGTGACTCCACCAACCATATGAGTGAGAGCATCCTTGAGGGAGTGATTGAGCCACAACACTTAGTGAGTGAGGTAGTTGACACGGCATGTGAGGCCACTATGATTTCTAACGACTTAACATCTACTCCTAGTGTGTTTGCTTCTTTGGTGCTAGGTCTCCTACATGACGACACGCCTATACGCGACGAGTCCATCCCTCCAATGGAAAAACCGATGGCCATGGTGGACGATGATGCACCCCCACATGGTTCCATCAAGATGAAGATGACAACGAGTGGATCTTCAACACCTCACCTACAACACATGAGCGACGCTCCAAAGGTAACATAGGTGATGGTGCTTCTCTTGTCCCACTAGTGGACTCTCTTGACAATGATTGCTCCCATGATGTTGACCCACCTATTCCCATGCTTCATGCTAGTAAGACTTCTTCATGCCTTGACTTACCTATTTATGATGAATAAGATGATGAGCATGTTGAGTTGCCTAGTTGTGATGCTATGCTCCATAGGATATCATGTGAAAATTCTATTGGTCACATCATGTTTGACAATCCATTGAACTTGTCATATGCTGTGAGTGAGATCTCCCATATTACATCATTTCAATCTCAACATAGTAACTATGCATGCCCCATTAAAATCAATCCCATTTGCACTTATGGCATAAATGACGAGATGATGGTCATTGGCTTTTGTTTTTCATGTGATGATATTGCCATGCTTCGTTTACATAATTTGCGCAATTCATCTACTATTCCATGCCATGATCACATTGTTCCAAATATTCATTGTTTTGGATGTTGTCAATATTCTCCATGTGATGTTTCCGGTAATACTCATGAGGAGACCCCCATAGTTTCCTCATACATATTAGGAGATTTTGATGCATTCCATACTTTGCATGATTCCCATAATTGCGTGCACCATATGCATTCCATGAATAACAATGCTCTTGAAATTTCTCATGATGCATTACATCCTTTGAGTCTCCATTATGCCATTCATAACAACAAACCTATCATGATGGATCACATGTTTCTATATCACGCATCGCATTTATTTGAGCATTGGCTATTTTGTGCTAACCGACACATGCATGTGCGCATCATGATGGATGATGTGTACATATACCATGCACACACAATTTTTCCTTTGTCTTTATTTTGTGTAGGTACTCATGTCTACTCGGCAACCTCTCAATCCCAAGAGTTGACGAAACAAGCTCTTGAGAGCAAGGATGACTTGGGATCCCGTGGACTATCCTTACCACCATTCCCTTCGCGCAAGGACTACGCACATCTCTTTTACTTGGCTCTCACACGGCTATGTGCTATTTACCACTTGTTACCTTATGCTCATTTTCCAGTGTTACCTTTGCATGTTATTCTTGCTTCTATGCCTTTGCCATGCAATTGTGACCCTTGCTTGCATCTACCAATGCTTCACCATTATGATACTCCTATGTGTATTTGCATGCTTGGTGGAGATCCTTGTTGCTTTTGCCATGTTTATCATGTGACCCATGCTATAGATGTTTGTTGTGTTGGGAGAGTCATGATGACCACTTGCTATTTACATATGGCTTCTCACCAATACATTCATGCTATGTTCCTCACATCTTGCTTTCATGTTTGTGCTATGACATGTGAATTATTCATGCCCACTATTTGCACACATGACATGCTTGCCATGATTCCTTCTAGTATGTTGCATCTTCGTACTACTAGCATGCTTGACTTGATCGCCATGATTGCTTGCTATGTTGCATCACCCATGTTCCACTATTGCTTGCTTTCTTGGGTTGATGACATAGATGTTGATGCCTCTCACTTGATTTGGCATGATCATTGCCTCTTGTCTCCATTAGTTGCATCTCTCATATCACCTTGTATTGAGTGCCAACTTGCTATGCTTATTGATCTTGGAGACTTGTACACCTTACTTGTGATGCATGATTGTTTGATTGATCCTATTGCATTTGGTTGTTCTCGTATCATATGCCTCCATACTATGCAATACTCCCTTGTCATTTCTTATGATGAGCATGATACATACACTTGTTGGGTATCTTACCACACGAATGATAGGTTTTTCCCTTTCGCTAACCTCATTTGTTTTTCCAAGTGTTTGTCATGTTCTTTCATTTTGAAGGATTTACAAGGCGGTACCACCACGAGACGTATTGGTTATGTGAAGGCATACAAGATGTGCGACTCCATCATCCTTGAGAAACTCCTAAAGGTGACCTCCTTCTCTTTGAGCCATCCTCAAATACGCATATTAGATGGGTCACTCTTTCATTGTTGTTTCCTTCTTGTTATCCACATGATACATCACGTGAACGGAGGAGCGACATTGGAGATTGGCTACATGGACCTTCACATTGAGGAGCGCTCACACTTATTGGATGCACCTTCGGAACTTCACTCTTGCCAGGACATCGAGCATCGGTACACCACCACCTCCATTTTAGTTGATTGTGCTCACACATGTCATGCTCGATGGAAATATCATACTCACCACAAGTTTGCACCCCATGCATGGATTGACTCCCATTATGCTTGTCTTGTTGCATTTATTCCCATGTCATCCATGATATATGAGCTTGTGCACTTCCTTAGCAAATTTTTTGTGATCTTCCTTGATGGCATATTCATACATTATGATCACATTGTCTTCCATCAATTCCATGATAACATAATCATATTGAGCATCCATTGCCATATTCATGCTATTGATAAATTGTCTCCTTATGACATCATTTTTCACCATGGTTGCATCGATCATATTTACAACACATTTGTGTGCACAATGATTGCATTTCCTCCCATGAATGCTTTACATCTCATTCTAGATCATCTTGATAAGCTTCATGCACTTTGTCATGACCAATCTTGCCGCACGGA
The DNA here is from genome assembly GCF_002162155.2 of Triticum dicoccoides. Classification (NCBI taxonomy): domain Eukaryota; kingdom Viridiplantae; phylum Streptophyta; class Magnoliopsida; order Poales; family Poaceae; genus Triticum; species Triticum dicoccoides. Next base: position 288,474,137 of record NC_041387.1, on the reverse strand, counting down.
CTCATTTTTGCATGATGGACACTCTGCGTGCGCTAACCATTGTATTTCCGAGTGTTCCTTGTGTTTGCTCCTTTTGCATGTCTATCACTCCGGCGACACCTTGGACTACTTGGATTGTGCAATGTCTTCAACTTCGTCCAACTACAAGTCCGTCTACGACAACCATTTCCATGGTGATGAGGATCACGATCCGTGGTCGGATCTTTCCCAAGCGGGGGGAGATGATGCGGAGCATCCCACATTCATCCCCATGTACACTCCCACTACTCTCCAAGCCCCAAGTGGACATATGATGAGACCTCGAACAAACACCATTGGACACAAGTGAACTCGCTCCTCTCCAAACCTTCACTTCCCACATGTGAGACATGGTTACTACCTCAAATATATGTGCTATGCATGACCAGGAACAAGGAGGAAGACCATGGACAAGACGGAGAGGACACCAAGTACAAGGACCAAGAGAAGAAGCTGCCCGAAGCTACAGCGGCCGGACGTCCGACCAGGACCGGACTTCTGACGACTCCCAGGCTCCGGACGACCGACCAAGGCCGGACGTCCGACGACCATCAGCCACCGGACGACCGACAACGTCCGGAAATCTGAAAAATCAACACCCGAGCCAAATCGCCAAACGTCCGACAAGTACCGGACGACCGGACCCTCGCGAGCCACCGGACGTCCGGTACCCGTCGAACGACCGGCGCCTGTGCGCTTCCATGTGTTGGGCCGAAGCCCATGTACCCCTTCACTTACCCCTTCGTGGCCCTAGACTATATATACTCCTCCACCTCCTCCTAGTTAGGTTTAGTGTTGATTTAGCTCAAGTTAGAGATAGAGCTTCGCTCATCCATCGGATCTCCTCCTCGTGAGAGACCGCGGCCTCCTCGGAGAAGATCCTATCGGATTCAAGACCCCTCATGGTAAGATCCCCTTGTGGATTCAAGACCTCCTCACTGAGAAGATCGGTTACCTTTGTATCCTTACCTTTGTTGATTGTGGATCATATGTTATTCTATGTTGTCGGTGATCTAGCACTTGTGTGATTAATTCCTTGTTGGTTTAGTGATTCTATCTCTCGTTTTCCCCGTGTTTCCCCTTTGTGCTTCCGTGTGTTCTTTGTGATTCCCCGTAGGATCCACTCCAAACGTGAAAGATCGTCCACATAGGGTTCCACCCTACATCACATGACAAGAGTTCGAGCACGTGCCATCCAATGCAAGGTTAACTCTCTCCTTGTTGAACTTCCCTTTGACCAACTTGAGACATGGCTACTACCTCAAACGGAGATGCTTTGTGTGCTTAGGTACCATGTAAGCATCCAAGGGGAAGGAATGGTGCAAGACGGACATCAAGAGCATGGAGACAATCTGCCCAGCCCGGAAGGACTGGAACAACTACCCAACTACCGCCCGGGCGGAACAACCGGCCGACTACCGTCCAACAACTGGTCCACCTTCTGTGATCGAGCGGTGCAGGGCCGGTATTGCACCGGATGTACATGTAATTACCAAAAGACCGGTACTACCGCCCCGACAACCGGTACAACCGCTGGCCCCTTCGATGTCCATCTCCAGAAGCCAGCGCCTGACCTCCCAGCGGTAGTACCGCCTTCCACGTCCGGTACTTCCGCCCTGCATGAGTTACCAGCGGAGCAACCGCCCCCGTGATCGGTACCACCGGCCTTCCTGTGTGCAGAGAAAGGGTCGACGACCCAAGTAACCCCAACTTATCCCCTTTTGACTATAAGTACTCGTCCCCTAGTTCCTAATTAGGGTTAGCATTGGTTTAGTTCATATTTTGTGTGAGAGCCTTGCTCATCAACTTGGTTACTTCTCCTCGGAGCTCACAACCTCTTCGGAGAAGATCCCCCAAGCGGATTCAAGACCCCTTCAAGGGAAGACAATCAAGACCTCCTCACGGAGAAGAACGGCTACTGTTGTATCTTTCCTTTGTTGATTTTGAATCTTGTGCTACCTTATGTGTTCGGTGATCTAGCCCTTGTGTGATCAATTACTTGTCGGTTGAGTTTCTCTCGTTCCTCCCCGTGTTTTTCCTCGTGTTCTTTCGCTCGTTCGTCGTGTTCCCCGTAGGATCCACTCCAAACGTGAAAGATCGTCCACATAGGGTTCCTCCCTACATCACTCTTGTTCATAAGGATAAAAATATTTCTTTGCTTCCTATGACTCCTGATTCCATTTTGAAAGATGATATTAATAGAGCTAATAAAGCAAAACAGGAGCAAAATAAGAGTGAAAATCAGATTGTGGCAAAAGAATTTGAGCAACAAATGAAGCCTAATAATAAACCATCTAGTGTTGCTTTTGAAATTAAATTGAAAAGTGCATGTTTATTTGCCATCAAATCTGATATTGATGAGCTAGATTTCAGCAAATCTGTTTGCTATGCTTTTGTGTGCAAAGAGGCATTATTTTCATTCGAGGACGTGCCTTCCTCTTTGCCTCCTGCTATCACTAACGTTTTGCAGGAGTTCGCTGACGTCTTTCCACAAGACGTGTGATGCGGAGCATCCTTCGGTCATCCCCATGGACCTTCCATCGCCTCACCAAGCCCCAAGAGGACCCATGACTAGAGCACGTGCTAGAGCTCTCGAGACCGAGGTGACTTCTCTCCTTAATGATATCTCACATGATCCTCTCGAGACATGGCTACTACCTCAATCCAGAATGTTGTGCATGATTAGGTACCAAGAGGACCCTCCCGAGGATGCACGTGAAGATGGTCAAGACCCCAAGTCCATGGAAGAAGAGAGCTAATGGAAGAAGGCAAGAACAGCCTCCAGGCACCGAACATCCGGCCAGGACCCCAGACATCCGGCCCCTGGATATCCACAAGGGCAGGCATCTGCAGAAGAAGCTACAGGGACCAAACATCCGGCGTCCAGCCCGGACATCCGGCCCCCACCGGAAATCCGACCTAAATCCCGGACATCCGGCACTGGCGTCCAGGGAGCACAGAAGCTTGCCCCGATAGCCCGGACGTCCGGCGTTCGCCTCGGACATCCGGCGCCTCCCGAAGCCGCGGACATCCGGCCCCTCCGAGCGGACATCCGGCGTTGCCCATCCAGTGAACAGAAGAGTCAACTCCACCGGCCCGGACATCCGGCACCTCGTGAGCGCCCAGACATCCGGCCCCTCGCCCGGACATCCGACACCCTCTGCCTGCGCGCAGCTCCTTTGGGTCGTGACCCATGTACCCCTTCGCCCTTTGACTATATATACTCCCTCATCCCGTATGTTTTAGGGTTAGCATTGGTTTAGCTCATATTTTGTGTGAGAGCCTTGCTCATTGATGAGGACATCAATACAATTGTTACACCCACAGCCCCTGCTGCTATACATACTGGACCAATTACTAGAGCTCGTGCACGCCAACTAAATTACCAGGTACTTTCGTTTCTTGGTAATGATTCTAATGTTCATGAGAATATGATGCTGCCTAAATTGGATACATTTGTTTTGCTTACAAATGAAGGGCCTAGCTTGGAGAAGGATGAACATTGGAGCAAGAACAAGCATGGAGATGATGGCATGCGCAAGGGGAACAAGAACGGAGTTACAAGTGATGATTTCAGGACTTTGAAGCCACCATAATGGGTGCATGAAGCCTTGGACGAAATATACAAGATGCCACTTCATAAATTTCGTCCCGAGGCTATTTTAGGTGCTGCGTCACCTTATTATTGGGCCAGGCCCATGTAATTTCGAAATACATAAGTATAGGCTATTTTTAGAGTTCGTATGTGTGGGGAAACTAGAGATAGGGTTGATTTCGGACCCCTCCACCAAGGGCCACGAAATTCCCCCCCTCTTCCTCCATATATACAGCCCTTAGGGCATCGTTTAGACTTTGGGTTTTGTTTAGATTAAAAGTTCGCCATAGCTGCAACTTCGCGTACTTCGTTTGTGTTCAACGACCAGACAAAGGCGTCACAGAACCCCACCTTGATCAATAAAGCTTTCATCTTATATTCGCAATATCCAGATTGCAATCTTAGTTTCTTGCTTGTTCTTCGTTTGCTCGCAGGAAACAGACCCTCGTGGTCAGGTTGATCGTGCTCCGGCGTGGTCAATAACCTCTCGGAGTTGGTTTAGCGATTGCTAAGGCGCGACGTCCTCGCACGTTCGTAGTCGGATCGTCAAAGTCGACTTCCACCAAAGCGAAATCCACCATCTCATCGAAAGACGAGACACCTTTGCCTCTATCACTAATGCACCTAGTACTTTCATGAGATTAATGAACGAAGTTTTACGTGCTTTCATTGGACGATTTGTGGTAGTCTATTTTGATGATATACTGATTTATAGCAGATCTTTGGAAGAACATTTGGAACATTTACGTGCTGTTTTTATTGCTCTACGTGATGCACGTTTGTTTGGTAACCTTGGGAAGTGCACCTTTTGCACCGACCGAGTATCTTTTCTTGGCTATGTTGTTACTCCACAGGGAATTGAAGTTGACAAAGCCAAGATTGAAGCTATTGAGAGTTGGCCGCAGCCCAAAACGGTCACACAAGTGAGGAGTTTTCTTGGCCTCGCTGGATTCTATAGGCGTTTTGTGAGAGATTTCAGCACCATTGCTGCACCTCTCAACGAGCTTACAAAGAAGGATGTGCCTTTTGTTTGGGGTACCGCACAGGAAGAAGCCTTCACGGTATTGAAAGCTAAGTTGACACATGCTCCTTTACTCCAACTTCCTGATTTTAATAAGACTTTTGAGCTTGAATGTGATGCTAGTGGAATTGGATTAGGAGGTGTGTTATTACAAGATGGCAAACCTGTTGCATACTTTTCTGAAAAATTGAGTGGGCCTAGTCTGAATTATTCTACTTATGATAAAGAATTATATGCTCTTGTTCGGACTTTAGAAACATGGCAACATTATTTATGGCCCAAAGAATTTGTTATACATTCTGATCATGAATCTTTGAAACATATTAAAAGTCAAGCTAAACTGAATCGTAGACATGCTAAATGGGTTGAATTCATTGAGACTTTCCCTTATGTCATTAAACACAAGAAGGGAAAAGAAAATGTTATTGCTGATGCATTGTCTCGTCGCTATACTATGCTTTCACAACTTGACTTCAAAATATTTGGTTTGGAGACCATCAAAGATCAATATGTGCATGATGCTGATTTTAAAGATGTAATGCAGAATTGTAAAGAAGGAAGAATGTGGAACAAGTTTGTCGTTAACGATGGATTTGTGTTTCGTGCTAACAAGCTATGCATTCCAGCTAGCTCCGTTCGTCTTTTGTTGTTGCAGGAGGCGCATTGATAGAGGCAAAGGTGTCCCGTCTTTCGATGAGATGGTGGATTTCGCTTTGGTGGCAGTCGACTTTGACGATCCGACTACGAACGTGCGAGGACGTCGCGCCTTAGCAATCGCTAAACCAACTCCGAGAGGTTATTGACCATGCCGGAGCACGATCAACCTGACCACGAGGGTCTGTTTCCTGCGAGCAAACGAAGAACAAGCAAGAAACTGAGATTGTAATCTGGATATTGCGAATATAAGATGAAAGCTTTATTGATCAAGGTGGGGTTCTGTGACGCCTTTGTCTGGTCGTTGAACACAAAAGAAGTACGCGAAGTTGCAGCTATGGCGAACTTTTAATCTAAACAAAACCCAAAGTCTAAACGATGCCCTAAGGGCTGTATATATGGAGGAAGAGGGGGGAATTTCGTGGCCCTTGGTGGAGGGGTCCGAAATCAACCCTATCTCTTGTTTCCCCACACATACGGACTCTAAAAATAGCCTATACTGATGTATTTCGAAATTACATGGGCCTGGCCCAATAATAAGGTGACGCAGCACCTAAAATAGCCTCGGGACGAAATTTATGAAGTGGCATCTTGTATATTTCGTCCAAGGCTTCATGCACCCATTATGGTGGCTTCAAAGTCCTGAAATCATCACTTGTAACTCCGTTCTTGTTCCCCTTGCGCATGCCATCATCTCCATGCTTGTTCTTGCTCCAATGTTCATCCTTCTCCAAGCTAGGCCCTTCATTTGTAAGCAAAACAAATGTATCCAATTTAGGCAGCATCATATTCTCATGAACATTAGAATCATTACCAAGAAACGAAAGTACCTGGTAATTTAGTTGGCGTGCACGAGCTCTAGTAATTGGTCCAGTATGTATAGCAGCAGGGGCTGTGGGTGTAACAATTGTATTGATGTCCTCATCAACGTGGAGGTAGTCGTTGGAGAGGTGCGTTAGGTACAGCGGGTGGTGGTGGTGGAAGACGCGCGAGCAATTCATTAAACTTGTTATCGAGCTTTGTTTCGAACGTCTTCTCAAGGCCAGTGATCTTCTCCATGGCCTCTTCAAAATTGTTCAGCACATCTTGCACCTGTTCAGTCATCATTTGCTGAAACTTATCATGAAGCTCCTTGTTCGATAAATTCTCCCAGTCAATCTCGTCGGCTTGTGATCCTGGCATGGTTAGCAGCAATAGAAACACACAAGAATATGATCCTACAGACTACGAACAAGTGGTGGTGGTGGGTGTCACAAATCCGTCAAGCAAATCTCAAATTCTTACCAGTTCTTACCCAGCAGCAGGCGGTGATCGGCAACCGTTGTAGTCAAAAACTCTCAAAGCTTGGATAGAGCGATTACCAGGGAGAGTCAAACGCACGACGTAGATGTATGTGGAGCTGGGAAGGCTTATAATATGGTAGCAAAAAGGGTCAGCAATAATCAATTCAGAGATGCAAAGTTGAATAAACGCTCAACGACGGTACTCTGCTGGTCCTAGGCTAGACTGTGCTAGAGACGCGAGCCTAGAACACTAACAAAATCATGGCGCGGCACGGAAACAAGGGAAAAGCACACTCTGGAATTTTTTTGCGCTCCTTTTTTTTTGCGCTCTTTTTTTTTGCGCTGCTTTTTTTTTTGCGAAAAATCACTATAATGGCGAGTGTCTCAAAACTCTTCTTAACTCAAACTGACAGGATGGGCACGAAATTTTTTTTGACCAATTTTTTTTTTGACTGCCCGGTCCCAAAAACTGGAAACGGGTCAAAAAAAAACTTCCTATAATGGCACCTGTCTCAAAACACTCAGAAACACCTAAAAATAGGATAGCCAGAAATTTTTTCAAAAAATGCGTTTTCGAAAAATTTTGGGCCTAAACGGAGCGTGGCTACCCGACTCCGGCAAGGAAACACGAATCGGAATCTAGATGGATCTCGAAAACAAACCTAATATGACAAGAACTCGGATTGGTGGTGGATATATGGTGGCAGATGGCAGCGGTGGGGGTATATGACAACTGTGGTGGTATATGGATACGGATTCGAAGCGGTGGCGGATAAGCGGTGGTGGTAGATGGCAGGGGTGATGATGATGGTGCGGCGGCGGCGTGACAACTTATGACCAGAACTCAAAACTCTAAAAGACTAGACTCTAAGACCAGCAACTAGACACGACGATGCAACCGCAAATTCAACAAAGCAAAACCCTAAAAAGATTATGCAAAGGCTCAGATTGGTTCGGATATGATGAACTAACCCTAATTTTTTTTTGTGGCTTTTTCGTGGACTGTAGGTATGAAGAACAGACTCGATCTAAACTACGAAAAACTGTAAAATCTCACCGAGCAACCTGGAAATCTGATACCACTTGATAGAGGCAAAGGTGTCCCGTCTTTCGATGAGATGATGGATATCGCTTTGGTGGAAGTCGACTTTGACGATCCGACTACGAACGTGCGAGGACGTCGCGCCTTAGCAATCGCTAAACCAACTCCGAGAGGTTATGACCACGCCGGAGCACGATCAACCTGACCACGAGGGTCTGTTTCCTGCGAGCAAACGAAGAACAAGCAAGAAACTAAGATTGCAATCTGGATATTGCGAATATAAGATGAAAGCTTTATTGATCAAGGTGGGGTTCTGTGACGCCTTTGTCTGGTCGTTGAACACAAACGAAGTACGCGAAGTTGCAGCTATGGCGAACTTTTAATCTAAACAAAACCCAAAGTCTAAACGATGCCCTAAGGGCTGTATATATGGAGGAAGAGGGGGGAATTTCGTGGCCCTTGGTGGAGGAGTTCGAAATCAACCCTATCTCTTGTTTCCCCACACATACGGACTCTAAAAATAGCCTATACTTATGTATTTCGAAATTACATGGGCCTGGCCCAATAATAAGGTGACGCAGCACCTAAAATAGCCTCGGGACGAAATTTATGAAGTGGCATCTTGTATATTTCGTCCAAGGCTTCATGCACCCATTATGGTGGCTTCAAAGTCCTGAAATCATCACTTGTAACTCCGTTCTTGTTCCCCTTGCGCATGCCATCATCTCCATGCTTGTTCTTGCTCCAATTTTCATCCTTCTCCAAGCTAGGCCCTTCATTTGTAAGCAAAACAAATGTATCCAATTTAGGCAGCATCATATTCTCATGAACATTAGAATCATTACCAAGAAACGAAAGTACCTGGTAATTTAGTTGGCGTGCACGAGCTCCAGTAATTGGTCCAGTATGTATAGCAGCAGGGGCTGTGGGTGTAACAATTGTATTGATGTCCTCATCAGCCTTGTACGACCTAGATTTAGTTTTAGGCTGCCTTGGGACGTCCTCCCACCTCCTTGGCCGCCACCCCTTGCTCCTATATAAGTAGATCCATCTAGTAGCTTTTCCTTGGGATTTGTTTAGTTAAAAGTTAGCCATTGCAACTTCCTGTACTTCGTTTGTGTCCAACGACCAGACCAAGACCGCTTCCGGATCCCCACCATTATCAATACCTCATATATATTTGCAATATTCAGATTGCTTTATCATATTCTTGCTCGTTCTTCGATTGCTTGCAGGAATAGACTTTCGTGGTCAGGCTGACCGTGCTTCCGGCCTCGTCAGTAACCTCAGGAGATTGGTTTAGCGATTGCTAAGGCGCAACGTCGTGCACGTTTGTAGTCGGATTGTCAAAGTCGTCTCCACCAAATCGATAGTTATCATCTCATCGAAAGATCGGGACCCTCGCCTCTATCAAGTGGTATCAGTTTTCAGGTTGCTCGGTGAGAATTTCCAGTTTTCCTAGATTAGATTTATTTTCTTACCTATTGTCCAAGAAAAAGCCACAAAAAAGAGTTAGATCTGTTCATCCTTTATCCAAGCCAGTCTGAGCCTTTGCAATTTTCTATTCATTGCTTGCATAGTTGAATTATCGGTTGCATCGTCGTGTCAGTTGCTGGTCTTAGTGTCTAGTTCCTTTAGAGTTTCGAGTTCTGTTCACATTAGTCACGCCGCCGCTGCATCATTATCCGTTCCGCTGTCCACCATCCCATCTATTAATTTCCACCACGTGCTATGCACTGTTCATTGTCATAATCATAGTTGAGGTCATTCACATCTTCGCCTGATCCAATCTGCATCTTATCTAGTTTGTCTTGGAAAGAGGGAGAAAAAAAAGATAGAGAAAAAAAAGAGAAAAAAAGGAAAGAAAAAGAGAGAGAAGAAAAAAAAAGCGTGAGAAAAAAAAAGAAAAAAATTGGATCTATCTAGAATCAATCTCGTACCTGAATTCGGATTGGAATCTGTTTTGCGCACTGTTCAGTAAAACAGGTGTATCTTCCTCATACGAAGTCCGTTTTGGCTCCGTGAGTACTCAAATTGAAGATAGCGACGAGCCGCATCTAAATAGTTGCAGAAGCTAGTTCAATATTTGACACCTCAAAATCGGCTTCTAAATAGGTCTTTTTTCCCTCCGAAGTTTGTGAACACAGCTTGTTCCAATTTTTCAGGCCAGTTTTAGAATTCTTTGACTCCTCATATCAACTCGGAATTGAGTGATTCTTTTTGCATTGGAAAGCTTGAGTTAGTAGCATTCTTTGAAAGAATTTATCAGAAAATTGTCTCAAACTTTTCAAGAGGAAAGTTGGAGAGAGAGTTGTTGTATATCCTGCTTGGCAGTTGTTTTTCATCATTATCTTCACTGCCATTGTGATCTTCACTTATATCTTGCTGTCAAGAGCTACTTAGTATCCTTCATTGATGCTAGTTGTGCTACGCCGTGACCTCATTAGTGTTCTAGGCTCGCGTCTCTAGTCCGGTCTAGCCTAGGACCAGCACAGTACCGTCGTTGAGCGTTTATTCAACATTGCATCTTTGAATTGATTATTGCTAATCTTTTGCTACCATATATAGCCAACCCAGCTCCACATATTTCTACACCGTGTATACGTACGCTCCCCTGGCAATCGCTTTACTCAATATTCGTAGTTACTTGACACCGCTGGTTGCCGATCACCGCCTGCTGCATGGTAAGAACTTGTAAGACATTGATATTTGCTTTACTGTGAGCGTTTTACTAGCACATCCTAGTAGTTATAGGAACATTATTTTTGGGTTTTGTTTCTTGTTCTACTAATCATGACAGGATCCAGAGTCAATTCATGGGCTTTGTCGATCGCGGGAGACGTGCCACCACCTTTGCAAATACCACAACCGTCACGAGAGGTGCACAAACATCCAAATGCACATGATCAGGTTAATGTATCTATACCACCATTTAATGGCCGTTTTAAACCTGCTTTATATATTGAATGGGAGTTCGACATAAAAAATATATTTGCTTCCCATAATTTCAATGAATATAAAAAGGTTAAGGTTGCGGTTGGTTCTTTCACTGGTTATGCTTTGGTTTGGTGGAGTGAATATTGTCGGTTACACCCTGATTATATACCTACTACTTGGGATGATTTGAAACTTGCCATGCGACATACTTTCGTCCCTGCTTATTATACTCGTGACATGATTAAGAAGTTGCAACACTTAAAACAAGGTAGTGAAACTGTAACAAAATATTATGATGATTTACAAACTACCTTGTTGCATTCCTCTTTAGAAGAAAGTGAAGATGATTTTATGGATAGATTTTGGGGAGGATTAAACCGTGATTTTCAAGAGATACTAATTCATGAAGAGTGTTATCCTATGGACCATTTGTTTCATCTTGCTTGCAAAGCTGAACAGGAAATAAAACGACGTGTTGGCCACGAGGAGAACAAGCGCACGGTGCACATTCCAAGAGTTGATATGATTGTTCCTTCAACTACTAGGCATACTATGACAACCACATCCGTTGTTGTCAGGACTACATCACCTCCACCATGTGACACATCGCCCTCGAGAGTGGCTACATCATCTGAGTTGATCATAAGAGGTAATGACAAAGGTACTGATCTTCCATCTCTACATGAGAATGATGAATGCCTTGTCAATTTGAATGCACCATCTGATGAGCTACCCACTACTTTGATCACACCACCTATTTTAGAGGACTACGTTGATAATTTGACTTTGCCATGTGATCAAACAACTGAAATACCAACAATTTTGAGTGCACCCATTGAATTAACTATTGATGCAAAAGAACCAATGTTTAATCATTTTGATATGACCTCTAATCTTGGTGATGATTCTGTGTTGAATGACTTATTGCATGTTTGCTTATTTAAGCATGTTGTAGCATGTAAATTTGATGCAAGTAAGGTTTATTCACCAATGTTGGGATGGTTTAATGATGAACATTGTCAATCTTTTGAAATGAATAAGAGCTTCACTTATATGTGCAAACTGAGTTGCAATATTTTCATGACTTCTACTTCTTGTGCTAATTTTTTGGCTTTAGATTTTATGAACTATGCAAGTTACTCATCTATTCATGTGTCATATATGCAAAAATCAAGGGAAGTAAATGGATGACATATACATATACAACATGTACACCTTGTCTCTTTTGTTAGCCACATTTCAGATTAAGCAACGCCGAGGACGGCTTTATTTTCAAGAAGGGGAGGATGATGAGGACATGACTACCTTGGATATGACCAAAAATATTGCATATATGCATATTTGTCAGGTGATTTCTAGTGCAAACTATTCAATAATCTATTTATGTTATCCAGAACAAAAATACTTCACACACTTTTGTGTTTTGTCTAATTGCAGGTGTATGGGACATTTGTACAATCCACATATGAAGATAAGGAAGAAAGAGATGTTTATTTGCTGTCCAAAAAGTTTTCTCACGTCACTTTTGGCCCAAGAGAAGATAGAGTCCAAGTCTCTCACGTTCTGGATTCAGATTCGGACTGCACAGACACACCTGACTCAAAACGCACACAAGTTTTTCATACGGACTCCGAATTGGGTGATTCTTTTTTTGTTGAAAACTAGATTTCGTGCACTCTCCAACCCAATTGGAATCACCTTCAAATTCGTCCGGAGCGTTGAGTTGTGGACGAAACAATCTGATGCTGCAGCAGAATCCGAGTCAAACTACAAGTCCAAAGGTGTTACATCACCTCCACTTGGGCCCATTGGCCTTGTACGACCTAGATTTAGTTTTAGGCTGCCTTGGGACGTCCTCCCACCTCCTTGGCCGCCACCCCTTGCTCCTATATAAGTAGATCCATCTAGTAGCTTTTCCTTGGGATTTGTTTAGTTAAAAGTTAGCCATTGCAACTTCGTGTACTTCGTTTGTGTCCAACGACCAGACCAAGACCGCTTACGGATCCCCACCATTTGAGGGTAGATATGTTCCTGATATATATCTTACTTGGGAGTTAGAAACTGAACAATGATTTACATGTTTACAATATCCCGAGGAGAGACGAGTTGCTGCTGCCGTTTGTGCTTTCACTAGTTTTGCATGTGTATGGTGGTCTGAACATTGTAGATTATATCCTATTCCAACTACTTGGGCTGCTTTGAAAACTGCTATGCGTACGCGTTGGGTTCCTGCATATTATCAACGTGAATTGCTTCAAAAATTGCAGCGTTTAAGACAAGGGAAAAATTCTGTAGAAGAATATTATCAGGAATTACAAACTGGCATGATTAGATGTGGTATTGTTGAGGATAATGAAGCTATGCTTGCACGTTTTCTGGGTGGATTAAATAGAGAGATTTAGACCATTCTAGACTATAAGGAGTATACTAATATCACTCGTTTATTCCATCTTGCTTGTAAGCTGAACGTGAAGTGCAGGATCGACAAGCATTGGGGCGAACTAACTTTTCTGCAGGCCGACCTTCATCATGGACACCACGTGCATCTTCTACTTCAACTGCACCAGCACCTCCATCCGGTGCCACCTCTAGCCGTGATACAAGAAAACAGGCACAACCACCATTATCTGCCAAGAGCGCACCTGCGGGGCCTGCACAGCGTTCTTCTTCTTCCATGGCATCAACAGGGCACACAAGTGATATTATTTGTCGTCGTTGTAAGGGAGGAGGTCATTATGCGAGAGAATGCAAATCTCCGCGTGTGATGATTGCTACCGCGGATGGTGGATATGAGTCCGTTAGTGACTATGATGAGGAGACTTTGGCTCTTATTACACGTGAAGAACATGGTGGAGATGATTCTGATCATGAGACGCAATACATGGCTCCTGAAGACGCTGACAGGTATGAATGTTTAGTTGCTCAACGTGTTTTGAGTGTGCAGGTCACACAAGCTGAGCAAAATCAGAGGCACAATTTGTTCCATACCAAGGGAGTTGTGAAGGAACGTTCTGTGCGCGTCATCATAGACGGAGGGAGCTGCAACAACTTGGCTAGCATGGAGATGGTGGAGAAGCTTTCTCTCACCACAAGACCACATCCACATCCTTACTACATCCAGCGGTTCAACAACAGCGGCAAGGTTAAGGTAACACGTACTGTTCGTGTGCATTTTAGTATCTACATATGCTGATTATGTTGATTGTGATGTGGTACCTATGCAAGCATGTTCCTTATTACTTGGTAGACCATGGCAATTTGATAAAAATTCTGTACACCATGGTAGAAACAATCACTATACTCTTGTTCATAAGGATAAAAATATTACTTTGCTTCCTATGACTCCTGATTCCATTTTGAAAGATGATATTAATAGAGCTAATAAAGCAAAACAGGAGACGAATAAGAGTGAAAATCAGATTGTGGCAAAAGAATTTGAGCAACAAATGAAGCCTAATAATAAACCATCTAGTGTTGCTTCTGAAATTAAATTGAAAAGTGCATGTTTATTTGCCACCAAATCTGATATTGATGAGCTAGATTTCAGCAAATCTGTTTGCTATGCTTTTGTGTGCAAAGAGGCATTATTTTCATTCGAGGACGTGCCTTCCTCTTTGCCTCCTGCTATCACTAACATTTTGCAGGAGTTCGCTGACGTCTTTCCACAAGACGTGCCACCGGGATTACCGCCTATTCGAGGGATTGAGCATCAAATTGACTTAATTCCCGGTGCTTCACTGCCAAACCGTGCACCATACCGTACCAATCCAGAGGAGACGAAGGAGATTATGCGTCAAGTACAAGAGCTGCTCGACAAAGGTTATATACGCGAATCCCTTAGTCCTTGTGCTGTTCCTATTATTCTAGTGCCGAAAAAGGATGGTACATCACGTATGTGTGTTGATTGTAGAGGCATTAATAATATTACTATTCGTTATCGTCATCCTATTCCTAGGCTAGATGATATGCTTGATGAATTGAGTGGCTCTACAATATTCTCCAAAGTTGATTTGCGTAGTGGATACCATCAAATTCGTATGAAATTGGGAGATGAATGGAAAACAGCATTTAAAACTATGTTTGGATTATATGAGTGGTTAGTCATGCCTTTTGGGTTAACTAATGCGCCTAGTACTTTCATGAGACTAATGAACGAAGTTTTACGTGCTTTCATTGGACGATTTGTGGTAGTCTATTTTGATGATATACTGATTTATAGCAGATCTTTGGAAGAACATTTGGAACATTTACGTGCTGTTTTTATTGCTCTACGTGATGCACGTTTGTTTGGTAACCTTGGGAAGTGCACCTTTTGCACCGACCGAGTATCTTTTCTTGGCTATGTTGTTACTCCACAGGGAATTGAAGTTGACAAAGCCAAGATTGAAGCTATTGAGAGTTGGCCGCAGCCCAAAACGGTCACACAAGTGAGGAGTTTTCTTGGCCTCGCTGGATTCTATAGGCGTTTTGTGAGAGATTTCAGCACCATTGCTGCACCTCTCAACGAGCTTACAAAGAAGGATGTGCCTTTTGTTTGGGGTACCGCACAGGAAGAAGCCTTCACGGTATTGAAAGCTAAGTTGACACATGCTCCTTTACTCCAACTTCCTGATTTTAATAAGACTTTTGAGCTTGAATGTGATGCTAGTGGAATTGGATTAGGAGGTGTGTTATTACAAGATGGCAAACCTGTTGCATACTTTTCTGAAAAATTGAGTGGGCCTAGTCTGAATTATTCTACTTATGATAAAGAATTATATGCTCTTGTTCGGACTTTAGAAACATGGCAACATTATTTATGGCCCAAAGAATTTGTTATACATTCTGATCATGAATCTTTGAAACATATTAAAAGTCAAGCTAAACTGAATCGTAGACATGCTAAATGGGTTGAATTCATTGAGACTTTCCCTTATGTCATTAAACACAAGAAGGGAAAAGAAAATGTTATTGCTGATGCATTGTCTCGTCGCTATACTATGCTTTCACCACTTGACTTCAAAATATTTGGTTTGGAGACCATCAAAGATCAATATGTGCATGATGCTGATTTTAAAGATGTAATGCAGAATTGTAAAGAAGGAAGAATGTGGAACAAGTTTGTCGTTAACGATGGATTTGTGTTTCGTGCTAACAAGCTATCCATTCCAGCTAGCTCCGTTCGTCTTTTGTTGTTGCAGGAGGCGCATGGAGGAGGATTAATGGGACACTTTGGCGTGAAGAAGACGGAGGAACTACTTGCTACACATTTCTTTTGGCCAAAGATGAGACGGGATGTCGAGCGTTTTATTGCTCGATTCACTACATGTCAAAAAGCTAAGTCACGACTCAATCCTCATGGTTTATATATGCCTTTGCCTGTACCTAGTGTTCCTTGGGAGGATATATCTATGGACTTTGTTTTAGGTTTACCTCGAACAAAGAAGGGGAGGGATAGCATATTTGTTGTCGTGGATAGATTCTCGAAAATGGCACACTTTATACCATGTCATAAAAGCGATGATGCTGTTAATGTTGCTGATTTGTTCTTTCGTGAAATTATTCGCTTGCATGGTGTGCCAAATACTATTGTTTCAGATCGTGATACTAAATTTCTTAGCCACTTTTGGAGATGTTTATGGGCTAAGTTGGGGACTAAACTGCTTTTTAGTACTACTTGTCACCCCCAAACTGATGGACAAACTGAAGTAGTCAATAGAACGTTGTCTACTATGTTTAGGGCTGTTTTGAAGAATAATAAGAAAATGTGGGAGGAATGCTTGCCTCATATTGAATTTGCTTATAATCGTTCATTGCATTCTACTACTAAGATGTGCCCTTTTGAAGTTGTGTATGGTTTCCTACCTCGTGCACCTATTGATTTGTTGCCTCTTCCATCTTCGGAGAAGGTTAATTTTGATGCTAAACAACGTGCTGAATTGATTTTAAAAATGCATGAGTTAACTAAGCAAAACATTGAGCGTATGAATGCTAAATATAAACTTGCTGGAGATAAGGGTAGAAAACATGTTGTGTTTGCACCTGGAGATCTTGTTTGGTTACATTTGCGTAAGGATAGATTTCCTGATTTGCGCAAATCAAAGTTAATGCCACGTGCTGATGGTCCCTTTAAGGTGTTAGATAAAATAAATGATAATGCATATAAACTTGAGCTGCCTGCAGATTTTGGGGTTAGTCCCACTTTTAACATTGCAGATTTGAAGCCTTATTTGGGTGAGGAAGATGAACTTCCGTCGAGGACGACTTCATTTCAAGAAGGGGGGGATGATGAGGACATCAATACAATTGTTACACCCACAGCCTCTGCTGCTATACATACTGGACCAATTACTAGAGCTTGTGCACGCCAACTAAATTACCAGGTACTTTCGTTTCTTGGTAATGATTCTAATGTTCTTGAGAATATGATGCTGCCTAAATTGGATACATTTGTTTTGCTTACAAATGAAGGGCCTAGCTTGGAGAAGGATGAACATTGGAGCAAGAACAAGCATGGAGATGATGGCATGCGCAAGGGGAACAAGAACGGAGTTACAAGTGATGATTTCAGGACTTTAAAGCCACCATAATGGGTGCATGAAGCCTTGGACGAAATATACAAGATGCCACTTCATAAATTTCGTCCCGAGGCTATTTTAGGTGCTGCGTCACCTTATTATTGGGCCAGGCCCATGTAATTTCGAAATACATAAGTATAGGCTATTTTTAGAGTCCGTATGTGTGGGGAAACAAGAGATAGGGTTGATTTCGGACCCCTCCACCAAGGGCCACGAAATTCCCCCCTCTTCCTCCATATATACAGCCCTTAGGGCATCGTTTAGACTTTGGGTTTTGTTTAGATTAAAAGTTCGCCATAGCTGCAACTTCGCGTACTTCGTTTGTGTTCAACGACCAGACAAAGGCGTCACAGAACCCCATCTTGATCAATAAAGCTTTCATCTTATATTCGCAATATCCAGATTGCAATCTTAGTTTCTTGCTTGTTCTTCGTTTGCTCGCAGGAAACAGACCCTCGTGGTCAGGTTGATCGTGCTCCGGCGCGGTCAATAACCTCTCGGAGTTGGTTTAGCGATTGCTAAGGCGCGACGTCCTCGCACGTTCGTAGTCGGATCGTCAAAGTCGACTTCCACCAAAGCGATATCCATCATCTCATCGAAAGACGGGACACCTTTGCCTCTATCAAGGGAACTCCTGCAAAATGTTAGTGACAGCAGGAGGCAAAGAGGAAGGCACGTCCTCGAATGAAAATAATGCCTCTTTACACACAAAAGCATAGCAAACAGATTTGCCGAAATCTAGCTCATCAATATCAGATTTGGTGGCAAATAAACATGCACTTTTCAATTTAATTTCAGAAGCAACACTAGATGGTTTATTGTTAGGCTTCATTTGTTGCTCAAATTCTTTTGCCACAATCTGATTTTCACTCTTATTCGTCTCCTGTTTTGCTTTATTAGCTCTATTAATATCATCTTTCAAAATGGAATCAGGAGTCATAGGAAGCAAAGTAATATTTTTATCCTTATGAACAAGAGTATAGTGATTGTTTCTACCATGGTGTACAGAATTTTTATCAAATTGCCATGGTCTACCAAGTAATAAGGAACATGCTTGCATAGGTACCACATCACAATCAACATAATCAGCATATGTAGAGATACTAAAATGCACACGAACAGTACGTGTTACCTTAACCTTGCCGCTTTTGTTGAACCATTGGATGTAGTAAGGATGTGGATGTGGTCTTGTGGTGAGAGAAAGCTTCTCCACCATCTCCATGCTAGCCAAGTTGTTGCAGCTCCCTCCGTCTATGATGACGCGCACAGAACGTTCCTTCACAACTCCCTTGGTATGGAACAAATTGTGCCTCTGATTTTGCTCAGCTTGTGTGACCTGCACACTCAAAACACGTTGAGCAACTAAACATTCATACCTGTCAGCGTCTTCAGGAGCCATGTATTGCGTCTCATGATCAGAATCATCTCCACCATGTTCTTCACGTGTAATAAGAGCCAAAGTCTCCTCATCATAGTCACTAACGGACTCATATCCACCATCCGCGGTAGCAATCATCACACGCGGAGATTTGCATTCTCTCGCATAATGACCTCCTCCCTTACAACGACGACAAATAATATCACTTGTGTGCCCTGTTGATGCCATGGAAGAAGAAGAACGCTGTGCAGGCCCCGCAGGTGCGCTCTTGGCAGATAATGGTGGTTGTGCCTGTTTTCTTGTATCACGGCTGGAGGTGGCACCGGATGGAGGTGCTGGTGCAGTTGAAGTAGAAGATGCACGTGGTGTCCATGATGAAGGTTGGCCTGCAGAAAAGTTAGTTCGCCCCAATGCTTGTCGATCCTGCACTTCACGTTCAGCTTTACAAGCAAGATGGAATAAACGAGTGATATTAGTATACTCCTTATAGTCTAGAATGGTCTGAATCTCTCTATTTAATCCACCCAGAAAACGTGCAAGCATAGCTTCATTCTCCTCAACAATACCACATCTAATCATGCCAGTTTGTAATTCCTGATAATATTCTTCTACAGAATTTTCCCTTGTCTTAAACGCTGCAATTTTTGAAGCAATTCACGTTGATAATATGGTGGAACCCAACGCGTACGCATAGCAGTTTTCAAAGCAGCCCAAGTAGTTGGAATAGGATATAATCTACAATGTTCAGACCACCATACACATGCAAAACTAGTGAAAGCACAAACGGCAGCAGCAACTCGTCTCTCCTCAGGATATTGTAAACATGTAAATCGTTGTTCAGTTTCTAACTCCCAAGTAAGATATATATCAGGAACATATCTACCCTCAAATGGTGGAATATTCAATTTCAGTTTAGGAATATGGACATCATCTCGTACCTGAGGTGGTGGTGCAGGCCTACCATTACGAATATATACCTGAGGTCGACCTGCTGGTGGTGGTACAGGTGGCTGCACGTAGTGTTGATTTTGATCAACCTCATCCTCATAGTCTCCCACATAATCATCCTCCTCCGCATCAGCAGCAGGAGCCACAGAAGTATCAACAGCAGCACCAACAGTTTGGCCAAACGCAAGAGGAACACGACTTGCTCGGCGGAGGTCTGCTTCGCGACGTGGAGGTAGTCGTTGTTGTCGTTGTTGTTGGAGAGGTGCGTTAGCTGCAGCGGGTGGTGGTGGTGGAAGACGCGCGAGCAATTCATTAAACTTGTTATCGAGCTTTGTTTCGAACGTCTTCTCAAAGCCAGTGATCTTCTCCATGGCCTCTTCAAAATTGTTCAGCACATCTTGCACCTGTTCAGTCATCATTTGCTGAAACTTATCATGAAGCTCCTTGTTCGATAAATTCTCCCAGTCAATCTCGTCGGCTTGTGATCCTGGCATGGTTAGCTGATGAGGACATCAATACAATTGTTACACCCACAGCCCCTGCTGCTATACATACTGGACCAATTACTAGAGCTCGTGCACGCCAACTAAATTACCAGGTACTTTCGTTTCTTGGTAATGATTCTAATGTTCATGAGAATATGATGCTGCCTAAATTGGATACATTTGTTTTGCTTACAAATGAAGGGCCTAGCTTGGAGAAGGATGAACATTGGAGCAAGAACAAGCATGGAGATGATGGCATGCGCAAGGGGAACAAGAACGGAGTTACAAGTGATGATTTCAGGACTTTGAAGCCACCATAATGGGTGCATGAAGCCTTGGACGAAATATACAAGATGCCACTTCCTAAATTTCGTCCCGAGGCTATTTTAGGTGCTGCGTCACCTTATTATTGGGTCAGGCCCATGTAATTTCGAAATACATAAGTATAGGCTATTTTTAGAGTCCGTATGTGTGGGGAAACAAGAGATAGGGTTGATTTCGGACCCCTCCACCAAGGGCCACGAAATTCCCCCCTCTTCCTCCATATATACAGCCCTTAGGGCATCGTTTAGACTTTGGGTTTTGTTTAGATTAAAAGTTCGCCATAGCTGCAACTTCGCGTACTTCGTTTGTGTTCAACGACCAGACAAAGGCGTCACAGAACCCCACCTTGATCAATAAAGCTTTCATCTTATATTCGCAATATCCAGATTGCAATCTCAGTTTCTTGCTTGTTCTTCGTTTGCTCGCAGGAAACAGACCCTCGTGGTCAGGTTGATCGTGCTCCGGCGTGGTCAATAACCTCTCGGAGTTGGTTTAGCGAGTGCTAAGGCGCGACATCCTTGCACGTTCGTAGTCGGATCGTCAAAGTCGACTGCCACCAAAGCGATATCCATCATCTCATCGAAAGACGGGACACCTTTGCCTCTATCAACAGGCGCTGCTCGACAAAGGTTATATACGCGAATCCCTTAGTCCTTCTGCCGTTCCTATTATTCTAGTGCCAAAAAGGATGGTACATCACGTATGTGTGTTGATTGTAGAGGCATTAATAATATTACTATTCATTATCGTCATCCTATTCCTAGGCTAGATGATATGCCTGATGAATTGAGTGGCTCTACAATATTCTCGAAAGTTGATTTGCATAGTGGATACCATAAAATTCGTATGAAATTGGGAGATGAATGGAAAACAACATTTAAAACTAAGTTTGGATTATATGAGTGGTTAGTCATGCCTTTTGGGTTAACTAATGCACCTAGTACTTTCATGAGATTAATGAACAAAGTTTTACGTGCTTTCATTGGACGATTTGTGGTAGTTTACTTTGATGACATATTGATTTATAGCAGATCTTTGGAGGAACATTTGGAACATTTACGTGCTGTTTTTATTGCTCTACGTGATGCACGTTTGTTTGGTAACCTTGGGAAGTGCACCTTTTGCACCGACCGAGTATCTTTTCTTGGCTATGTTGTTACTCCACGGGGAATTGAAGTTGATAAAGCCAAGATTGAAGCTATTGAGAGTTGGCCGCAGCCCAAAACGGTCACACAAGTGAGGAGTTTTCTTGGCCTCGCTGGATTCTATAGGCGTTTTGTGAGAGATTTCAGCACCATTGCTGCACCTCTCAATGAGTTTACAAAGAAAGATGTGCCTTTTCTTTGGGGTACCGCACAGGAAGAAGCCTTCACGGTATTGAAAGATAGTTGACACATGCTCCTTTACTCCAACTTCCTGATTTTAATAAGACTTTTGAGCTTGAATGTGATGCTAGTGGAATTGGATTAGGAGGTGTGTTATTACAAGATGGCAAACCTGTTGCATACTTTTCTGAAAAATTGAGTGGGCCTAGTCTGAAGTATTCTACTTATGATAAAGAATTATATGCTCTTGTTCGGACTTTAGAAACATGGCAACATTATTTATGGCCCAAAGAATTTGTTATACACTCTGATCATGAATCTTTGAAACATATTAAAAGTCAAGCTAAACTAAATCGTAGACATGCTAAATGGGTTGAATTCATTGAGACTTTCCCTTATGTCATTAAACACAAGAAGGGAAAAGAAAATGTTATTGTTGATGCATTGTCTCGGCGCTATACTATGCTTTCACAACTTGACTTCAAAATATTTGGTTTCGAGACCATCAAAGATCAATATGTGCATGATGCTGATTTTAAAGATGTCATGCAGAATTGTAAAGAAGGAAGAATGTGGAACAAGTTCGTCATTAATGATGGATTTGTGTTCCGTGCTAACAAGCTATGCATTACAGCTAGCTTCGTTTGTCTTTTGTTGTTGCAGGAGGCGCATGGAGGAGGATTAATGGGACACTTTGGCGTGAAGAAGACGGAGGACGTACTTGCTACACATTTCTTTTGGCTAATGATGAGACGGGATGTTGAGCGTTTTATTGCTCGCTACACTACATGTCAAAAAGCTAAGTCACGACTCAATCCTCATGGTTTATATATGCCTGATGAGGACATCAATACCATTGTTACACCCACAGCCCCTACTGCTACATATACGGGACCAATTACTAGAGCTCGCGCACGCCAATTAAATTATCAGGTACTTTCGTTTCTTGGTAATGATTCTAATGTTCATGAGAATATGATGCTGCCTAAATTGGATACATTTGTTTTGCTTACAAATGAAGGGCCTAGCTTGGAGAAGGATGAACATTGGAGCAAGAACAAGCATGGAGATGATGCCATGCGCAAGGGGAACAAGAACGGAGTTACAAGTGATGATTTCAGGACTTTGAAGCCACCATAATGGGTGCATGAAGCCTTGGACGAAATATACAAGATGCCACTTCATAAATTTCGTCCCGAGGCTATTATAGGTGCTGCGTCACCTTTTTATTGGGCCAGGCCCATGTAATTTCGAAATACATAAGTATAGGCTATTTTTAGAGTCCTTATGTGTGGGGAAACAAGAGATAGGGTTGATTTCGGACCCCTCCACCAAGGGCCACGAAATTCCCCCTCTCTTCCTCCATATATACAGCCCTTAGGGCACCGTTTAGACTTTGGATTTTGTTTAGATTAAAAGTTCGCCATAGCTGCAACTTCGCGTACTTCGTTTGTGTTCAACGACCAAACAAAGGCGTCACAGAACCCCACCTTGATCAATAAAGCTTTCATCTTATATTTGCAATATCCAGATTGCAATCTCAGTTTCTTGCTTGTTCTTCGTTTGCTCGCAGGAAACAGACCCTCGTGGTCAGGTTGATCGTGCTCCGGCGTGGTCAATAACCTCTCGGAGTTGGTTTAGCGATTGCTAAGGCGCGACGTCCTCGCACGTTCGTAGTTGGATCGTCAAAGTCGACTGACACCAAAGCGATATCCATCATCTCATCGAAAGACGGGACACCTTTGCCTATATCAATGCCTTTTCCTGTACCTAGTGTTCCTTGGGAGGATATATCTATGGACTTTGTTTTAGGTTTACCTAACAAAGAAGGGGAGGGATGGCATATTTGTTGTCGTGGATAGATTCTCGAAAATGGCACACTTTATACCATGTCATAAAAGCGATGATGTTGTTAATGTTGCTGATTTGTTCTTTCATGAAATTATTCGCTTGCATGGTGTGCCAAATACTATTGTTTCACATCGTGATACTAAATTTCTTAGCCACTTTTGGAGATGTTTATGGGCTAAGTTGGGGACTAAACTACTTTTTAGTACTACTTGTCACCCCGAACTGATGGACAAACTGAAGTAGTCAATAGAACATTGTCTGCTATGCTTAGGGCTCTTTTCAAGAATAATAAGAAAATGTGGGAGGAATGCTTGCCTCATATTTAATTTGCTTATAATCGTTCATTGCATTCTACTACTAAGATGTGCCCTTTTGAAGTTGTGTATGGTTTCCTACCTCGTGCACCTATTGATTTGTTGCCTCTTCCATCTTCGGAGAAAGTTACTTTTGATGCTAAACAACGTGCTGAATTGATTTTAAAAATGCATGAGTTAACTAAGGAGAACATTGAGCGTATGAATGCTAAATATAAACTTGTTGGAGATAAGGTTAGAAAACATGTTGTGTTTGCACCTGGAGATCTTGTTTGGTTACATTTGCGTAAGGATAGATTTCCTGATTTGCGCAAATCAAAGCTAATGCCACGTGCTGATGGTCCCTTTAAGGTGTTCGAGAAAATAAATGATAATGCATATAAACTTGAGCTGCCTGCAGATTTTGGGGTTAGCCCCACTTTTAACATTGCAGTTTTGAAGCCTTATTTGGGTGAGGAAGATGAACTTCCGTCGAGGACGACTTCATTTCAAGAAGGGGAGGATGATGAGGACATCAATACCATTGTTACACCCATAGCCCCTGCAGCTATACATACTGGACCAATTACTAGAGCTCGTGCACGCCAACTAAATTACCATGTATTTTGGTTCTTGGTAATGATTCTAATGTTCATGAGAATATGATGCTGCCTAAATTGGATACATTTGTTTTGCTTACAAATGAAGGGCCTAGCTTGGAGAAGGATGAACATTGGAGCAAGAACAAGCATGGAGATGATGGCATGCACAAGGGGAACAAGAATGGAGTTACAAGTGAAGATTTCAGGGCTTTGAAGCCACCATAACGAGTGCATGAAGCCATGGACGAAATATACAAGATCCCTGATGCGGAGCATCCCAGGTTCATCCCCATGTACACTCCGACTACTCTCCAAACCCCAAGAGGACATATGACGAGACCTCAACTATACGCCATTGGACACGAGGTGAACTCGCTCCTCTCCGAACCTTCACTTTCTACATGTGAGACATGGCTACTACCTCCAACGTGTGTGCTATGCATGATCAGGTACCTAGAGGAAAGCCACGGAGCCACCACATTCAACGGAAGAGCTAGCGAGGACGCCAAGTACAAGGATCAAGACAAGGAGCTGCCCGAAGCTACAGCCACCGGACGACTGGCCCAGCCCGGACGTCCGGCCCCTGAAGGTCATGCCAGCCCAAGGAAACCAGGCCAACGCACGCTACAGCGGCCGAACGTCCGACCAGGACCGGACGTCCGACGACTCCCAGTCCACCGGACGACCGAACCACTCCGGACGTCCGGTACTTCTACACCCGAGCCAAATCTACGGAAGTCCGAAGACTCCCTGACGTCCGGACCTTCCCGAGCCTCCGGACGACCGGAACCCACCGGACGCCTAACACCTGTCTGCGCACAGTGTATTGGACCGAGTCCATGTATCCCCCACTTACCCCTTCGTGGCCCATGACTATATATACTCCTCCACCTCCTCCTAGTTGGGGTTAGTGTTGATTTAGCTCAAGTTAGAGATAGAGCTTCGCTCATCAATTGGATCTCCTCCTCGTGAGAGACCGCGGCCTCCTCGGAGAAGATCCTATCGGATTCAAGACCCCCTCGTGGGAAGATCCCCTTATGGATCCAAGACCTCCTCACGGAGAAGATCGGTTACCTTTGTATCCTTACCTTTGTTGATTGTGGATCATATGTATCTCTTTGTGTTCGGTGATCTAGCACTTGTGTGATTGATTACTTGTTGGTTGAGTGATTTCTCTCTCGTTTCCTCCGTGTTCCCCTTTGTGCTTCCGCGTGTTCTTCGTGATTCCCCGTAGGATCCACTCCAAACGTGAAAGATCGTCACCATAGGGTTCCGCCCTACATCATCTTGGTATCATGAGCCACGTTGATCACGTTTTGGAGCCCCTACCCCTCTTTTTCTAGCTTGATTTTGTTGTGTTCTTCCCTAAATCCGAAAATCCCCACCAAAAAATAGCCCCAATTTTTTTTTTATTTGTTGGTTTGATGATGTTTTGTTGATTTTGATCCATGGATTTACTTGGTTTCGAGTGGATGTAGCATTTCCCCAAATTTCCCCATCTTCCATCCACAAAATCTCGTCAATTTTGACCCCGAAATCTCCATTTTCCGTCCAAAATCGCGTCCCGGAACTCGCATCTCGCGTTGACCCCGACCCCCCCGGACGACCGACATTTTACGGACGTCCGGAGCCCCAGGAACGACCGGACGTCCGACCTTTTCCGGACGACCGGAACCACTAACCCGAACCAAATTTACGGATTTCCGACTTTCCCGGACGTCCGACGCCCCGGACATCCGACCTTTACGGACGTCCGTAACCTGTATTTTCAGATTTCGGCTGATTTTTGTTTTGTCCATAACTAATTCATCCGAACTCCGATTTTGACGTTCTTTAGCTCGTTTTGAAGCTATTGACATCCCCTATCCCACAAAAATACCACCAACATCATTTGACTCCATCAAAATTTCCAAAATTTGGCAAGTTTGCCTAGGCCTTCCACCACATCATCCGCATAGCCACCACCGACTTCCGCAACCTAACCCATTTTGTTCACCATAGCATTAGTGGTTGCTTGAGTAGTGATTTGAGTCTCCTAAGGTATTTCGGATACTTAGGGACGGTTGCTTCTTCATCAACCACCACCACCACTCCCGCATAGGCTTACCCACCATACATTTCGCCACCCCAACATAACCCAATTTTGTTTGAGCTTGTTTGAGTTGTGGCTTGTGTCTCCTAAGTTGTTTCGGCTACTTAGGGACGGCAACTTCAACTTCGACACGTGTATAGCCATCATTCCACTTCCGCATTGCCAAGTGCAAACCACCACCGATTCCCGCTACCACCATTTGACATTTGTCATTTGAGAATTTGAGTTCGCGGTTTTTTTCCGTTTCCTAAGGTGTTTCGGCTACTTAGGGATGAGTCTCCATCTTCTTGGTATCTACATCAAGAACACCGCCACTCATCATCGCAAAGGACGGTAACCTCGACGACACCATTGTATATTCCCCTTGAAAATTGCATTGATAACCCCTAGCCCATTTTGCGTTACTTGCCTATCGAGACTAGCCATTTGAGTATTGCCGGCAACGTTACTTGTGCACATTAGTGATCATACTTCCCATTGCATACATACCATATCATCGTGGTGCATATATTGCTATCATATCTTGTGTCACAAGTTTGTTCCCGCATATACACAATTGCTATCTTGGTTTGTGCATTGTGCAAAAGTGGCCATAGAAAAAAAAGAAATAAAGCTTTTAAGCAAAAGAAAGAGAGCAAAGAAGCTTGTAAGTAAGTGCCATAGCATCATACCACATTGCACATAAGATTGTCATATCCAATCATCTTGGATCATCTGGAGAGAAACACCGGGAACCATACATACATAGCATACTTGGGATAGAAAGTTTATCCATTTTGCATCTTATAGGTTGTGCACAAGTGTCGTATCCGCCTATAGAGCAATCGTGCTAGCGTCTCTCTTGAGTTGTGCAACACGAGCGTTTTCCGTGGATTCCACATTTTGTGCTCATTCCTTGGTTGCACGACCCCATTTATCTATCCGTGTGTGTGTTTCCATGTGCCACATATTGCTATTGGTCCATTTGTTTCACTTGCGAATTTGTGAATCTCTTTCAACATTATTGACTCTTCCTAACATTTTGCATCAAAATTTTGTGCTACTATCCTCACCGAGCTCCTCCATAAGCTTTTACTTGTGTAGGTGTGAGAACGACAAGGATTGGTACCAATAGTGCTATTTCACTGTCCGCATTTGAGTGAACTTGATTCATTGTCAACTTCAGTCAAGGTACATTGGTATAAGTTCTTCTCTTTCTCCCACTCATATTTGCTCGAGTCTTGTGATGGATAGGCAAGGCGTTTCATCTCCGGTCTACGACAACAACGACGGCGTGAACAACTACATCACCAAAGCGTCTATCCTCGATCTACAACGACAAGTGCAAGGCGCATAATCAAGATTGCGAGAGCACATCGAGAAGAAGTTTTCCGCACATAAAGAGGAGCAAGATGCAAGGATGGAGGAGATTAGAGCCTTGATCAAGTCTTCTTCCCCTTCGTCATCTTCAAGGCGGCGACATTCAAGACACAAGTCTTCGGAGCGCGAAAGCGATGCAAGTGCAAATCGTCCTCGTCCACATCGACATGGCGACCACCATCACGTTCGTGATCCACATCGTCATGAAGGGAAAGTCACCTCCAAGCATCATGTGCACGACGAAGACGAACGCCTACGAGCTCAAGCACGACAACGACATCATCATCTTGAAGATGCTCCACAAGCGCAAATGAACAAGTCCCAACAAGCCAAGTCGACGCTTCATGAGCATAAAAGAAGACCGCGAGACGACCACCACCAAGACGGTGCTACGGCTACATCAACCACTTCGGCATCTTCGCCAAGTGTTCTCAAGGCATCTTCGCCTTTGGACGTACGGCATCTTCACCTACTTCCCATGAGTATGCCTACAACGACTTCATCAAGTCCAAGGCGACCACCTACGAGAGAGGGCGACACTTCCATCTTCGAAAGCCCCCCAAGGAAGATGGCCGAGCGTGGGAAATTACCTTCGGTCATGGAGACGAGCTACAAGGTGCCACATCAAATGGGCCTCCAACAACAAGACGGCGACAAGAC
Organism: Triticum dicoccoides; assembly: GCF_002162155.2. Taxonomy (NCBI): domain Eukaryota; kingdom Viridiplantae; phylum Streptophyta; class Magnoliopsida; order Poales; family Poaceae; genus Triticum; species Triticum dicoccoides. The sequence goes on along the minus strand of NC_041387.1, from coordinate 288,445,713 downwards.
GGTCGAGCAAGGGCCATCCCCTTCGACCACGGCGACGAGCGCGAACCTCTTTAACAACATGAAGACGACGCCCACTTTGGACTCATACTCCGAGTCAAGCTATGCAACCGCGCATGGAGACATTTGCACCAACATCTCTCCGACACCCACATATGTTGAGATGCCCCAAGTGCCATGTGAGGAGAGCCACCACCACATGGATGACATGAGTGACTCCACCATACGTGACATTGAGAGAATTTCCTATGAGAGGATGAGTGTGACCACCACTAGCCCCACACATGAGAGCATGCCACACATCCTATGTGAGGTTGAGCGCCATTTGAGTGACTCCACCAACCATATGAGTGAGAGCATCCTTGAGGGAGGGAGTGAGCCACAACACTTAGTGAGTGAGGTAGTTGACACGGCACGTGAGGCCACTATGATTTCTAACGACTTAACCTCTACTCCTAGTGTGTTTTCTTCTTTGGTGCTAGGTCTCCTACATGACGACACGCCTATACGCGACGAGTCCATCCCTCCAATGGGAAAACCGATGGCCATGGTGGACGATGATACATCCCCCACATGGTTCCATCAAAATGAAGATGACAACGAGTGGATATTCAACACCTCACCTACAACACATGAGCGACACTCCAAAGGTAACATAGGTGATGGTGCTTCTCTTTTCCCACTAGCGGACTCTCTTGACAATGATTGCTTCCATTATGTTGACCCACCTATTCACATGCTTCATGCTAGTGCGACTTCCTCATGTCTTGACTTACCTATTTATGATGAATATGATGATGAGCATGTTGAGTTGCCTAGTTGTGATGCTATGCTTCATAGGATATCTTGTGAAAATTCTTTTGGTCACATCATGTGATAGAGGCGGAGGTGTCCCGTCTTTCGATGAGATGATGGATATCGCTTTGGTGGAAGTCGACTTTGACGATCCGACTACGAACGTGCGAGGACGTCGCGCCTTAGCAATCGCTAAACCAACTCCGAGAGGTTATTGACCACGCCGGAGCACGATCAACCTGACCACGAGGGTCTGTTTCCTGCGAGCAAACGAAGAACAAGCAAGAAACTAAGATTGCAATCTGGATATTGCGAATATAAGATGAAAGCTTTATTGATCAAGGTGGGGTTCTATGACGCCTTTGTCTGGTCGTTGAACACAAACGAAGTACGCGAAGTTGCAGCTATGGCGAACTTTTAATCTAAACAAAACCCAAAGTCTAAACGATGCCCTAAGTGCTGTATATATGGAGGAGAAGGGGGGAATTTCGTGGCCCTTGGTGGAGGGGTCCGAAATCAACCCTATCTCTTGTTTCCCCACACATACGGACTCTAAAAATAGCCTATACTTATGTATTTCGAAATTACATGGGCCTGGCCCAATAATAAGGTGACGCAGCACCTAAAATAGCCTCGGGACGAAATTTATGAAGTGGCATCTTGTATATTTCGTCCAAGGCTTCATGCACCCATTATGGTGGCTTCAAAGTCCTGAAATCATCACTTGTAACTCCGTTCTTGTTCCCCTTGCGCATGGCATCATCTCCATGCTTGTTCTTGCTCCAATGTTCATCCTTCTCCAAGCTAGGCCCTTCATTTGTAAGCAAAACAAATGTATCCAATTTAGGCAGCATCATATTCTCATGAACATTAGAATCATTACCAAGAAACGAAAGTACCTGATAATTTAATTGGCGTGCGCAAGCTCTAGTAATTGGTCCCGTATATGTAGCAGTAGGGGCTGTGGGTGTAACAATGGTATTGATGTCCTCATCATCCTCCCCTTCTTGAAATGAAGTCGTCCTCGACGGAAACTCATCTTCCTCACCCAAATAAGGCTTCAAATCTGCAATGTTAAAAGTGGGACTAACCCCAAAATCTGCAGGCAGCTCAAGTTTATATGCATTATCTTTTATTTTCTCTAACACCTTAAAGGGACCATCAGCACGTGGCATTAGCTTTGATTTGCGCAAATCAGGAAATCTATCCTTACGCAAATGTAACCAAACAAGATCTCCAGGTGCAAACACAACATGTTTTCTACCCTTATCTCCAGCAAATTTATATTTAGCATTCATACGCTCAATGTTTTCCTTAGTTAACTCATGCATTTTTAAAATCAATTCAGCACGTTGTTTAGCATCAAAATTAACCTTCTCCGAAGATGGAAGAGGCAACAAATCAATAGGTGCACGAGGTAGGAAACCATACACAACTTCAAAAGGGCACATCTTAGTAGTAGAATGCAATGAACGATTATAAGCAAATTCAATATGAGGCAAGCATTCCTCCCACATTTTCTTATTATTCTTCAAAACAGCCCTAAGCATAGTAGACAACGTTCTATTGACTACTTTAGTTTGTCCATCAGTTTGGGGGTGACAAGTAGTACTAAAAAGCAGTTTAGTCCCCAACTTAGCCCATAAACATCTCCAAAAGTGGCTAAGAAATTTAGTATCACGATCTGAAACAATAGTATTTGGCACACCATGCAAGCGAATAATTTCACGAAAGAACAAATCAGCAACATTAATAGCATCATCGCTTTTATGACATGGTATAAAGTGTGCCATTTTCGAGAATCTATCCACGACAACAAATATACTATCCCTCCCCTTCTTTGTTCGAGGTAAACCTAAAACAAAGTCCATAGATATATCCTCCCAAGGAACACTAGGTACAGGCAAAGGCATATATAAACCATGAGGATTGAGTCGTGACTTAGCTTTTTGACATGTACTGCAGCGAGCAATAAAACGCTCAACATCCCGTCTCATCTTTGGCCAAAAGAAATGTGTAGCAAGTACGTCCTCCGTCTTCTTCACGCCAAAGTGTCCCATTAATCCTCCTCCATGCGCCTCCTGCAACAACAAAAGACGAACGGAGCTAGCTGGAATGCATAGCTTGTTAGCACGAAACACAAATCCATCGTTAACAACAAACTTGTTCCACATTCTTCCTTCTTTACAATTCTGCATTACATCTTTAAAATCAGCATCATGCACATATTGATCTTTGATGGTCTCCAAACCAAATATTTTGATACCATTTTCTTTTCCCTTCTTGTGTTTAATGACATAAGGGAAAGTCTCAATGAATTCAACCCATTTAGCATGTCTACGATTCAGTTTAGCTTGACTTTTAATATGTTTCAAAGATTCATGATCAGAATGTATAACAAATTCTTTGGGCCATAAATTATGTTGCCATGTTTCTAAAGTCCGAACAAGAGCATATAATTCTTTATCATAAGTAGAATAATTCAGACTAGGCCCACTCAATTTTTCAGAAAAGTATGCAACAGGTTTGCCATCTTGTAATAACACACCTCCTAATCCAATTCCACTAGCATCACATTCAAGCTCAAAAGTCTTATTAAAATCAGGAAGTTGGAGTAAAGGAGCATGTGTCAACTTATCTTTCAATACCGTGAAGGCTTCTTCCTGTGCGGTACCCCAAAGAAAAGGCACATCTTTCTTTGTAAGCTCATTGAGAGGTGCAGCAATGGTGCTGAAATCTCTCACAAAACGCCTATAGAATCCAGCGAGGCCAAGAAAACTCCTCACTTGTGTGACCGTTTTGGGCTGCGGCCAACTCTCAATAGCTTCAATCTTGGCTTTATCAACTTCAATTCCCTGTGGAGTAACAACATAGCCAAGAAAAGATACTCGGTCGGTGCAAAAGGTGCACTTCCCAAGGTTACCAAACAAACGTGCATCACGTAGAGCAATAAAAACAACACGTAAATGTTCCAAATGTTCCTCCAAAGATCAAATCAATATGTCATCAAAGTAAACTACCACAAATCGTCCAATGAAAGCACGTAAAACTTCGTTCATTAATCTCATGAAAGTACTAGGTGCATTAGTTAACCCAAAAGGCATGACTAACCACTCATATAATCCAAACTTAGTTTTAAATGCTGTTTTCCATTCATCTCCCAATTTCATACGAATTTGATGGTAGCCACTACGCAAATCAACTTTGGAGAATATTGTAGAGCCACTCAATTCATCAAGCATATCATCTAGCCTAGGAATAGGATGACGATAACGAATAGTAATATTATTAATGCCTCTACAATCAACACACATACGTGATGTACCATCCTTTTTCGGCACTAGAATAATAGGAACAGCACAAGGACTAAGGGATTCGCGTATATAACCTTTGTCGAGAAGCTCTTGTACTTGACGCATAATCTCCTTCGTCTCCTCTGGATTGGTACGGTATGGTGCACGATTTGGCAGTGAAGCACCGGGAATTAAGTCAATCTGATGCTCAATCCCTCGAATAGGCGGTAATCCCGGTGGCACGTCTTGTGGAAAAACGTCAGCGAACTCCTGCAAAATCTTAGTGACAGCAGGAGGCAAAGAGGAAGGCACGTCCTCAAATGAAAATAATGCCTCTTTGCACACAAAAGCATAACAAACAGATTTGCTGAAATCTAGCTCATCAATATCAGATTTGGTGGCAAATAAACATGCACTTTTCAATTTAATTTCAGAAGCAACACTAGATGGTTTATTATTAGGCTTCATTTGTTGCTCAAATTCTTTTGCCACAATCTGATTTTCACTCTTATTCTTCTCCTGTTGTGCTTTATTAGCTCTATTAATATCATCTTTCAAAATGGAATCAGGAGTCATAGGAAGCAAAGTAATATTTTTATCCTTATGAACAAGAGTATAGTGATTGTTTCTACCATGGTGTACAGAATTTTTATCAAATTGCCATGGTCTAGCAAGTAATAAGGAACATGCTTGCATAGGTACCACATCACAATCAACATAATCAGCATATGTAGAGATACTAAAATGCACACGAACAGTACGTGTTACCTTAACCTTGCCGCTGTTGTTGAACCATTGGATGTAGTAAGGATCTGGATGTGGTCTTGTGGTGAGAGAAAGCTTCTCCACCATCTCCATGCTAGCCAAGTTGTTGCAGCTCCCTCCGTCTATGATGACGCGCACAGAACGTTCCTTCACAACTCCCTTGGTATGGAACAAATTGTGCCTCTGATTTTGCTCAGCTTGTGTGACCTGCACACTCAAAACACGTTGAGCAACTAAACATTCATACCTGTCAGCGTCTTCAGGAGCCATGTATTGCGTCTCATGATCAGAATCATCTCCACCATGTTCTTCACGTGTAATAAGAGCCAAAGTCTCCTCATCATAGTCACTAGCGGACTCATATCCACCATCCGCGGTAGCAATCATCACACGCGGAGATTTGCATTCTCTCGCATAATGACCTCCTCCCTTACAACGACGACAAATAATATCACTTGTGTGCCCTGTTGATGCCATGGAAGAAGAAGAACGCTGTGCAGGACCCGCAGGTGCGCTCTTGGAAGATAATGGTGGTTGTGCCTGTTTTCTTGTATCACGGCTGGAGGTGGCACGGGATGGAGGTGCTGGTGCAGTTGAAGTAGAAGATGCACGTGGTGTCCATGATGAAGGTCGGCCTGCAGAAAAGTTAGTTCGCCCCAATGCTTGTCGATCCTGCACTTCACGTTCAACTTTACAAGCAAGATGGAATAAACGAGTGATATTAGTATACTCCTTATAGTCTAAAATGGTCTGAATCTCTCTATTTAATCCACCCAGAAAACGTGCAAGCATAGCTTCATTCTCCTCAACAATACCACATCTAATCATGCCAGTTTGTAATTCCTGATAATATTCTTCTACAGAATTTTTCCCTTGTCTTAAACGCTGCAATTTTTGAAGCAATTCACGTTGATAGTATGGTGGAACCCAACGCATACGCATAGCAGTTTTCAAAGCAGCCCAAGTAGTTGGAATAGGATATAATCTACAATGTTCAGACCACCATACACATGCAAAACTAGTGAAAGCACAAACAGCAGCAGCAACTCGTCTCTCCTCAGGATATTGTAAACATGTAAATCGTTGTTCAGTTTCTAACTCCCAAGTAAGATATATATCAGGAACATATCTACCCTCAAATGGTGGAATATTCAATTTCAGTTTAGGAATATGGACATCATCTCGTACCTGAGGTGGTGGTGCAGGCCTACCATTACGAATATATACCTGAGGTCGACCTGCTGGTGGTGGTACAGGTGGCTGCACGTAGTGTTGATTTTGATCAACCTCATCCTCATAATCTCCCACATAATCATCCTCCTCTGCATCAGCAGCAGGAGCCACAGAAGTATCAACAGCAGCACCAACAGTTTGGCCAAAAGCAAGAGGAACACGGCTTGCTCGGCGGAGGTCTGCTTCGCGACGTGGAGGTAGTCGTTGTTGTTGTTGTTGGAGAGGTGCGTTAGGTACAGCGGGTGGTGGTGGTGGAAGACGCGCTAGCAATTCATTAAACTTGTTATCGAGCTTTGTTTCGAACGTCTTCTCAAGGCCAGTGATCTTCTCCATGGCCTCTTCAAAATTGTTCAGCACATCTTGCACCTGTTCAGTCATCATTTGCTGAAACTTATCATGAAGCTCCTTGTTCGATAAATTCTCCCAGTCAATCTCGCCGGCTTGTGATCCTGGCATGGTTAGCAGCAATAGAAACACACAAGAATATGATCCTACAGACTACTAACAAGAGGTGGTGGTGGGTGTCACAAATCCGTCAAGCAAATCTCAAATTCTTACCAGTTCTTACCCAGCAGCAGGCGGTGATCGGCAACCGCTGTAGTCAAAAACTCTCAAAGCTTGGATAGAGCGATTACCAGGGAGAGTCAAACGCACGACGTAGATGTATGTGGAGCTGGGAAGGCTTATAATATGGTAGCAAAAAGGGTCAGCAATAATCAATTCAGAGATGCAAAGTTGAATAAACGCTCAACGACGGTACTGTGCTGGTCCTAGGCTAGACTGTGCTAGAGACGCGAGCCTAGAACACTAACAAAATCACGGCGCGGCACGTAAACAAGGGAAAAGCACACTCTGAATTTTTTTTTCGCTCTTTTTTTTTTGCGAAAAATCACTATAATGGCGAGTGTCTCAAAACTCTTCCTAGCTCAAACTGACAGGATGGGCACGAAATTTTTTTCGACCAATTTTTTTTTTTTCGACTGCCCGGACCCAAAAACTGGAAACGGGTCAAAAAAAACTTCCTATAATGGCACCTGTCTCAAAACACTCAGAAACACCTAAAAATAGGATAGCCAGAATTTTTTTCGAAAAATGCGTTTTCGAAAAATTTTGGGCCTAAACGGAGCGTGGCTACCCGACTCTTTTTTTTTTCCGAAACCTACTCCGGCAAGGAAACACGAATCGGAATCTAGATGGATCCCGAAAACAAACCTAATAAGCAAAGAACTCGGATTGGTGGTGGATATATGGTGGTGGTATATGGCAGCGGTGGTGGTAGCGGTGGTAGTATATGGATATGGATCGGTGGTGGTATATGGACACAGATTGGTGGTGGTATATGGATACGGATTCGGTGCGGTGGTGGTAGATGGCAGGGGCGATGATGATGGTGCGGCGGCGGCGTGACAACTTATGACCAGAACTCGAAACTCTAAAAGACTAGACTCTAAGACCAGCAACTAGACACGACGATGCAACCGCAAATTCAACAAAGCAAAACCCTAAAAAGATTATGCAAAGGCTCAGATTGGTTAGGATATGATGAACTAACCCTAATTTTTTTTGGCTTTTTCGTGGACTGTAGGTATGAAGAACAGACTCGATCTAAACTACGAAAAACTGTAAAATCTCACCGAGCAACCTGGAAATCTGATACCACTTGATAGAGGCGGAGGTGTCCCGTCTTTCGATGAGATGATGGATATCGCTTTGGTGGAAGTCGACTTTGACGATCCGACTACGAACGTGCGAGGACGTCGCACCTTAGCAATCGCTAAACCAACTCCGAGAGGTTATTGACCACGCCGGAGCACGATCAACCTGACCACGAGGGTCTGTTTCCTGCGAGCAAACGAAGAACAAGCAAGAAACTAAGATTGCAATCTGGATATTGCGAATATAAGATGAAAGCTTTATTGATCAAGGTGGGGTTCTGTGACGCCTTTGTCTGGTCGTTGAACACAAACGAAGTACGCGAAGTTGCAGCTATGGCGAACTTTTAATCTAAACAAAACCCAAAGTCTAAACGATGCCCTAAGGGCTGTATATATGGAGGAAGAGGGGGGAATTTCGTGGCCCTTGGTGGAGGGGTCCGAAATCAACCCTATCTCTTGTTTCCCCACACATACGGACTCTAAAAATAGCCTATACTTATGTATTTCGAAATTACATGGGCCTGGCCCAATAATAAGGTGACGCAGCACCTAAAATAGCCTCGGGACGAAATTTATGAAGTGGCATCTTGTATATTTCGTCCAAGGCTTCATGCACCCATTATGGTGGCTCAAAGTCCTGAAATCATCACTTGTAACTCCGTTCTTGTTCCCCTTGCGCATGCCATCATCTCCATGCTTGTTCTTGCTCCAATGTTCATCCTTCTCCAAGCTAGGCCCTTCATTTGTAAGCAAAACAAATGTATCCAATTTAGGCAGCATCATATTCTCATGAACATTAGAATCATTACCAAGAAACGAAAGTACCTGGTAATTTAGTTGGCGTGCACGAGCTCTAGTAATTGGTCCAGTATGTATAGCAGCAGGGGCCGTGGGTGTAACAATTGTATTGATGTCCTCATCATCATGTTTGACAATCCATTGAACTTGTCATAGGCTTTGAGTGAGATCTCCCATATTGCATCATTTCAATCTCAACATAGTAACTATGCATGCCCCATTAAAATAAATCCCATTTCCACTTAGGGCATAGATGACAAGATGATGGTCATTGGCTTTTGCTTCTCTTGTGATGATATTGCCATGCTTCCTTTACATGATTTGCGCAATTCATCTACTATGTCATGCCATGATCACATTGTTCCAAATATGCATTGTTTTGGATGTTTTCAATATTCTTCATGCGATGTTTCCATAAATGCTCATGAGGAGACCCCCATAGTTTCCTCATACATATTAGGAGATCTTGATGCATTTCATACTTTGCATGATTCCCATGATAGTGTACACCATATGCATTCCATGAATAACAATTCTCTAGATATTTCTCATGATGCATTATATCCTTTGAGTCTCCATTATGACATACATCATAACAAACCTCTCATGATGGATGACATGTTTCTATATCATGCATCTCATTTATTTGAGCATTGGTTATTTTGTGCTAACCGACACATGCATGTGCGCATCATGATGGATGATGTGTACATATACCATGCACACACAATTTTTCCTTTGTCTTTGTTTTGCGTAGGTACTCATGTATACTCGTCGACCTCTCAATGCCAAGAGTATACATGAGTACCTACGTTCATGCTATGTTCCCTTGAGAGCTCTTGAGAGCAACGATGCTTTGGGATCCCGTGGACTATCCTTACCACCGTTCCCTTCACGCAAGGACTACGCGCATCTCTTCTACTTGGCTCTCACATGGCTATGGGCTATATACCATTTGTCCCCTTATGCTCATTTTACCGTGTTCACTTTGCATGTTATACTTGCTTTTATGCCTTTGCCATGCAATTGTGACCCTTGCTTGCATCTACCCATGTTTGACCCTATGTGTATTTGCATGCTTGGTGGAGATCCTTGTTACTTTTGCCATGTTTATCATGTGCCTCATGCTATCGATGCTTGTTGTGTTGGGAGAGTCATGATGACCCATTGCTATTTACATATGGCTTCTCACCAATACATTCATGCTATGTTCCTCATATCTTGCTTTCATGCTTGTGCTATGACATGTGAATTATTCATGCCCACTATTTGCACCAATGATATGCCTGCCATGATTCCTCCTAGTATGTTACATCTTCGCACTACTAGCATGCTTGACTTGATCGCTATGATTGCTTGCTATGTTGCATCACCCATGTTCCACTCTTACTCGCTTTCTTGGGTTGATGACATATATGTTCATGCCTCTCACTTGATTTGTCATGATCATTGTCTGTTGTCTCCATTAGTTGCCTCTTTCATATCCACTCGTATTGAGTGCAACCATACTATACTTATTGATTCTAGCGACTTTGACAACTTACTTGTGATGCATGCTTGTTTACTTGAGCCTATTGTATTTGGTTGTTCTTGCATCTTATGCCTTCATACTATGAAATGCTCCCTTGTCCATTCTTATGATGAGCATGATGCATACACTTGTTGGGTATCTTACCACACGAATGATAGGTTTTGCACTTCCGCTAACCTCATTTGTTTTTTCGAGTGTTTGTCATGTTCTTTCATTTTGAAGGATTCACAAGGCGGTACCATCACGCGACATATTGGTTATGTGAAGGCATACAAGATGGCAACTACATCATCCTTGAGACACTCCTAAAGGTGAACTCCTTCTCTTTGAGCCATCCTCAAATGCGCATATTGGATGGGTCACTCTTTCATTGTTGTTTCCTTCTTGTTGTCTACATGATACATCTCATTAACGGAGGAACAACATTGGAGATTGGCTACATGGACCTTCACATTGAGGAGCGCTCACACTTATTGGATGCACCTTCGGAACTCCACTCATGTCTCGACATCGAGCTTTGGTACACCAACACCTCCATATTTGTTGATTGCGCTCATACATGCTATGATCGATGGACATATCATACTCACCACAAGTTTGCACCCTATGCATGGATTGACTCACATTATGATTGCCTTGTCGCATCTTGTATTCCCATGTCATCCATGATATATGAGCTTGTGCATTTCCTTAGCAAATTTGTTGTGATCTACCTTGATGGCATATTCATACATCATGATCATATTGTCGACCATCAATTGCATGATAACATACACATGTTGAGCATCCATTACCATGTTCATGCTATTGATAAATCGTCTCGCTATGACATCATTTTGCGCCGTGGTTGCATTGATCAAATTTACAACACATTTGTGTGCACAATGATTGCATTTCCTCCCATGAATGCTTTGCATCTCATTATAGATCATCTTGATAAGCTTCATGCGCTTTGTCATGACCAATCTTGCCTCACGGACTCATTCTTGCATGATGGACACTTCGTGTGCGCTAACCATTGTATTTCCGAGTGTTGCTTGTGTTTGCTCCTTTTGCATGTCTATCACTCCGGCGACAGCTTGGACTACTTGGATAGCGCAATGCATTCATTGATGTCCAACTACAAGTCCGTCCACGACAACCGTTTCCATGGTGATGAGGATCACGATCCGAGGGCGGATCTATCCCAAGGGGGGGAGATGATGCGGAGCATCCCACGTTCATCCCCATGTACACTCTGACTACTCTCCAAACCCCAAGAGGACATATGACGAGATCTCAACTATACGCCATTGGACACAAGGTGAACTCGCTCCTCTCCGAACCTTCACTTTCTACATGTGAGACATGGCTACTACCTCCAACGTGTGTGCTATGCATGATCAGGTACCTAGAGGAAAGCCACGGAGCCACCACATCCAACGGAAGAGCTAGCGAGGACGCCAAGTACAAGGACCAAGAGAAGCAGCTGCCCGGAGCTACAGCCACCGGACGAGCGGCCCAGCCCGGACGTCCGGCCCCTGAAGGTTACGCCAGCCCAAGGAAACTAGGCCAACACACGCTACAGTGGCCGGACGTCCGACCAGGACCGGACGTCTGACGACTCCCAGGCCACCGGACGACCGAACCACTCCGGACGTCCGGTACTTCTCCACCCGAGCCAAATCTACGGAAGTCCGAAGACTCCCGGACGTCCAGACCTTCCCGAGCTTCTGGACGACCTGAACCCACCGGACGTCTGACACCTGTCTCCGCACAGTCTATTGGACCGAGTCCATGTATCCCCCACTTACCCCTTCGTGGCCCATGACTATATATACTCCTCCACCTCCTCCTAGTTGGGGTTAGCGTTGATTTAGCTCAAGTTAGAGATAGAGCTTCGCTCATCAATCGGATCTCCTCCTCGTGATAGACCGCTGCCTCCTCGGAGAAGATCATATCTGATTCAAGACCGCCTCGTGGGAAGATCCCCTTGTGGATTTAAGACCTCCTCACGGAGAAGATCGGTTACCTTTGTATCTTGTTGATTGTTGATCATATGTATTCTTTGTGTTTGGTGATCTAGCACTTGTGTGATTGATTACTTGTTGGTTGAGTGATTTCTCTCTCGTTTCCTCCGTGTTCCCCTTTGTGCTTCCGCGTGTTCTTCGTGATTCCCCGTAGGATCCACTCCAAACGTGAAAGATCGTCACCATAGGGTTCCGCCCTACATCAATGCCACTTCATAAATTTTGTCCAGAGGCTATTCTAGGTGCTGCGTCACCTTATTATTCGGCCAGGCCCATGTAATTTCGAAATACATAAGTATAGGCTATTTTTAGAGTCCGTATGTGTGGGGAAATAAGAGATAGGGTTGATTTCGGACCCCTCCACCAAGGGCCACGAAATTCCCCCCTCTTCCTCCATATATACAGCCCTTAGGGCACCGTTTAGACTTTAGGTTTTGTTTTAGATTAAAGTTCGCCATAGCTGCAACTTCACGTACATCGTTTGTGTTCAACGACCAGACAAAGGCATCACAGAACCCCACCTTGATCAATAAAGCTTTCCTCTTATATTTGCAATATCCAGATTGCAATCTTAGTTTCTTGTTTGTTCTTCGTTCGCCTGCAGGAAACAGACCTTCGTGGTCAGGTTGATCCTGCTCCGGCGTGGTCAATAACCTCTCGGAGTTGGTTTAGCGATTGCTAAGGCGCGACGTCCTAGCACGTTCGTAGTCAGATCGTCAAAGTCGACTTCCTCCAAAAGGATAGCCACCATCTCATCGAAAGATGGGACACCTTTGTCTCTATCAAAGGACATTATGCGTCAAGTACAAGAACTTCTCGACAAAGGTTATATACGCGAATCCCTTAGTCCTTGTGTTGTTCCTATTATTCTAGTGCCGAAAAAGGATGGTACATCGCGTATGTGTGTTGACTGTAGAGGCATTAATAATATTCCTATTCGTTATCGTCATCCTATTCCTAAGCTAGATGATATTCTTGATGAATTGAGTGGCTCTACAATATTCTCCAAAGTTGATTTGCGTAGTGGATACCATCAAATTCGTATGAAATTGGGGGATGAATGGAAAACAACATTTAAAACTAAGTTTGGACTATATGAGTGGTTAGTCATGCCTTTTGGGTTAACTAATGCACCTAGTACTTTCATGAGATTAATGAACAATGTTTTGCGTGCTTTCATTGGACGATTTGTGGTAGTTTACTTTGATGACATATTGATTTATAGCAGATCTTTGGAGGTACATTTGGAACATTTACGTGATGTTTTTATTGCTCTACGTGATGCACGTTTGTTTGGTAACCTTGGGAAGTGCACCTTTTGCACCGACCGAGTGTCTTTTCTTGGCTATGTTGTTACTCCACAGGGTATTGAAGTTGATAAAGCCAAGATTGACGCTATTGAGAGTTGGCCGCAGCCCAAAACGGTCACACAAGTGAGGAGTTTTCTTGGCCTCGCTGGATTCTATAGGCGTTTTGTGAGAGATTTCAGCACCATTGCTGCACCTCTCAATGAGCTTACAAAGAAGGATGTGCCTTTTGTTTGGGGTACCGCACAGGAAGAAGCCTTCACGGTGTTGAAAGATAAGTTGACACATGCTCCTTTACTCCAACTTCCTGATTTTAATAAGACATTTGAGCTTGAATGTTATGCTAGTGGAATTGGATTAGGAGGTGTGTTATTACAAGATGGAAAACCTGTTGCATACTTTTCTGAAAAATTGAGTGGGCCTAGTCTGAATTATTCTACTTACGATAAAGAATTATATGCTCTTGTTCGGACTTTAGAAACATGGCAACATTATTTATGGCCCAAAGAATTTGTTATACATTCTGATCATGAATCTTTGAAACATATTAAAAGTCAAGCTAAACTGAATCGTAGACATGCTAAATGGGTTGAATTCATTGAGACTTTCCCTTATGTCATTAAACACAAGAAAGGTAAAGAAAATGTTATTGCTGATGCATTGTCTCGTCGCTATACTATGCTTTCACAACTTGACTTCAAAATATTTGGTTTGGAGACCATCAAAGATCAATATGTGCATGATGCTGATTTTAAAGATGTATTGCAGAATTGTAAAGAAGGAAGAACATGGAACAAGTTCGTCGTTAATGATGGATTTGTGTTCCGTGCTAACAGGCTATGCATTCCAGCTAGCTCCGTTCGTCTTTTGTTGTTCCAGGAGGCGCATGGAGGAGGACTAATGGGACACTTTGGCGTGAAGAAGACGGAGGACGTACTTGCTACACATTTCTTTTGGCCGAAGATGAGACGGGATGTTGAGCGCTTTGGTGCTCGCTGCACTACATGTCAAAAAGCTAAGTCACAACTCAATCATCATGGTTTATATATGCCTTTGTCTATACCTAGTGTTCCTTGGGAGGATATATCTATGGACTTTGTTTTAGGTTTACCTCGAACAAAGAAGGGGAGGGATAGCAAATTTGTTGTCGTGGATTGATTCTCGAAAATGGCACACTTTATACCATGTCATAAATGCGATGATGTTGTTAATGTTGCTAATTTGTTCTTCCATGAAATTATTCGCTTGCATGGTGTGCCAAATACTATTGTTTCAGATCATGATACTAAATTTCTTAGCCACTTTTGGAGATGTTTATGGGCTAAGTTGGGGACTAAACTGCTTTTTAGTACTACTTGTCACCCCCAAACTAATGGACAAACTAAAGTAGTCAATAGAACATTGTCTACTATGATTAGGGCTGTTTTGAAGAATAATAAGAAAATGTGGGAAGAATGCTTGCCTCATATTGAATTTGCTTATAATCGTTCATTGCATTCTACTACTAAGATGCGCCCTTTTGAAATTGTGTATGGTTTCCTACCTCGTGCACCTATTGATTTGTTGCCTCTTCCATAATCGGAGAAGGTTAATTTTGATGCTAAACAACGTGCTGAATTGATTTTAAAAATGCATGAGTTAACTAAGGAAAACATTGAGCGTATGAATGCTAAATATAAACTTGCTGGAGATAAGGGTAGAAAACATGTTCTGTTTGCACTTGGAGATCTTGTTTGGTTACATTTGCGTAAAGATAGATTTCCTGATTTGCGCAAATCAAAGCTAATGCCACGTGTTGATGGTCCCTTTAAGGTGTTAGAGAAAATAAATGATAATGCATACAAACTTGAGTTGCCTGCAGATTTTGGGGTTAGTCCCACTTTTAACATTGCAGATTTGAAGCCTTATTTGGGTGAGGAAGATAAACTTCCGTTGAGGACGACTTCATTTCAAGAAGGGGAGGATGATGAGGACATCAATACCATTGTTACACCCACAGCCCCTGCTGCTATACATACTGGACCAATTACTAGAGCTCGCGCACACCAACTAAATTACCAGGTACTTTCGTTTCTTGATAATGATTCTAATGTTCAAGAGAATATGATGCCGCCTAAATTGGATACATTTGTTTTGCTTACAAATGAAGGGCCTAGCTTGGAGAAAGATGAACATTGGAGCAAGAGAAAGCATGGAGATGATGGTATGCGCAAGGGGAACAAGAACGGAGTTACTAGTGATGATTTCAGGTCTTTGAAGCCACCATAATGAGTGCATGAAGCCTTGGATGAAATATACAAGATGCCACTTCATAAATTTCGTCCAGAGGCTGTTATAGGTGCTGCGTCACCTTTTTATTGGGCCAGCCCATGTAATTTCGAAATACATTAGTATAGTCTATTTTTAGAGTCCGTATGTGTGGGGAAACAAGAGTAGGGTTGATTTCGGACCCCTCGACCAAGGGCCACGAAATTCCCCCTCTCTTCCTCCATATATACAGCCCTTAGGGCACCTTTTAGACTTTGGGTTTGTTTAGATTAAAGTTCGCCATAGCTGCAACTTCGCGTACTTCGTTTGTGTTCAATAACCAGACAAAGGCGTCAGACACCCCCACCTTGATCAATAAAGCTTTCATCTTATATTCGCAATATCCAGATTGCAATCTCAGTTTCTTGCTTGTTCTTCGTTTGCTCGCAGGAAATAGACCCTCGTGGTCAGGTTGATCGTGCTCCGACGTGGTCAATAACCTCTCGGAGTTGGTTTAGCGATTGCTAAGGCGCGACGTCCTCGCACGTTCGTAGTCGGATCGTCAAAGTCGACTTCCACCAAAGCGAAATCCATCATCTCATCGAAATACGGGACACCTTTGCCTCTATCAGAAGGAGTTCACCTTTAGGAGATTCTCGCAAATGTTGGTGTTGCACATCGTGTATGCCTTCGCATGACCAAGTTGTCGCATAACGGCACCACCTTGAGAATCCTCCAAAATGAAAGAACATGACAAACACTCGGAAAAACAAATGAGATTAGCGAAAATGCAAAACCTATCATTCGAGTGGTAAGATATCCAACAAGTGTATGCATCATGCTCATCATAAAAAAGTACAAGGGAGCATTTCATAGTATGGAGGCATATGATGCGAGAACAACCAAATACAATAGTCTCAAGTAAACAAGCATGCATCACAAGTAAGGTGTCAAAGTCTCCAAGAGCAATAAGCATAGTATGGTTGCACTCAATACAAGTGGATATGAGAAACAACTAATGGAGGCAAGTGACAATGAACAAGATATATCATGTGAGAGGCATCAACATATGATGAGGACATGACTACCTTGGATAAAACGGAAAATATTGCATACATGCATATTTGTCAGGTAATTTCTATTGCAAACTATTCAATAATCTATTTATGTTATCCAAAACAAAAATACTTCACACACTTTTGTGTTTTGTCCAATTGCAGGTGTATGGGACATTTGTACAATCCACATATGAATATAAAGGAAAAGGAGAAGTTTAGGTTCCGTTCAAAAAGTCCTCTCACGTCACTTTTGGGCCAAGAGAAGATAGAGTCCAAGTCTCTCACGTTCTGGATTCAGATTCGGACTGCACAGACATACCTGACTCAAAACGCCAACAACTTTTTCATATAGACTCCGAATTGAGTGATTCTTTTTCTATTGGAAGCTAGATTTCGTGCACTTTCCAACCCAATTGGATTCACCTTCAAATTCATCCGGAGCGTTGAGTTATGGACGAAACAATCTGATGCTGCAGCAGAATCCGAGTCAAACTACAAGTCCAAAGGTGTTACATCACCTCCACTTGGGCCCATTGGCCTTGTACGACCTAGGGTTAGTTTTAGGCTGCCTTGGTACGTCCTCCCACCTCCTTGGCTGCCACCCCTTGCTCCTATATAAGTAGATCCATCTAGTAGCTTTTCCCTTGGGATTTGTTTAGTTAAAAGTTAGCCATTGCAACTTCGTGTACTTCGTTTGTGTCCAACGACCAGACCAAGACCGCTTACGGATCCCCACCATTATCAATACTTCATATATATTCGCAATATTCAGATTGCTTTATCATATCTTTGCTTGTTCTTCGATTGCTTGTAGGAATAGACCTTCGTGGTCAGGTTGATCGTGCTCCGGTGTGGTCAATAACCTCTCGGAGTTGGTTTAGCGATTGCTAAGGCGCAACGTCGTGCATGTTTGTAGTCGGATCGTCAAAGTCGTCTCCACCAAATCGATAGTTATCATCTCATCGAAAGATCGGGACACCCTCGCCTCTATCAACATATATGTCATCAACCCAAGAAAGCAAGTAATAGTGGAACATGGGTGATGCAACATAGCAAGCAATCATAGCGATCAAGTCAAGCAAGCTAGTAGTGCGAAGATGCAACATACTAGGAGGAATCATGGCAAGCATGTCATTGGTGCAAATAGTGGGCATGAATAATGCACATGACATATCACAAGCATGAAAGTAAGATATGAGAAAAATATCATCAATGTATTGGCGAGAGACCATACGTAAATAGTAATGGGACATCATGACTGTCCCAACACAACAAGCATCGATAGCATGGAGCACATGATAAACATGGCAATAGCAACAAGGATCTCCACCAAGCATGCCAATACACATAGGAGTATCATAATGGTGAAGCATGGGTAGGTGCAAGCAATGGTCACAATTGCATGGCAAAGGCATAGAAGCAAGCATAGCATGTAAAGTGAACACGGTAAAATGAGCATAAGGTGACAAGTGGTAAATGGCCCAAAGCCGTGTGAGAGCCAAGTAGAAGAGATGCTCATAGTCCTTGCGCAAATGGAACGGTGGTAAGGATAGTCCACGGGATCCCAATTCAACGTTGCTCTCAAGAGCTAGTTTCGTCAACTCTTGGGATTGAGAGGTTGACGAGTATATGTGAGTACCTACACAAAACAAAGGCAAAGGAAAAATTGTATATGCGTGATATATGTACACATCATCCATCATGATGCGCACGTGCATGTGTCGGTTAGCACAAAAGATAAAATGCTCAAATAAATGAGATGCGTGATATAGAAACATGTCATCCATCATGAGAGGTTTGTTATTATGTATAGCATAATGGAGACTCAAATTGTGTAATGCATAACGAGCAATATCTAGAGCATTGTTATTCATCGAATGCATATGATGTACACTATCATGGGAATCATTCAAAGTATGAAATGCATCAAGATCTCCTAATATGTATGAGGAAACTATGGGGGTCTCCTCATGAGCATGAGTAGCAACATCACATGGAGCATATTGACAACATCCAAAACAATGCATATTTGGAACAATGTGATCATGGCATGGCATAGTAGATGAATTGCACAAATCTTGTAAAGCAAGCATGGAAATATCATCACAAGAGAAGCAAAAGCCAATGACCATCATCTCGTCATCTATGCCATAAGTGCAAATAGGATTTATTTTATGGGGCATACATAGTTACTACGTTGAGATTGAAATGAGGCAATATGGGAGATCTCACTCATATCATATGACAAGTTCAATGGATTGTCAAACATGACGTGACCAAAAGAATTTTCACATGATATCCTATGAAGCATAGCATCACAACTAGGCAACTCAACATGCTCATCATCATATTCATCATAAATAGGTAAGTCATGACATGAGGAAGTCGCACTAGCATGAAGCATGGGAATAGGTGTGTCAACATCATGGGAGCAATCAATGTCAAGAGAGTCCACTAGTGGGACAAGAGAAGCACCATCACCTATGTTACCTTTGGAGCGTCGCTCATGTGTTGTAGGTGAGGTGTTGAAGATCCACTCGTTGTCATCTTCATCTTGATGGAACCATGTGGGGGGCGCATCATTATCCACCATGGTCATCGGTGTCTCCATTGGAGGGATGGGCTTGTCGAGGGTAGGCATGTCGTCATGTAGGCGACCTAGCACCCAAGAAGAAAACACACTAGGAGTAGAAGGTAAGTCGTTAGACATCATAGTGGCCTCACGTGCCCTCTCAACTACCTCACTCTCTAAGTGTTGTGGCTCACTCACTCCCTCAAGGATACTCTCACTTATATGGTTGGTGGAGTCACTCAAATGGCGCTCAACCTCACATAGGATGTGTGGCATGCTCTCATGTGTGGGTCTAGTGGTGGTCACACTCATCCTCTCAAAGGAAATGCTCTCAATGTCACGTATGGTGGAGTCACTCATGTCACTCATGTGGTGGTGGCTCTCCTCACATGACAAATGGGCATCTCAACATATGTGGGTGTCGGAGAGATGTAGGTGCAAATGTCTCCATGTGCGGTCGCGTAGCTTGACTCGGAGTATGAGTCGAATGTGGGCGTCGTCTTCATGTTGTTGAAGAGGTTCGCGCTCGTCGCCGTAGTCAAAGGGGATGGCCCTTGCTCGATCGTCTTGTCACCGTCCTGGTGTGGGAGGCCCATATGATGTGGCACCTCGTAGCTCGTCTCCATGACCGAAGGGAATTTCCCATGCTTGGCCATCTTCCTTGAGGGACTTCCGAAGATGGAAGTGTCGCCCTCGCTCGTAGGTAGTCACCTTGGACTTGATGAAGTCGATGTTGGCGTACACGTGGGAAGTAGGCGAAGATGCCGTACGTCCAAAGGCGAAGATGCCTTGATAGCACTTGGCGAAGATTCCAAAGTGGTTGTTTTAGCCGTAGCGCCGTCTTGGTGGTGCTCGTCTCGCGATCTTCTTTTGTGCTCATGAAGCTTGGACTTGGCGTGAAGTAGGGCTTGTTGGGACTTCTGCATATGCGCTCGTGGAGCATCTTCATGATGATGATGTCGTTCGTCGTTGTCGTGCAGATGATGCTTGGAGGTGACTTGCCCTTCATGACGATGTTGATCACGAACGTGATGGTGCTCGCCATGTAGATGTGTACGAGGATGATTTGCACTTGCATCTTTTTCGCGCTCCGAAGACTTGTGGCTTGAACGTCGCCGCCTTGAAGATGACGAAGGGGAAGAAGACTTGATCAAGGCTCTAATTTCCTCCATCCTTGCATCTTGTTCCTCTTTATGTGTGGAAAGCTTCTTGTCGATGTAGTCCCTTTTCCTTGCTTCGGAGTGACGAATGTCGATGGAGATGTTCTCAATGCGCTCTCGCAATCTTGATTGTGCGCCTTGCAATTTTCGTTGTAGATTGAAGATGGACGCTTTCTTGATGTAGTTGTTCACGACGTCGTTGTTGTCGTAGACCGGAGAGGAAATGCCTTGCCTATCCATCACAAGACGCGAGAAAATATGAGTTGGAGAAAGATAAGAACTTATACCAATGTACCTTGACCGATGTTGACAATGAATCAAGTTCACTCAAATGCGGACAATGAAATAGCACTATTGGTACCAATCCTTGTCGGCTCTCACACCTACACAAGTAAAGCTTATGGTGGAGCTCGGTGAGGATAGTGGCACAAAAATTTAATGCAAAATGTTAGCAAGAGTCAATAATGTTGAAAGAGATTCACAAATTCGCAAGCGAAACAAGTAGACAAATAGCAATGAAAGGTACACGGAAACACACACGGATAGATAAATGGGGTCGTGCAACCAAGGAATGAGCACAAAATGTGGAATCCATGGAAAACGCTCGTGTTGCACAACTCAAGAGAGACGCTAGCACGATTGCTGTATAGGCGGATACAACACTTGTGCACAACCTATGATATGCAAAATGGATAAACTTTCTATCCCAAGTATGCTATGTATGTATGGTTCCCGATGTTTCTCTCAAGATGATCCAAGATGATCGGATATGACAATCTTATGTGCAAGGTGGTATGATGCTATGACACTTGCTTACAAGCTTCTTTGCTCTCTTTCTTTTGCTTAAAAGCTTTATTCTCTCTTTTTTTTGTATGGCCACTTTTGCACAATGCACAAACAAGATAGCAATTGTGTATATGCGGGAACAAACTTGTGACACAAGATATGATAGCAATATATGCACCACGATGATATGGTATGTATGCTATGGGAAGTATGATCACTAATGTGCACAAGTCACGTTGTCGGCAATACTCAAATGGCTAGTCTCGATAGGCAAGTAACGCAAAATAGGCTAGGGGTTAACAATGCAATGGTAAGGGGAATATACAATGGAGGGATACCACGATACCAAGATGATATGGAGGTTACCGTCCAGCGATGATGAGTGGCGGTGTTCTTGATGTAGATACCAAGATGATGGAGACTCGTCCCTAAGTAGCCGAAACACCTTAGGAAATGGAAAAAACGCGAACTCAAAATCTCAAACGTCAAATGTCAAAATGGTGGTTGTGGGAAGCGGTGGTGGTTTGCACTTGGCAATGCGGAAGTGAAATGATTGGCTATACACGGTGTAAGAGTTGGAAGCACGCGGTCCCTAAGTATCCGAAACACCTTAGGAGATACAAGCCACAACATAAACAAAATTGGGATAAGTTGGGTTGGCAGAAGTGTATAGTGGGCAAGCTTATGCGGAAGTTATGTTGGTGGTGGTGGTTGAAGAAGAAGCAACCGTCCCTAAGTAGCCTAAACACCTTAGGAGACTCAAATCACAACTCAAACAACCACTAATGCTATATGGAACAAAATGGGTTAGGTTGCGGAAGTCGGTGGTGGTGTAGCGGATGATGTGGTGGAAGCCCTAGGCAAAGATGCCAAAATTCACAAAAATTGATGGAGTCAAATGATGTTGGTGGTATTTTTTGTGGGAAGGGGGATGTCAAGAGCTTCAAAACGAGCTAAAGAATGTCAAAATCGGAGTTCGGGTGAATTAGTTATGGCTGAAACGGTGAAACGGGAAAAGCTGAAATGACAGGGGCCGGACATCCGGGGCTCGGGCCGGATTTCTGGGACCTGATGTCCAAAAACTTGAGCGAAAATGCGCTCCAGGAGCCGGATGTCCGGGCTAATGGCCGGATGTCCGGGGGTCGGGCCGGATGTCCGGGCTCCAAATCCGAGGATGAACTCGAGGAACTCGATTTTGGGGCGGAAATTGACGATTTCGGGGGCATAATTGGAGAGAATTTGTGGATCGAAAGTGGGAAAACATGGGGAGATGCTAGATCCACTTGAAACCAAGCAAATCCATGGATCAAAATCAACAAAACATCATCAAACCAACAAATCAAAAAAAATTGCGGGCTATTTTTGGTGGGGATTTTCAGATTTAGGATGAAATCAACAAAATCAAGCTAGAAAAAGAGTGGTAGGGGCTCCAAAAACGTGATCAACGTGGCTCATGATACCAAGATGATGTAGGGCGGAACCCTAGGGGGCCGATCTTTCACGTTTGGAGTGGATCCTATGGGGGAAACACGAAGAACGCGGGGAAAACACAAGGGAAAACACGGGGAGAAACGAGAGAATCACTAAACCGACAAGTAATAGATCACACAAGGGCTAGATCACCGAAAGCATAAGGTAACACATGATCCAAAATCAACAAAAGAAGGATACAAAGGGAACCATTCTTCTGCGTGAGGAGGTCTAGATTCTCTTCTCTGGATGGAGGCCTTGAATCCAAAAGGATCTTCTCCGAGGAGGCACGATCCCTCACGTGGAGTAGATCCGGTATGGATGAGCAGAGCTCTATCTCTAAATGAGCTATCAGAATGCTAACCCTAGCTAGGAGGAGGTGGGGGAGTATATATAGTGCTAGCCCACAAAGGGGTAAGTGAGAGGGGGATACATGGGCCCTCGGCCCGATCTCTGCGCACAGGCAAGTGCCGTATGTCCGGGCTGGGGGCCGGATGTCCGGCGGCTCACGAAGAGCCGGATGTCCGGGCCTCGGCCGGATGTCCGGGCTGGAGTTGCCCGATTCTTCTGCTCTCTGGATAGCGTGCGCTGGATTTCTGGGTAGGCGCCGGATGTCCGGCCCGTCGCGGGGCGCCGGATGTCCGGGGGTCGGCCGGATCTCTGGCCGCTATAGAGTCGTCTGGCGTTCGTCTCTCTCTGGTCTTCTTCTGGATGGTGGCGCCGGATGTTCGGGCTCCTGCCGGATGTCCGGTCTCTGTAGATGCTGGCGCTTCTTCCTTCTCCTTCCTTCACTTCCGCGCACCCTTGGCCTTGGTCCTTTTGCTCTCCATGGTCTCCTCGGGTGTACCTAAGTATGCACAAGGTCCACGCTTGAAGTAGAAACCATGTCTCACGCGAATGGAAAGGGGAAGCATTTAGGAACGGGTTCACCTTGTATCCAATGGCGCATAGTCGAGGTCTCATCTTATGTATCCTTAGGGCTTGGGGAGTAGTCAGAGTGTACATGGGGGTGAACATGGGATGCTCCGCATCAAAAAGTGATGAGGACATCAATACCATTGTTACACCCACAGCCCCTGCTGCTATACATTCTGGACCAATTACTAGAGCTCGCGCACGCCAATTAAATTAGCACGTACTTTCGTTTCTTGGTAATGATTCTAATGTTCATGAGAAGATGATGCTGCCTAAATTGGATACATTTGTTTTGCTTACAAATGAAGGACCTAGCTTGGAGAAGGATGAACATTGGAATAAGACCAAGCATGGAGATGATGGCATGCGCAAGGAGAACAAGAACGGAGTGCATGAAGCCTTGGACGAAATATACAAGATGTCACTTCATAAATTTCATCCAGAGGCTATTCTAGGTGTTGCGTCACCTTATTATGTGACCAGGCCCATGTAATTTCGAAATACATAAGTATAGGCTATTTTTAGAGTCCTTATGTGTGGGGAAACAAGAGATAGGGTTAGTTTCGGACCCCTCCACCAAGGGCCACGAAATTCCCCCCTCTTCCTCCATATATACAGCCCTTAGGGCACCGTTTAGACTTTGGGTTTTGTTTAGATTAATGTTCGCCATAGCTGCAACTTCGCGTACTTCGTTTGTGTTCAACGACCAGACAAAGGCGTCACAGAACCCCACTTTCATTAATAAAGCTTTCCTTTGTTATTCGCAATATCCAGATTGCAATCTTAGTTTTTGCTTGTTCTTCGTTTGCTTGCAGGAAATGGACCCTCGTGGTCAGGTTGATCGTGCTCCAGCATGGTCAATAACCTCTCGGAGTTGGTTTAGCGATTGCTAAGGCGCGACGTCCTCGCATGTTCGTAGTCGGATCGTCAAAGTCGACTTCCACCAAAATGATATCCATCATCTCATCGAAAGACGGGACACCTTTGCCTCTATCAAGTGGTATCAGATTTTTAGGTTGCTCAATGAGATTTCACAATTTTTTGTAGTTTAGATCGAGTCTGTTCTTCATACCTACAGTCCACGAAAAAGCCAAAAAAAATTAGGGTTAGTTCATCCGATCCGAACCAATCTGGGCCTTTGCATAATCTTTTCTGTATTTGCTTTGTTGAATTTGCGGTTGCATCGCCGTGTCAGTTGCTGGTCTTAGCGTCTAGTCCTTTAGAGTTTCGAGTTCTGTTCACAGGTTGTCACGTCGCCGCTGCCATATATCACCACCGCATCATCGTCATCGCTGCTGCCATATACCACCACCGCATCAACTTCATCGCCACTGCCATATACGACCACCACATATTCACTGCCAACCCGAGTCCATATACGCCACCACATATCCGCCGCCATCACACCAATCCGAGTCCACCTGCAACATATATTCGCCACCAGTCCGAGTTCCATGAGATTCATCTCCGCCTCCAGTCCTAGTCTGAGTCCAGTATTTTGTTAGTCTATTTTGGATTTCGAGATCATGCCATACTCTGAGTCGGGACAGAGTAGGTCTCCGGAACTTTCGTGCTACCCGCGGTAGAAAAAATAGTTCCAGTTTCAAAAAAAACTAAGTCTGGAAAATTCTGGCTAGGCAATTTTTAGGCCATTTGTAGACTTTTTCGAAAAAAAATTGTTGCGGAGCAAAAAAAAAGGAAAAAAGTGCAAAAAAGAAGTGAAAAGAAAGGAAAAAAAAATCAGAGCGTGCTCCTCCCTTGTTTACGTGCAGCGCCGTGATTTTGTTAGTGTTCTAGGCTCGCGTCTCTACCACGGTCTAGCCTAGGACCAGCACAGTATCGTCGTTGAGCGTTTATTCCACTTTGCATCTCTGAATTGATTATTGCTGACCCTTTTGCTACCATATTATAAGCCTTCCCAGCTCCACATACATCTACGTCGTGCGTTTCACTTTCCCTGGTAATCGCTCTATCCAAGCTTTGAGAGTTTTGACTACAACGGTTGCCGATCACCACATGCTGCTGGGTAAGAACAGGTAAGAATTTGAGATTCGCTTGAAGGATTTGTAACACACCACCATCACCACCACTTCCTAGTAGTCTGTAGGATCATATTCTTCTGTGTTTCTATTGCTACTAACCATGGCAGGATCACTAGCCAACGTGATTACCTGGGAGAACATGATGAACAAGGAGCTTCATGATAAGTTCCATCGAATGTTGGGTCAATAGGTGGAAGACGTGATGACCAGCTTTGGAAAGGCATTGGAGAGGATGGATGACATTGTGATGAGGACATCAATACCATTGTTACACCCATAGCCCCTACTGTTACATATACTGGACCAATTACTAGA
Source organism: Triticum dicoccoides (assembly GCF_002162155.2). Classification (NCBI taxonomy): domain Eukaryota; kingdom Viridiplantae; phylum Streptophyta; class Magnoliopsida; order Poales; family Poaceae; genus Triticum; species Triticum dicoccoides. The sequence goes on along the minus strand of NC_041387.1, from coordinate 288,419,765 downwards.
GCTCGTGCACGCCAATTAAATTACCAGGTACTTATATTTCTTGGTAATGATTCTAATGTTCATGAGAATATGATGCTGCCTAAATTGGATACATTTGTTTTGCTTACAAATGAAGGGCCTAGTGATACGGGGGTGCCCAATCTTCACGGAGGATCTGCTCTATGTTGCGAATCAACGCCACCTGAACGGTGCGAAGGAAACCCTCGATCCCAACCAACAACGCTGTCGGGTAAAGGATAACTAGTGCAACCTGACGAGACCGAAGCTAACTATTGCAAATGCAACAACCAACGACAAGTATTCGCCCAACCACACTCTTAGTTCCAATCCACGCAACCACGCACGAAGTTGGAAGCATGAACTGGTCGCCGCCTCAACGGCTGCTGTTGTAAAATCACAAAGTGAGTTTACCCTCTCACAAGGCAACATTACAAGAGCTAAGGAGGAAGTGAACTCTCAAACAATATTCTGGTTGCACTTAGCTAACCTCTGCTGAAATCAAATTGCCAAAGAGTTGTGGCTGAAGTGGGGGAAGGGGTATTTATACTAGGAACAACCCTCCTAGTTTAGGTGTGAAACCAGGCCAAAAGAGGGCTCAAATTCGTGCTAACCAGCTGGTCAAGGGAGCAAACTCATGGAGCCTCGCGCAGCAATTAATGCCCTGGACAGCTTGCATTGGAACTCTCATATCCTTTGACACAGGACTCCAAATGATGCACCGTTTGATTTTCCTGAAAGTAGACTTCATATGCTCTCCATTTTGTACTCCCACACGTGCTGGATACTCATATATTTGTGTGGCATGATGCAACAAGTCTTGGGACGAATTCTGGAACTGCACATGCAACAACAGGTTGTTGAGATGGCTTGTTGTTCTTCCTTGAGGTATAACTAGTTGGCCTTGTCACCAAAACAGGCTTTGCATCAGGGGTGAAACTTGTTCGCTTCAAACTTGTTGTATGGGATTCAGAACTTGTTTCTTCATGCGCTGAAAGTTGTTGGTTGTCCTCAACATTGTACCTGAGTAAAATCAGCACACAAGTTTTAGGCAGTATAAAGTTCTCATGGTTATTTGAATTATGATCAGCTAGGAGCGCATTCACCTCTTGTGCTATTTGTTTGGCACGGCTCCTTGTCATGGGACCCAAATAGATCTTCTTTGTAGCAGCTTCATTTGAGAGTTGAGTTTGATCATCAGGAGAAGATGATAAACAAGGTGAACCTGGGATGTCCTCATCATCCTCCCCCTCTTCAAAAGGAGTCGTCCTCGACTCATGACCCTCTTGATCGAAGCATGGAGACAAATCAACAGCATTGAATGTTGGACTCACAGCATAGTCTTCAGGACGCTCGATCGTGTAAGCATTGTCATTGATCTTGGCCAAAACTCTGAATGGTCCATCTCCACGAGGCATTAGGTTGGATTTGCGCTTCTCTGGGAACCGATCTTTGCGCAAATGTATCCAAACCAGATCTCCGGGCTCAAAAGTCACCTTCTTGCAATTTTTGTTTGCCTTAGAAGCATAGTACTTGGACTTCCTTTCTATCTCTTCTCTGGTCTTCTCATGAATCTTCTTCACATATGCAGCACGCTTTGAAGCCTCCATGTACATCTCTCTTGCAATGGAAGTGGCAGCAAGTCAATTGGTGCAAGAGGTTTGAATCCATATACCACCTCAAACGGGCACATGTTTGTGGTAGAGTGAACTGCCCGATTGTAAGCAAACTCCACGTGCGGCAACCACTCTTCCCACTCCTTCAAATTCTTCTTGATCATTGTACGCAGCAAGGCTGAGAGTGTGCGGTTCACTACCTCTGTTTGCCCATCAGTTTGGGGGTGACACGTTGTTGAAAACAGTAGCTTGGTTCCCACCCCACAATGTTTTCCAAAAGTAGCTTATGAACTTCACATCTCGACCTGAAACAATAGTCCTTGGCCTTCCATGCAAGCGGACAACTTCCCTGAAAAACAAATCAGCAACATGTGAAGCATCGTCGTTCTTGTGTCACGGAGTGAAGTGTGCCATTTTTGAGAACCTATCAACCACAACAAAAACTGAATCCCTCCCCTCTTAGTCCTAGGCAGTCCTAAAACAAAATCCATGCCAATATCTTCCCAAGGAGCATTTGGAACAGGTAGGGGAGTATATAAACCATGGGGGTTCAATTTAGACTTAGCTTTGTGGCATATGATGCATCGCTGCACAAATCTCTCAACGTCCTTCCTCATATTTGGCTAATAAAAGTGATCAGCCAACAGCTCATAAGTCTTCTCACGACCAAAGTGTCCCATTAATCCTCCTGCATGTGATTCCTGCAACAACAAAGGCCTAACTGACGAATCTGGAACACACAACTTGTTACCCTAAAAAGGAACCCATCATGCACATGGTATTTATCCCAACCTTTCCCATCTTTACATTTTGCATATGGTTCTGAAAATATATGATCAGTGCAATACAGTTCTTTTAAGCTCTCAAGTCCTGGTACCTTCACTTCTAATTGTGTCAAAAGAACATGCCTACGGGGCAAAGCATCAGCAACCATGTTTTCCTTTCCTTTCTTATACTTCACAACATATGGGAAAGTTTCAATGAATTCTACCCATCTAGCATGCCTACGATTTAGTTTAGCTTGGCCTTTCAAATGTTTCAAGGCCTCATGATCAGAATGTACAATAAACTCTTTAGGCCATAAGTAGTGTTGCCAAGTTTCAAGCACTCTAACCAAGGCATATAACTCTTTATCATAAACATAATAATTCAGTTGTGCACCACTCAGCTTCTCACTAAAATATGCTATTGGTTTTCGTTCCTGCATTAACACACCTCCAATACCTATTCCACTAGCATCACATTCTATCTCAAAAGTTTTAGTGAAATCAGGTAGAATCAGCAAAGGTGCTTCAGTTAATTGTTTCTTAAGCTCAAGAAATGATTCTTCTTGTGGTGCACCCCATTTAAAGGGAATTCCTTTCTTTGTCAATTCATTCAATGGTGCAGCAATTGTACTAAAATCTTTCACAAACCTCCGGTAGAAACCAGCAAGGTCATGAAAACTTCTCACCTGGCTTACATTCATTGGAGTTGGCCAATTCTTGATTGCTTCCACCTTAGATTCATCCACTTCAATTCCCTGTCCTGAAACGACATAGCCAAGAAAAACAACCTTGTTTGTGCAGAAGGAGCACTTCTCAACATTAGCATATAGTTTTTCTGTCCTTAGCACATTCAGCACTTGTTTTAGATGTTCAATATGTTCCTCAATGGATCTGCTATAGATTAGGATGTCATCAAAGTACACAACAACAAATTTGCCAATGTAAGCTCTCAAAACATGGTTCATCAATCTCATGAATGTACTTGGTGCATTAGTTAATCCAAAAGGCATGACTAACCACTCATATAACCCAAATTTTGTTTTGGAAGCAGTTTTCCATTCATCTCCTTCTTTCATCCTAATCTGATGGTATCCACTCCTCAAATCAATTTTAGAGAAAACAGTAGAGCCACTCAATTCATCAAGCATATCATCTAACCTAGGAAGAGGATGACGATACCTAATAGTTATAATATTGATAGGCCTACAATCCATTACCAATCGCCATGTGTCATCTTTCTTAGGCACCAAAATCACAGGTACAACACAAGGACTTAAGCTTTCACGCACATAACCTTTATCTAAAAGTTCTTATACCTGCCTTTGTATCTCCTTTGTTTCTTCAGGATTGGTGTGGTAGGGAGGTCGATTCGGAAGTGATGCTCCTGGAATGAGGTCAATCTGATGTTCTATGCCATGCAAGGGAGGTAGACCAGCGGGTACTTCCTCAGGAAAAACATCCTCGAATTCCTGCAAGACATCACTAACAGCACTAGGGAGACATGTTAAGTTGTTAGCTGAAAGCAAAGCATCTTTGTACACAAGTACAATGACCATTTGATTTGGGTTGAGCCTCACATCTCGTTCTGATTTGGTGGCTAACATCACTAAGTTCTCTCCCTCTCTTTTATTCTTCTCTCTCAGATTTGGCTTGTGGCGCTCACTCACCATTTTGTGGATCTCTCTCTCACTCTTTTTCTCTCCCTCTTTCTTACTCACTATTTTTACTTTAGAAACTTTCTGCAAGTGCTCAGCCATGATTTGTTGGGGTGTCATGGGTCTAAGCACTAAGTCCTTTCCTCTCCACTTGATGGTGTATTGATTGGTTCTGCCACAATGTTGAGCTGAATGATCATATTGCCACGGTCTGCCCAACAGCAAGTAACACACCTTCATTGGTACCACATCACACTCAACGGTGTCGTGTCATTATAATCTCCAATCTTGAATTGCACCTGTACCATGTGTGTGATCTTAATCTCTCCACATTCACTCAACCATTGTATATGATATGGATGAGGGTGTTGTAGCAGTTTCAGCCCAAGCTTATCACACAATTCTTTACTTGCAAGATTGTGACAACTCCCACCATCAAAAATTACCTTGCATACCTTGTCTTGCACTTTTGCTCTTGTTTGAAACAGATTGTATCGTTGTCCATTCTCAGCTTCTTTGATCCGCACACTCAAAACTTTAGTGACAACAAGAGAGGCACCTTGCTCATAATCACAATAGGTTTGCTCATCACCATCTGAACCATCACCATCTTCAGTTTCTTCTTCAGGTTCACTACAAGACTCATATTCTCCATTCTCGGTGATCAGCATGGTACGCTTGTTGGGACAATCCTTCTTCATGTGGCCACGTCCCTTACATGTAAAGCACTCTATCTCACTAGTTTTCCCCGTGGAGCCAATGGAGGATGAACTAGGAGCTGGAAATTTGCTCTTCTCCTTCGAATTTGATGCATCATTTCTGCTCGTGGCTGCACGTGCATGGGGCTGATTTCCACCACTAGAACTAGTCATAATTCCCCGACCAACATTGAATTGAGGTACAAACTTACTCCCACTTGATGTAGCTCGAGCTGTGAAGGATGTAGTTCTGTTTTGCTTCGAGTCTTCTTGCAATTGTCGTTCAGCCTTAGAAGCAAGATGTACCAGCTCTACCACATTACGATATGGCTGCAAATCAACCACTCATTTAACATTAGGATTCAGCCCATAGAGGAACCTTGCCATGGTCTGCTCCTCATCTTCATGTATGTTGGCTCTTATCATTGCCGTCTCCATCTCCTTATGATACTCCTCAACTGATAACTTTCCTTGCCTCAAATTCTAAAGCTTATCAAAGATGTCACGTCTATAATGCCTTGGGACAAATCTTGCCCTCATCTCTCTTTTCATTACTGTCCATGTAGCAACAGCAGGCTCACCTTCTTCTTCTCGCTGAATATGAACTCGCTCCCACCAAATTAGAGCATAGTCTTCAAACTCAAGTGAGGCCATAGCTAATTTATTCTCTTCAGAGTAGTTGTGCATGCGGAAAATCTTGTCAACCTTCAATTCCCATGTGAGATAACTTTCTGGATCATATCTACCATCAAACCTGGGCATGGTAAATTTCAGCTTTCCAAACCTCTCCTCCTCCTGCCGTCCACGACCATAGTTTCTATGGTGATGAAATCTGTCAGTCTGGTGCATGCCATCTTCATCTTCATCAAACTCATCTCTACTACCTTCATGGTGCAGATTTACTCTTCGGTGGCCTCCTCTAAGACCACGACCAGCAGCAGCTTCATGATGACCACGTCCATTACCATGATCATTCCCACGTCCGGAACTAGGAGGTCTAATGGCATGGGGAGCAGGAGCATGATTTCTTCTAGCTTGTGCATTGGAGGCAACACCTTTCCCATCAGTTACATTTCGTTCTTCACCATGGACACTTGCATCTTCTCGGTTCTAACGAAGCTCTCGCACAATATCAGCAACAATAATAGTCCTCATGGCTGCCATGTTCTGAGTGAGTTTCTCATCAACATTACCCATAAGTTGCTGTAAATCTCTCGACAACTTGTCTTGCTTCTCTTCAATTGGGTCAAGGCTGTTTTTGAACTCTCGGCGTAGATGATCACGTAATGCATTGAAGTGAAACCGTGTGACGGGCTGATTGAGATGCCCATTTCCTTCAACATCATACTCGTTTTCTTCACCTGCCATGGTTAGTTCTCCAAAATCCCTATAGTACTAGAAGCATATATGTGGATAACAACTCAAGCTCACCTCACTTACCAACCGAAGCTCATGTAACTTCCAAGTGAGAGCAGCATCATGCTCAACCGTGGTGTCGGTGGTTGGTATACAAAGAGTGATAATCAAGTGAATACAAGTCTAGGGTGGCACATGCGGGGCTGTTTGGTGGAGTTTGGGTGGGGTATATATGTAGCAAAAGATGCACTAATCTGCAATCTAGATATTGTTGAACCAAGTAATCATCCACACAAGATTCTAATGCATTTAGTTGCTGAATGAGATATACGTGAGGTACATGCAACTCTCGCCAAGGAATCAGATTTGCTGCGAGCAAGGATTGCAGACTTTGCACATTTGACACGTTTCAGCTCACAACACAAATAGGGATTTCTCAAGATATAAATGAAGAACAGTCCCAAATTTTCTCTCTTTTGCTTCTTGCACACACTTTCTTTCTTTGGGCAGATCTCTTTTTTTTGCCTCTTTTTTTTTGACAAACTTTCAACAAGGGACTTCGATCTGAACACACACTTTGGGGGAATCACGAAAATCACAATAGATGAAGTCAACCAACAAGAACATGCAGCTGAAACTTTGGCAGCAAACACACACGAACTGATCTGATTTTATTGGGTGGAAAACACGATGGGAATCAGATCTAACAAGTATGAATGGAGAGCACACAGTGTGGGCTTTTCAAAATGCACAAAAACACTCAAAATGGACTCCGGATGACAAAGATATGCATGATTTGGTGGAGGATGCAGATCTGAAATCTGTGCACGAAAATGAACACAAACACACAAGATTGGATGGGGGGAAACTCAGCAACTAAAAACAAAGATCTAGTGGACAAGTACTTGATAAAACTCACCAAATAACAGTTTAAAGGCTGCAAAGGGCTAGGTAAAGGGATTTTTTTTGGGGGGGGGGGGGCTATTTTTTGGACTTTTAGGATGAACAAGAACACGAACTAAACTAGGGATACAAAATCCTACCGTGTCAACCGAAGCTCTGATACCAAGATGATACGGGGGTGCCCAATCTTCACGGAGGATCTGCTCTATGTTGCGAATCAACGCCACCTGAAGGGTATGAAGGAAACCATCGATCCCAACCAACAACACTGTCGGGTAAAGGATAACTAGTGCAACCTGACGAGACCGAAGCTAACTATTGCAAATGCAACAACCAACGAGAAGTATTCGCCCAACCACACTCTTAGTTCCAATCCACGCAACCACGCACGAAGTTGGAAGCACGAACTGGTCGCCGCCTCAACGGCTACTGTTGTAAAATCACAAAGTGAGTTTACCCTCTCACAAGGCAAGATTACAAGAGCTAAGGAGGAAGTGAACTCTCAAACAATATTCTGGTTGCACTTAGCTAACCTATGCTGAAATCAAATTGCCAAAGAGTTGTAGCTGAAGTGGGGGAAGGGGTATTTATACTAGGAACAGCCCTCCTAGTTTAGGTGTGAAACCAGGCCAAAAGAGGGCTCAAATTCGTGCTAACCAGCTGGTCAAGGGAACAAACTCATGGAGCCTCGCGCAGCAATTAATGCCCTGGACAGCTTGCATTGGAACTCTCATATCCTTTGACTCAGGACTCCAAATGATGCACCGTTTGATTTTCCTGAAACCAGACTTCATATGCTCTCCATTTTGTACTCCCACACATGCTGGATACTCATATATTTGTGTGGCATGATGCAACAAGTCTTGGGATGAATTCTGGAACTGCACATGCAACAATAGGTTGTTGAGATGGCTTGTTGTTCTTCCTTGAGGTATAACTAGTTGGCCTTGTCACCAAAACAGGCTTTGCATCAGGGGTGAAACTTGTTCTCTTCAAACTTGTTGTATGGGCTTCAGAACTTGTTTCTTCATGCGCTGAAAGTTGTTGGTTGTCCTCAACATTGTACCTGAGTAAAATCAGCACACAAGATTTAGGCAGTATAAAGTTCTCATGGTTATTTGAATTATGATCAGCTAGGAGCGCATTCACCTCTTGTGCTATTTGTTTGGCACGACTCCTTGTCATGGGACCCAAATAGATCTTCTTTGTAGCAGCTTCATTTGAGAGCTGAGTTTGATCATCAGGAGAAGATGATAAACGAGGTGAACCTGGGATGTCCTCATCACCCAGCTTGGAGAAGGATGAACATTGGAGCAAGAACACGCATGGAGTTGATGGCATGTGCAAGGGGATCAAGAACAGAGTTACAAGTGATGATTTCAGGACTTTGAAGCCACCATAAGGAGTGCATGAAGCCTTGGATGAAATATACAAGATGCCACTTCATAGATTTTCGTCCAGAGGCTATTCTAGGTGATGCGTCACCTTATTATTGGGCCAGGCCCATGTATTTTCGAAATACTTAAGTATAGGCTGTTTTTAGAGTCCGTATGTGTGGGGAAACAAGAGTTAGGGTTGGTTTCAGACCCCAAGGGCCACGAAATTCCCCCCCCCCTCTTCCTCCATATATACAGCCCTTAGGGCGTGGTTTAGACTTTGGGTTTTGTTTAGATTAAAAGTTCGCCATAGCTGCAACTTCGCGTACTTCATTTGTGCTCAATGACCAGACCAAGGTGTCACAGAACCCCACCTTCATTAATAAAGCTTTCCTCTTTTATTCACAATATCCAGATTGCAATCTTAGTTTCTTGCTTGTTCTTCGTTTGCTCGCAGGAAATAGACCCTCGTGGTCAGGTTGATCGTGCTCCGGCGTGGTCAATAACCCCTCGGAAGTTGGTTTAGCAATTGCTAAGGCGCGACGTCTTCACGCGTTCGTAGTCGGATCGTCAAAGTCGACTCCCACAGAAAACGATTGCTATCTCATTGAAACATTGGGACACCTTTGCCCCTATCAAGTGGTATCAGATTTCCAGGTTGCTCGGTGAGATTTTACAGTTTTTTGTAGTTTAGATCGAGTCTGTTCTTCATACCTGTAGTCCACAAAAAAGCCAAAAAAAATTAGGGTTAGTTCATCTTATCCAAACCAATCTGAGCCTTTGCATAATCCTTTTGGTATTTGCTTTGTTGAATTTGCGGTTGCATCGTCATGTCAAGTTGCTGGTCCTAGAGTCTAGTCCTTTAGAGTTTCGAGTTCTGCTCACAAGTTGTCACGCCGCCGCCGCGCCGTCGTCATCACCGCTGCATATACCACCATCATCATCACCCCTGCCATATACCACCATCATCATCACCGCTGCCATATACCACCATCGTCATCACCGCTGCCATATACCAGCATCGTCATCGCCGCTCCCATATACCACATATCCACCGCCATCACGCTAATCCGAGTCCACCTCCATCACAGATTCGCCACCAGTCCGTGTTCCACCGCCCTGCATATATCCGTCACCAGTCCGAGTTTCCACCAGATTCATCTCCGCCACCAGTCCTAGTCCGAGTCCAGTAATTGTTACTTTGTTCTCGATTTCCAGATCACGTGGTACTCCGAGTCGTGACAGAGTAGGACTCCCCAACTTTCGAGCCATCCGCAAAAGAAAATTCTGGCTAGGCAGTTTTTAGGACATTTGTAGACTTTTTCGAAAAAAATTTGTTGCGGAGCAAAAAAAAGGAAAAAAAGTGCAAAAAAAAGTGAAAAAAAATCAGAATGTGCCCCTCCCTTGTTTATGTGCAGCGCCGTGATTTTGTTAGTGTTCTAGCCTCGCGTCTCTAGTACGGTCTAGCCTAGGACCAGCACAATACCGTCTTTGAGCGTTTATTCAACTTTGCATATCTGAAGTGATTATTGCTGACCATTTTTGCTACCAAATTATAAGCCTTCCCAGCTCCACATACATCTACATCGTGCGTTTGACTCTCCCTGGTAATCGCTTTATCCATGCTTTGAGAGTTTTGACTACACCGGTTGCCGATCACCGCCTGCTGCTGGGTAAGAACTAGTAAGAATTTGAGTTTTGCTTGACGGATTTGTGACACCTACCACCACCACCACTTATTAGTAGTCTGTAGGATCATATTCTTGTGTGTTTCTATTGCTGCTAACCATGCCAGGATCACAAGCCGACGAGATTGACTGGGAGAACTTAACGAACAAGGAGCTTCATGATAAGTTTCAGCAAATGATGACTGAACAGGTGCAAGATGTGCTGAACAATTTTGAAGAGGCCATGGAGAAGATCACTAGCCTTGAGAATACGTTCGAAACAAAGCTCGATAACAGGTTTAATGAACTTCTTGCGCGTCTTCCACCACCGGCTGCACCTGCTGCACCTCTGCAACAACAACAACAACTACTACAACGACTACCTCCACATCGCGAAACAGCCCTCCGCCGAGCGAGCCGTGTTCCTCTTCAGCCTGGCCAAACTGTTGGTGCTGCTGTTGATAATTCTGTGGCTCCTGCTGCTGATGGGGAGGAGGATGATTATGCGGGAGATTACGAGGATGAGGTTGATCAAAAATCAGAACTACGTGCAACCACCAGCACCACAACCACCAGGTCGTCCACATGCAAATAATGGCAATGTTAGGGCTCCCCCTCAGGTACGAGATCATGACCATCTCCCTAAACTGAAATTGAATATTCCACCATTTGAGGGTAGATATGTTCCTGATATATATCTACCTTGGGAGTTAGAAACTGAACAACGATTTACATGTTTACAATATCCTGAGGAGAGACGTGTTCCTGCTGCTGTTTGTGCTTTCACTAGCTTTGCATGTGTTTGGTGGTCTGAACATTGTAGATTATATCCTGTTCCAGCTACTTGGGATGCTTTGAAAACTGCTATGCATACTCGTTGGGTTCCACCATATTATCAACGTGAATTACTTCAAAAATTGCAGCGCTTAAGACAAGGAAAAAATTCTGTAGAAGAATATTATCAGGAATTACAGACTGGCTTGATTAGATGTGGTATTGTTGAGGAGAATTATGCTTGCACGTTTTATGGGTGGATTAAATAGAGAGATTTAGATCATTCTACAGTATAAGGATTATAATAATATCACTTGTTTATTCCATCTTGCTTGTAAAGCTGAACGTGAAGTGCAGGATCGACAGGCATTGGCACAAACTAACTTTTCTGCAGGTCGACCTTCATCATGGACACCGCGTGCATCCTCTACTTCCACACATTCTACTACACCGACAACTCCATCATCTGTTACCTCCAGCTGTGATATAAGGAAGCATCCACAACCACCATTATCTGCCAAGAGCACACCTATCGGGCCTGCACAGAGTTTGTCTTCTTCCATGGCATCAACAGGGCACACTAGTGATATTATTTGTCGTCGTTGTAAGGGAAGAGGACATTTTGCAAGAGAATGCAAATCTCAGCGTGTGATGATTGCTACTGAGGATGGTGGGTATGAGTCCGCTAGTGACTATGATGAGGAGACTTTGGCTCTTGTTACACGTGAAGAACACGATGGAGACAATTCTGATTATGAGACGCAATACATGGCTCCTGAAGATGCCGACAGGTATGAATGTTTAGTTGCTCAACGTGTTTTGAGTGTGCAGGTTACACAAGCTGAGCAAAATCAGAGGCATAATTTGTTCCATACAAAGGGAGTTGTGAAGGAACGTTCTGTTCGCGTGATCATAGATGGAGGGAGTTACAACAACTTGGCTAGCACGGAGATGGTGGAGAAGCTATCTCTCACCACAAGACCACATCCACATCCTTACTACATCCAATGGTTCAACAACAGCGGCAAGGTTAAGGTAACACGTACTATTCGTGTGCATTTTAGTATCGCCACATATGCTGATTATGTTGATTGTGATGTGGTACCTATGCAAGCATGTTCCTTATTACTTGGTAGACCATGGCAATTTGATAAAAATTCTGTACACCATGGTAGAAACAATCAGTATACTCTTGTTCATAAGGATAAAAATATTACTTTGCTTCCTATGACTCCTGATTTCATTTTGAAAGATGATATTAATAGAGCTAATAAAGCAAAACAGGAGAAAAATAAGAGTGAAAATCAGATTGTGGCAAAAGAATTTGAGCAACAAATGAAGCCTAATAATAAACCATCTACTGTTGCTTCTCAAATTAAATTGAAAAGTGCATGTTTACTTGCCACCAAATCTGATATTGATGAGCTAGATTTTAGCAAATATGTTTGCTATGCTTTTGTGTGCAAAGAGGCATTATTTTCATTCGAGGACGTGCCTTCCTCTTTGCCCCCTGCTGTCACTAACATTTTGCAGGAGTTCGCTGACGTCTTTCCACAAGACGTGCCACCGGGATTACCACCTATTCGAGGATTGAGCATCAAATTGACTTAATTCCCGGTGCATCGCTACCCAACCGTGCACCATACCGTACCAATCCAGAGGAGATGAAGGAGATTATGCGTCAAGTACAGGAGCTACTCGACAAAGGTTATATACGCGAATCTCTTAGTCCTTGTGCTGTTCCTATTATACTAGTGCCTAAAAAGGATGGTACGTCGCGTATGTGTGTTGATTGTAGAGGCATTAATAATATTACTATTCATTATCGTCATCCTATTCCTAGGCTAGATGATATGCTTGATGAATTGAGTGGCTCTACAATATTCTCCAAAGTTGATTTGCGTAGTGGATACCATCAAATTCGTATGAAATTGGGTGATGAATGGAAAACAGCATTTAAAACTAAGTTTGGTTTATATGAGTGGTTAGTCATGCCTTTTGGGTTAACTAATGCGCCTAGTACTTTCATGAGACTAATGAACGAAGTTTTACGTGCTTTCATAGGACGATTTGTGGTAGTCTATTTTGATGATATATTGATTTATCGCAAATCTTTGGAAGAACATTTGGAACATTTACATGCTGTATTTATTGCTCTACGTGATGCACGTTTGTTTGTTAACCTTGCGAAGTGCGCCTTTTGCACCGACCGAGTATATTTTCTTGGCTATCTTTTCTTGGATAAGTTGACACATGCTCCTTTACTCCAACTTCCTGATTTTAATAAGACTTTTGAGCTTGAATGTGATGCTAGTGGAATTGGATTAGGAGGTGTGTTATTACAAGATGGCAAACCTGTTGCATACTTTTCTGAAAAATTGAGTGGGCCTAGTCTGAATTATTCTACTTATGATAAAGAATTATATGCTCTTGTTCGGACTTTAGAAGCATGGCAACATTATTTATGGCCCAAAGAATTCATTATACACTCCTATCATGAATCTTTGAAACATGTTAAAAGTCAAGCTAAACTGAATTATAGACATGCTAAATGGGTTGAATTCATTGAGACTTTCCCTTATGTCATTAAACACAAGAAGGGTAAAGAAAATGTTATTGTTGATGCATTGTCTCGCCGCTATACTATGCTTTCACAACATGACTTCAAAATATTTGGTTTGGAGACCATCAAAGATCAGTATGTGCATGATGCTGATTTTAAAGATGTATTGCAGAATTGTAAAGAAGGAAGAACATGGAACAAGTTCGTCGCTAATGATGGATTTGTGTTCCGTGCTAACAAGCTATGCATTCCAGCTAGCTCCGTTCGTCTTTTGTTGTTGCAGGAGGCGCATGGAGGAGGACTAATGGGACACTTTGGCGTGAAGAAGACGGAGGACGTACTTGCTACACATTTCTTTTGGCCAAAGATGAGACGGGATGTTGAGCGTTTTATTGCTCGCTGCACTACATGTCAAAAAGCTAAGTCACGACTCAATCCTCATGGTTTATATATGCCTTTGCCTGTACCTAGTGTTCCTTGGGCGGATATATCTATGGACTTTGTTTTAGGTTTACCTAGAACAAAGAAGGGGAGGGATAGCATATTTGTTGTCGTGGATAGATTCTCGAAAATGGCACACTTTATACCATGTCATAAAAGCGATGATGCTGTTAATGTTGCTGATTTGTTCTTTCGTGAAATTATTCGCTTGCATGGTGTGCCAAATACTATTGTTTCAGATCGTGATACTAAATTTCTTAGCCACTTTTGGAGATGTTTATGGGCTAAGTTGGGGACTAAACTGCTTTTTAGTACTACTTGTCACCCCCAAACTGATGGACAAACTGAAGTAGTCAATAGAACATTGTCTACTATGCTTAGGACTATTTTGAAGAATAATAAGAAAATATGGGAAGAATGCTTGCCTCATATTGAATTTGCTTATAATCGTTCATTGCATTCTACTACTAAGATGTTGATGCGGAGCATCCTTCCATCATCCCCATGGACTCTACATCGACACATCCAACCCAACGAGGACCCATGACAAGAGCTAGAGCACGTGCTTTGGAAACCGAGGTGAACTCCTTCCTAGTAGACTTGCACATGGACACAAATGGAACATGTCTACTACCTCACCAAAATACGCTATGCCCCCTTAGGTATGAAGAGGAACATCACCAAGGAGCTCAGGAGCATCACCAAGAAGAGGGAGAACCACCCCAAGGCCACGTGGACCAAGAACAAGGAGAACATCAGGTGCACAGGAGGCTCCAGGCGACCCCGTGCGCACGAGCCCTCGAGACCCCGTGCCCACGGGCTACACAGGAAACGGACGCTGGAGCACCCCGTGCGCACGGGCCTGTACCGTGCCCACGGGACCCCCGTGCGTGCGGGCCCTACTTACCCCGTGCGCACGGGCCTCCCAGGATGGCCGGCTGAGATTGCAACTTCGGCTCCCGTTCTTCTCCTTCGACCCCAAGGCTATATATTCCGTACCTAGGACCATGTTTAGGGTTAGCAAAGTATTAGATGAGATCTTGGTGAGCTTTGCTCCATTACCTTCCCTATTTGAGGATCAAGACCCCATAGGGAAGAATCCTTGAGGATTTCAAGACCTCCATTGGGAAAAGACTACCTTCAAGACCCCTCTTCCTTTGGATTTGGGATGAACTTTGCCATTGTATCTTTCCTTTGATTGTGTTTGTGACTTGTGTACCTTGTGTTGTTACCCTAGTGGATGTGTAATCGGGAATTGTTGGAGTGATTACCTCTTGTGTTCATCTTTGTGTTCTTGTTGTTCTTGTGGTTTCTCTCCCTTTTCCCCCTCCAAGTGTGAAAATGTCCTTCCTAGGGTTCTATCCTACATCATCTTGGTATCATGAGCCACGTTGATTCACATCTTGGAGTCCCTACTTTCCACTTTCTAGCTTGATTTTTTTGTTTTTCGTCCTAATCCAAAAATCCCCACCAAAAATAGCCCCAAATTTGGTTTCTTGCAATTTGTTGATCTTGTGAGATTTGGTTGATTTGATCCACGAATTTGGTGTTTGGCAAGTGGATCTACCCCTCCACCATCATCCCCACCCTTCCCCCATTGGAATTTGGCCAAAAACTTGCAATCACCACGAAATCAGATCAGTTCATTCGCTCTCGGGAGACCCCATGCACACGGGCCATCGGGACCCCGTGCACACGGGCCTCACTTACCCCGTGCGCACGGGCTATCCAGGAAGTTTCGGCCATTTTCTGTTTTCCCCTTTTGTTCCACCACCACCTATTGTGTTCTTCCGCACCATTCCACGTGTTTGTTTGAGTGTTCGGTCGCGATTTATCTTGTGTCCTAAGGTGTTTTGGCTACTTAGGCGCAAGTTGGTATCATCATCTCCACCAATCATCGACTCGGACAACACTTTGGCTTTGACAAGATCATCTTCGACCGTAAGCAAGGACGGTAACCTCGACGACACCTTGTACTCCCTTGCCATTAACTTGATAGCTTTGAGCCCTTTTGCGTACCTTACCCATCGAGACTAGCTTGTTGAGTATTGCCGGGCCACGCCTTAGTGCACCATTTAGTGTTCCGTCCTTCACGTGCATTTACTACTTCTTACCTTGTTGTGTGGCTCGTACATCAAGCATCGTGACATAGTTGAAAAAAAAGCTTTTAAGCAAAAGAGAAGAGAAGCAAAGAGCTTATAAGCAATAGCTTCGAGCCTCTTAGCATACGTGCATCATCTTGATCACCACATACATAAGCATACTTGGGATAGTGAGACGAGTGGATTCTCTATTAGTTTGGTGCACATGTGTATCTAGCCCATTAGTGCAATCGAGCTAGCGTCTCTCTAGTATCCGTATGACAAGAGCTTTTCCCGTGGATAGTCATCTTCAAGCTCACCCCTTGATTGTGCGGATCCCATTTATCTTCCGTGTGTGTGTGTGTTCCTCATGTTCTATTGGAGGTTGATCTATTTGTCTTATTTGCCATTTGTGAATCTTCTCAACTTTATCAACATCTTGACTAACATTTGCTTGCATTATTTGTGTCTTTCCTAACCAAGCTCCTCCATAGACCATTTACTTGTAGGTGTGAGAAACAATTCCCGGTACCAGTTCCACTATTGTAACATCACGTGGGATCGTACTTGTTACATCCACAATCTTCGGAAAAGGTAACTTTGGTTTTGTTCTCTCATTTTCCTACTCACCACCACTTTGATATGATGGATAGACCAAGTTCCTCTACCAACCCACTCTTCATCGAGCAAGACGACGACATGTCATCGTTCGTCACCAAGAGCCACCTCTTTGGCGCACAACGAGCGCTACATCAAGAGCAACAAGCAATGAACGACCGCATCGACAACCTCGCTGTCACATCCCTACCTTTTGGTAATGCACTAGTGCTAGTCTTTAGTGTTGCATCATGTTTACTTTTACAGAAAGTTGAAATGGGGGATGTTCAAACCCTAGCATCAAATGGAATTCAAATAAGTTCAACCTAAAAATATTTTCAATGATCCCAAAATGCCCTTAAAAAACGTTCATAATTTAGGGAAAAGGGTGAAAACCTTATCCCGTGATGATGCATATTTTTCATTGGCATTTTCGGTCTTTGAATTAACTGACTACTTATTTGAATTGGAGTTGTAAAATTCTATAAGTAATATTATAGCTCCAATAATTTTGGAAAATATGGTGGGGCTCTCTAATAATCCTTTTTGCATCCTCAAAGTTTTTCCAGAATTTATAAAAAATGATTTGGTGTTAAACTAAATCAAAACAGAGGCAAACAAATTAGAAAACAAAAGCATATTAGGAAACAGAAGAGAGGGAGAGCCTACCTGGGCCTTACCTACTGCAGCAACTGGGCCAGTCCACCACAGCCCAGGTGCCAGTCGTCTCCTTCCTTTGCCAGGAGGATGGCGGCGTGTCGCACGCACAGGAGGCGAAGCCACCTCCTGCTTCCACCTCCTGCTTCGTGCTGGCAGCCTCCCCTTCGGGCTTATCCGCGCCTGGAGACGCCCAGCACCCCCTCGCTCCTCTCCCTCACTCTCTGCTCTCTCCATCGTCCTCTGCTCCCTCTCCCGAGCACACCCGAGCGGAGCCCGTCGCCACCGTCGCTGTTCGCTGTGGCCACGAACCCCTCCATGCCCAGCCAGCTAGCCCATGAGCTCGGCCTCTCTGCCGTGCACCTCTGCGACGAATCCTGTGAGCCCGGAAACCCTGAAGGGACGCCTCCAAGGTCGCCAGCGCCGCATCTGCCGCCGGACATCGTCGACGGATTCGCAGCGACCAGAGCGCCCCTGAGCTCGCCGATGCCATCGCTGCACCCGCCGTGAGCTCCTCTGTCATTTCCCCCTCTCCCCTGACTCGTTTTCTTCCTCTAACACCGGTACCCGTCGGAGCCGAGAGCTCTTCGCCGCCGGCCATGTCGCTGCCGTAGCCACCGTTGCCTAGAGCTGCAATCGAGCATGCAGCCGTGCTTAGTGCACCTCCAGGAGGCCATAGCACCCATCCGCACCCTCTGCTGTGCTCCCTAACGCCGACCCCGAGCTCGCCCGAACTCCGGCCGCTGTCGTGAGCTCGACTCCGGCGAGTACAACGCACCCCGTCCGCTCCTTCCTGCTCTATTGGATGCGGAAGAGCACGGGCTCCCTCCTGGTGGTCTCCCTGCACCTAAACGCAGCCCCTAGCGCCGCCCAGTAGCAGCTCTGCCGCGCGGAATGGTCGCCGCCGGCCAAACTCCGGTGAGCCGACGTGGCTCCGTCATTAGGAGCTAACCCAGCTAACTAAACAACCTACAGCCACTGACAGTGGGCCCCACCCCTGGTCAAACCCCAGTCAACGCTAGGTTTGACCGGGATTAGTTCTTGTGTCACTGACGTGTGGACCCCACGGGTCAGGTTTGACCTGGATCAGCCCTGTTGACTCTGCTCACGTCACCCCGACGCGCTGCTGACGCAATTAATCATTTTCTGGAATAAAAACAATCCAGGAAATTCCAGAAAATAGCTTAAACTTCCAAAAATCATAGAAATTCAACCGTAACTCCAAATGAAATAATTTATATATGAAAAATGATCAGAAAAATCCAATTTATCCATCTGTACCATTTTCATGCATGTTAGAACAATTTCTGACTACTGTTTAGGACAATTCAATTAAATGGCATTAAAGAAATCTTATATGGAGTTTGAATTTGAATCTTGGATTCAAACCAACTTCATTTAATCTGGTTTTAGTTGCATTAGCACAAACCACAGCATATTGCCATGTCACACTCATGCATCATATCGTTGCATTGCATTGATTGTGTTCTTTCTCGTTTGCCGGTGTTTGTCCCCTCTCAGTAGACGACGTTCGACGATGTGATCGAGACACCAATGAAGAACTATACTATCTTCAGAAGTGCCAGGCAAGCAAAACCCCCATGTTCATTCCGATACAATCCCACTTTCTCGCTCCTGCTCTATTTTACTGCATTAGGACAACAACGATTCAACTGTTACATGCTGCGGTAGTTGAACCCCTTTCCTCTGCATGACCTGTCATTGCCACAGTAAATAGATCAAACCCACTAGCATGAGTAGGAGTTGTTTGAGCCCTGATGTGCCTACTCATTCATGCTTGTTTGTCATGCCTGCTACTGCTTAGAGTTGAGTCAGGTCTGATTCATCGGGGATGAATTGGAGGTGTGTGAACATGTCCTATTGTGTGTGATCTAAGTGTGTGAACATGATTTGGTAAAGGTAGCGATGAGAGGCCATGTAGGAGTACATGGTGGGTTGTCTCATTGCAGCCGTCCTCAGGAACTGAGTTCTGTGTTTGTGATCCATGAACAGTTACTACCACACATTGGGCTCCGGGCACTCCAAGCTCTCTTGACTTATTAATCAACTTGATCTCTGTCCAGGAGTTGCAACTAGTTTCTGGTGTTTGTAGGTAGTGTTAGCAGTCTACCAAGTGGCACCCGGTACAGGTGGGCTTGGAACAGACTAGGCACAGTGGCACGGTGTACCAAGCGTAGATCCACCTGTCGAGGTGGGCTTGGGAACCCTGCACACATCATTTCGGGCCGTGAGCGACACCCCGGCCGGATCTCCTTGCAGATGGAACCCGAATAGGCGATAAACCTGGACGAGAGACTTGTGTGATTAGTCAGGTCGTGGCCGACACCCTCGCTGGGCTTCCGCTTGAAGGTTGCCGAGTACATGTCATGTAAACGGCGGTAAGTGGTGAGAGCGTGTGTGAAGAAGTACACCCCTGCAGGGTTAATATGATCTATTTGAATAGCCGTGTCCACGGTAAAGGACTTCTGGGTTGCCTGTACAGTTCATAGACAAGTGAAAGTGGATACTCTAAAATACGCAAGATAAGCGTGAGTGCTATGGATGGCGTTCTCGTAGGGAGACGGGAGCGGATCCATAGTGGTGTATTGATATGGTGAATATGTGGACTCGTGTGCGCCACCTCAAAAGAGTTACTTGCAGTCGTAGTTCAGGTTAGCCACCGAGTCAAAGCTGGCTTGCTGCAGTTAAACTCCACCACCCCCTTTGTTGATAATGACACATATGTAGTTAGTTCTGATGTAAGTCTTGCTGGGTACATTTGTACTCACGTTGCTTAATTGATGTTTTTGCAGAGAGACTTCAGTCTTGCTAGTAGTGCCGCATGGACTTCAACGTTTAGCTTGTTACCTCAGCTACGATCTTGTGCCCTCGGCAGGATCTGGTAGATAGTTAGGCTTCTCAGCCTTTTTCATTTGTAGATGTCTGTACTCAGACATGTTAAGCTTCCGCTTGTGCTTGACTTGTGTGCTCTGAATGCTAGGCCATGAGACCCATGTTTGTAATATCTCGCTCCTCGGAGCCTATTGAATAAATACTTGAGTTATAGAGTCATGTTGTGATGCCATGTTGTACTTGCACATATCGAGCATATTGTGTGTATGTTATTGAAATGCTTGGTATGTGTGGGATCTGACTATCTAGTTGTTTATCCTTAGTAGCCTCTCTTACTGGGAAATGTCTCCTAGTGTTTCCACTGAGCCATGGTAGCTTGATACTGCTCCGGAACACTTAGGCTGGCCGGCATGTGTCCTTCTTCGTTCCTGATGAGGACATCAATACCATTGTTACACCCACAGCCCCTGCTGCTATACATACTGGACCAATTACTAGAGCTCGCGCACGCCAACTAAATTACCAGGTACTTTCGTTTCTTGGTAATGATTCTAATGTTCATGAGAATATGATGCTGCCTAAATTGGATACATTTGTTTTGCTTACAAATGAAGGGCCTAGCTTGGAGAAGGATGAACATTGGAGCAAGAACAAGCATGGAGATGATGGCATGCGCAAGGGGAACAAGAACAGAGTTACAAGTGATGATTTCAGGTCTTTGAAGCCTCCATAACGAGTGCATGAAGCCTTGGACGAAATATACAAGATGTCACTTCATAAATTTCGTCCAGAGGCTATTATAGGTGCCGCGTCACCTTTTTATTGGGCCAGGCCCATGTAATTTCGAAATACATAAGTATAGGCTATTTTTAGAGTCCGTATGTGTGGGGAAACAAGAGATAGGGTTGATTTTGGACCCCTCCACCAAGGGCCACGAAATTCCCCCTCTCTTCCTCCATATATACAGCCCTTAGGGCACCGTTTAGACTTTGGGTTTTGTTTAGATTAAAAGTTCGCCATAGCTGCAACTTCGCGTACTTCGTTTGTGTTCAACGACCAGACAAAGGCGTCATAGAACCCCACCTTGATCAATAAAGCTTTCATCTTATATTCGCAATATCCAGATTGCATTCTTAGTTTCTTGCTTGTTCTTCGTTTGCTCGCAGGAAACAGACCCTCGTGGTCAGGTTGATCGTGCTCCGGCGTGGTCAATAACCTCTCGGAGTTGGTTTAGCGATTGCTAAGGCGCGACGTCCTCGCACGTTCATAGTCAGATCGTCAAAGTCGACTTCCACCAAAGCGATATCCATCATCTCATCGAAAGACGGGACACCTTTGCCTCTATCAGTTCCTGTGTCTGTCCCTTTGGGGAAATGTCACGCGATGAATACCGGAGTCCTATTAGCCCGCTACAGCCAGGTTCACCGGGGTCCTGCTAGCCCAGTGCTACAGCCTGGATTCACTCACTGATGACCGACACGTTCGATGTTGGGTCATGGATGCCTGTCCCTGTAAGTTTGTGCCACTTTGGGTTTACGACTAGCCATGTCAGCCCGGGCTCCTTATCATATGGATGCTAGCGACACTATCATATATGTGTGCCAAAAGATGCAAACGGTCCCGGGCAAAGGTAAGGCGACACCCGTGGGGATACCGTGCGTGAGGCCGCAAAGTGATATGAGGTGTTACATGCTAGATCGATGTGGCATTGAGTCGGGGTCCTGACAGCTTTGGTATCAGAGCTTGACTGCCTGTAGGATTACCAAGCCAAACTGGTCGAAGTTGAGTCTAGAAATTCTTTAGTTATATAAGGGAATTGATTGTGGGATGGAACGTAAGGCTCTTTTTACTCCCTATACCTTATGCCTTCTGATCCGAGTCATCTTATCTTTTCTACGGGGTTAAGAACTAGGCTTTCTCTTCTTTCTATCAGGATCACGTGTTACTTATCCGTAGACTTATAGAATTGTTGGACTTAAGCCTTGGTTCAGTTCCTACTACTTCCGTATGTTAACTGTTGATCTCGAAACCTTGATGTTGTGCTTCTGAGTGGTTATGCCACCATTTTTGTAGCATGTCTCAAATCTTTTTG
The DNA here is from genome assembly GCF_002162155.2 of Triticum dicoccoides. Taxonomy (NCBI): domain Eukaryota; kingdom Viridiplantae; phylum Streptophyta; class Magnoliopsida; order Poales; family Poaceae; genus Triticum; species Triticum dicoccoides. Next base: position 288,397,672 of record NC_041387.1, on the reverse strand, counting down.
AGCATTTACAGCCGTTATGCTGTCCGAGACATCCCAGGTTTCTAAATAGTCTGATGCATTTGCAAAATCCTTTCCCTCTGGTTTCGATGTTCTTTTAGGCCAGGTTAATCACACTAATTGCTGAGTTGAGGTACTCTATTGCCTCGACATATATGTTGGAGTTATTATTATGACCCTAAGTGTCTAGAGTATCACCTAGTAATCCAGTCATGCTTTGTGTTCCCAGTGTGATGATTCTGGCCATCATTCTCGAAAGCATCCCGTGATGCCACTTAGTAGTAGGTATTCTACTCCTGGGTTTCTGAACCCGAGATTTCCCTACTTACTTCATGTTGTTAGTGTTTGCTAGTTCCTTTAGGGTATTGGTAACCTTTGCATTAGTCCTCGTTGTCTGTGGTATTTCCTTCTTCCAAATACCATGTACTGCTTATGGCAGAAGTTCCTGGCTGAACCGAAAGATCACAATCAGTGTGCTCTTGACGAGTTCTCGATTCTAAGATGTGACTCTGCCAGTCCTACCTTCTCCGCATGAGTTACCCGGAAGAAATATGTTGAACCCGTTCGACATGCTAATCCATGCATCCACAACTCAGAAAATTGTATGTTCTTTTGAGTTGTCCCTCTTTAGTTGTCTTCTGACCTTCGTCTATCAGTTGATAGTCGGGAGTAGTGGTGCAATCATGTTTATCGATGCCTTTTACTCCTGAGGTCCGTCAAGCCATTCTATTTTGGAATGACTAGGAGAAACAAACTCCAGTACCTAATCCATATCCAGGATTGGGTCAAAGCAGTTGTATCCCGCAGATCAAATGCAATCCAGCTTCTTGTCTGTTCTACCTTGAAGTATTGCCTTCTTTATGTCAGGATTGTCATGAGAATTGCACCACCTCTTGTGAATTCTTGACGTAGTGATACTTCTCGCCATCCTTTTTCATTCCTTGGTTCCGTGTTGTTGCAGCCGGAGTGCCGACAAGTGAATCGTGATGTGTGAAATCAATCCTCCTAGAAACCTTGTTGCTTGGTAGTTAAAGGACAATAATTTCATTCTTAGTGTGTTGGTTCTTGAATCATCATTCTAAGATAGATCGTGCTACCTAGTCCTTATTTCCGGTGCACCTTTCGATCAATGAGTTGGGGCTATGCCAATCCCTTGCTTATTTGATCATCTCGTCTTGCCCTGAAAAGCAAGATTGTTCTCGAGCTTAATAGCATATCGGTGGTTCGTGATTTTCTGGATATCTTCACAGAAGTATCACTAGGATGTCGCCTGACCGCTATGTTGAGTTCGTGATCAAGTTGGTTTCTTGTAAACCAGCCATTCTCCAAGAATCTGTGTTGCATACCCCTGAGCTGGTTGGTCAAGCTAAACAACAACTTGGAGAGTTGGAAGATGGAAGCTTGTCCGATTTAGTTCATCTTAAGGGATATCTTGTATGTGTGTTGAAGAAAGATGATATCTTCATCGATTGATCCTCGTGACCAGTTGTTGGACCTATTGTCTTGCCAAAACTTTGATTTGAGTGTGGGCTATCCTCTAATCAAATCAGAACCAACGATGTTCGTAATGTTGTCTTACCCGTGGATTTTCCTCGAGCATACACCATTATGTCTTTTGGTTCTGACCAATGCTATCACTTGACCTCATAGTTATGGAATTCCATCTCCATGGGAATCTGGATGAATTGTTGTTGAGCCCATTGACAACATCCTTATCTCCTCCATGATTTTGTTGAACATTAAGCTAGTGTTGGAAACTTGTGTAAGCATTTTCTTCATGCCCCATTCATGAAGTATATGTTGGATGAAAGAAGTGACTTCCTTTGATTCACGTGCATTTGATGTAAGTTGCCGCCGTGAATTCGAGAAAGTTTGTTTTTGCTCCTCTGGAATCATCCCAAGTTAGTCATGCACGTGCGAAGTACTCTATGGTTTGATAGGTTGGCCGCCTCCATTCTATATGTGTTCCTAGCACACCAAGCCACTGATTGACTTGTTCAAGGAGAAGAAGTTTCTTCATAAGAGCTAATCATAGGACTTATGCAAGGACTTCGTTAACCGCAAAGATGGTTTCCCAACCTGAACTCGGTAGTGTTTTATTATAAGACTACTACGTGGACATGCTTGTCTTGGACAGCGTGTTCACATGTTTGTAGCAGAACCAGCTCATGTTTTGGAGCTTTCTACTGCAGTCCATTTCCCGAGAATCTCGCAACCGTATCTCGTCGATTTGTGTTGCAAACTTTTTTTTTCTCTTCCTAGACTCGATGAGACTGGAATATCCTGACACCAACCAGATCTGAATCTCAGGCAGATATGATGGTTGGAACATTTCCTAAGAACTATAATATTGGTCCCTCGATAATCGGTAAAGTGGATGTCGTGGCCAACACACCCAGCCGGAAGACCTATTATTGTAGTATCCTGTTTGAGGAAGTTGGCCACCTCCCCATAAGGATTTCGTAGGGTTTTACTCCAATAAGTTACTCCTTATGGATTCTTGTGCTCCCGAAGTCCGACCTTTTATTTGATGTTCTAGTTATCAAACCATATCTATAAATGGGTTGTGCTAGCACATCAAGGAGAACATTAGAAGCGGAGTGCTAAATGTCTCTCGGTGGATCATCCAGATTTTGTCCCCTTGGCCCCGCCAAGGTGAAATCTGAGAAGGTGTTATCTTCCTTTGCATCTGCATCTTCTACCGGCATTCATCATGGTAGTACGTTGTGTTGTCGGAATGCTTGGCACGGATATTGGTAAAACCCTGATGGATATGGAAATGCTCAAGTTCTTGAGAGCACATGCAAGTGCTAGGTTTTATCGTCGGCATTAATTGCACAGTGCTCTTAGTTTCCTCGGCAATGCTATGACCCTTTCAAACAGTGGATTCACTCTCCACTGTTGAGCTTCTCTCCAGTTACTAAAATCATTCCTTGTGTTGTTTTCAACAAGGTAATCCACATCATCCATTCTAATCCGGGTATGCCATTCTACCGAACTCCTCCAAATGATCGATTGTGATTTTCCTTAAGCTGGTATAAAGAGTTTCAATGATCTCTGAATCAAAGGTAATTCTTTTTGCCACTTAAGGGATGATTCTACGAGTCACTTTTCCTAAGGTGCCCCGTTGGCGAATCATGATAATTAACTCCCCGCTACGTCATGATCAAGCATGGATTTGTTGCCTACCTAGTAAACCTTCATCATCTGTTACACCCCATCCCTCTGAATGTGTGTCTCGTGTCTCAGCTCAAGAGATGTTTACATCTCACCCCATGAGCTGATCCTGAGTTGTTCGGTCTTCGAGAAGATCGATTCTTCTAGAGTTTTCCTTTCCTCTTCTTGTCATGTTAGTTGGAGTTCTCAGAGGAAGACATCGAGTCAAAGATGGTGATCGATTCAACGTTCTGATGAAGTGCCACCTGGATCGTGAAGATTATGTTAGTTTGCGTTCCCCCTTCATCCTACCCTACGCTTGAATCTCGGGACGAGATTCTTGTTTAGTGGGGGTGAGCTGTCACATCCCTACCTTCTGGTAATGCACTAGTGCTAGTCTTTAGTGTTGCATCATGTTTACTTTTACAGAAAGTTGAAATGGGGGATGTTCAAACCCTAGCGTCAAACGGAATTCAAATAAGTTCACCTAAAAATATTTTCAATGATCCCAAAATGCCCTTAAAAAATGTTCATAATTTAGGGAAAAGGGTGAAAACCTTATCCTGTGATGATGCATATTTTTCATTGGCATTTTAGGTCTTTGAATTAACTGACTACTTATTTGAATTGGAGTTGTAAAATTCTATAAGTAATATTATAGCTCCAATAATTTTGGAAAATATGGTGGGGCTTTGTAATAATCCTTTTTGCATCCACAAAGTTTTTCCAGAATTTATAAAAAATGATTTGGTGTTAAACTAAATCAAAACAGAGGCAGACAAATTAGAAAAAAGCAAATTAGGAAACAAAAGAGAGGGAGAGCCTACCTGGGCCTTACCTACTACAGCAACTGGGCCAGTCCACCACAGCCCAGGTGCCAGTCGTCTCCTTCCTTTGCCAGGAGGACGGCGGCGTGTCCCACGCACAGGAGGCGAAGCCACCTCCTGCTTCCACCTCCTGCTTCGTGCTGGCGGCCTCCCCTTCGGGCCTATCCGCGCCTGGAGACGCCCAGCACCCCCTCGCTCCTCTCCCTCACTCTCTGCTCTCTCCCTCGTCCTCTGCTCCCTATCCTGAGCACACCCGAGCGGAGCCCGTCGCCACCGTCGCCGTTCGCCGCGGCCACCAACCCCTCCATGCCCAGCCAGCTAGCCCATGAGCTCCGCCTCTCTGCCGTGCACCTCTGCGATGAATCCTGTGAGCCCGGACACCCTGAAGGGATGCCTCCAAGCTCGCCAGCCCCGCATCTGCCGCCGGACATCGTCGACGGATTCGCAGCGACCAGAGCGCCCCCGAGCTCGCCGATGCCATGGCTGCACCCGCCGTGAGCTCCTCTGTCGTTTCCCCCTCTCCCCTGACTCGTTTTCTTCCTCTAACACCGGTACCCATCGGAGCCGAGAGCTCTTCGCCGCCGGCCATGTCGCCGCCGTAGCCACCATTGCCTAGAGCTGCAATCGAGCACGCAGCCGTGCTTAGTGCACCTCCAGGAGGCCATAGCACCCATCCGCACCCTCTACTGTGCTTCCTAACGCCGACCCCGAGCTCGCCCGAACTCCGGCCGCTGTCGTGAGCTCGACTCCGGCGAGTACAACGCACCCCGCCCGCTCCTTCCTGCTCTGTTGGATGCGGAAGAGCACGGGCTCCCCCCTGGTGGTCTCCCCGCACCTAAACGCAGCCCCTAGCGCCGCCCAGTAGCAGCTCCGCCGCGCGGAATGGTCGCCGCCGGCCAAACTCCGGCGATCTGACGTGGCTCCGTCATTAGGAGCTAACCCAGCTAACTAAACAACCTACAGCCACTGATAGTGGGCCCCACCCCTGGTCAAACCCCAGTCAGCGCTAGGTTTGACCGGGATTAGTTCTTGTGTCACTGACGTGTGGACCCCACGGGTCAGGTTTGACCTGGATCAGCCCTGTTGGCTCTCCTGACGTCACCCCGACACGCTGCTGACGCAATTAATCATTTTCTGGAATAAAAATAATCCAGGAAATTCCAGAAAATAGCTTAAACTTCCAAAAATCATAGAAATTCAACCGTAACTCCAAATGAAATAATTTATATATGAAAAATGATCAGAAAAATCCAATTTATCCATCTGTACCATTTTCATGCATGTTAGAACAATTTCTGACTACTGTTTAGGATAATTCAATTAAATGGCATTTAAGAAATCTTATATGGAGTTTGAATTTGAATCTTGGATTCAAACCAACTTCATTTAATCTGGTTTTAGTTGCATTAGCACAAACCATAGCATATTGCCATGTCACACTCATGCATCATATCGTTGCATTGCATTGATTGTGTTCTTTCTCGTTTGCCGGTGTTTGTCCGCTCTCAGTAGACGACGTTCGACGATGTGATGGAGACACCAATGAAGAACTATACTATCTTCAGAAGTGCCAGGCAAGCAAAACCCCCATGTTCATTCCGATACAATCCCACTTTCTCGCTCCTGCTCTATTTTACTGCATTAGGACAACAACGATTCAACTGTTACATGCTGCGGTAGTTGAACCCCTTTCCTCTGCATGAGCTGTCATTGCCACAGTAAATAGATCAAACCCACTAGCATGAGTAGGAGTTGTTTGAGCCCTGATGTGCCTACCATTCATGCTTGTTTGTCATGCCTGCTACTGCTTAGAGTTGAGTTAGGTCTGATTCATCGGGGATGAATTGGAGGTGTGTGAACATGTCCTATTGTGTGTGAGCTAAGTGTGTGAACATGATTTGGTAAAGGTAGCGGTGAGAGGCCATGTAGGAGTACATGGTGGGTTGTCTCATTGCAGCCGTCCTCAGGAACTGAGTTCTGTGTTTGTGATCCATGAACAGTTACTACCACACATTGGGCTCCGGGCACTCCAAGCTCTCTCGACTTATTAATCAACTTGATCTCTGTCCAGGAGTTGCAACTAGTTTCTGGTGTTTCTAGGTAGTGTTAGCAGTCTACCAAGTGGCACCCGGTACAGGTGGGCTTGGGACAGACTAGGCACAGTGGCACGGTGTACCAAGCGTAGATCCACCCGTCGAGGTGGGCTTGGGAACCCTGCACACATCATTTCGGGCCATGAGCGACACCCTGGCCGGATCTCCTTGCGGATGGAACCCGAATAGGCGATAAACCTGGACGAGAGACTTGTGTGATTAGTCAGGTCGTGGCCGACACCCTCGCTGGGCTTCCGCTTGAAGGTTGCCGAGTACATGTCATGTAAACGGCGGTAAGTGGTGAGAGCGTGTGTGAAGAAGTACACCCCTGCAGGGTTAATATGATCTATTCGAATAGCCGTGTCCACGGTAAAGGACTTCTGGGTTGCCTGTACAGTTCATAGACAAGTGAAAGTGGATACTCTAAAATACGCAAGATAAGCGTGAGTGCTATGGATGGCGTTCTCGTAGGGAGACGGGAGCGGATCCATAGTGGTGTATTGATATGGTGCATATGTGGACTCGTGTGCGCCACCTCAAAAGAGTTACTTGCAGTCGTAGTTCAGGTTAGCCACCGAGTCAAAGCTGGCTTGGTGCAGTTAAACTCCACCACCCCCTTTGTTGATAATGACGCATATGTAGTTACTTCTGATGTAAGTCTTGCTGGGTACATTTGTACTCACGTTGCTTAATTGATGTTTTTGCAGAGAGACTTCAGTCTCGCTAGTAGTGCCGCGTGGACTTCGACATTTAGCTTGTTACCTCAGCTACGATCTTGTGCCCTCGGCAGGATCTGGTAGATAGTCAGGCTTCTCAGCCTTTTTCATTTGTAGATGTCTGTACTCAGACATGTTAAGCTTCCGCTTGTGCTTGACTTGTGTGCTCTAAATTCTGGGCCATGAGACCCATGTTTGTAATATCTCGCTCCTCGGAGCCTATTGAATAAATACTTGAGTTGTAGAGTCATGTTGTGATGCCATGTTGTATTTGCACATATCGAGCATATTGTGTGTATGTTATTGAAATGCTTGGTATGTGTGGGATCTGACTATCTAGTTGTTTATCCTTAGTAGCCTCTCTTACCGGGAAATGTCTCCTAGTGTTTCCACTAAGCCATGGTAGCTTGATACTGCTCCGAAACACTTAGGCTGGCCGGCATGTGTCCTTCTTCGTTCATGTGTCTGTCCCTTCGGGGAAATGTCACGCGATGAATACCGGAGTCCTGTTAGCCCGCTACAGCCTGGTTCACCGGAGTCCTGCTAGCCCAGTGCTACAGCCTGGATTCACTCGCTGATGACCGACACGTTCGATGTTGGGTCATGGATGCCTGTCCCTGTAAGTTTGTGCCACTTTGGGTTTACGACTAGCCATGTTAGCCCGGGCTCCTTATCATATGGATGCTAGCGACACTATCATATACGTGTGCCAAAAGACGCAAACGGTCCCGGGCAAAGGTAAGGCGACACCCGTGGGGATACCGTGCGTGAGGCCGCAAAGTGATATGAGGTGTTACATGCTAGATCGATGTGGCATTGAGTCGGGGTCCTGACACTCGCCACCGACTTGCGACTCTCTGAGCAACATACATGAGACTACTTCGACAACAAGCTCGACGCGCACAAGCAAGAGAACGATGCAAGAATGGACGAGATCCGAGCTTTGTTGGTCAACCGGCCTCCATCAACTTCTTCCTACTCAAGACGGAGCCACTCAAGTCGACACTCCGACGACACCTTCTCCGGCTCAAGTACACTGTCATCGACCATTCTTCGACGAGCCGCGCGTCAAGACCGTCATGCATCTCACAACCCTCTACACGTCAAGCATTCACAAGAGCAAGTCGATGAGCAAGTTCCTCGTCCTCAATCAAACCAAGTCGCTTTTGCTCAAGCTCAAGAACGACAATGACTATGGCGCCAAGAGGAAGAACGAGCGCGTATACACCAAGAGGAAGAACGAGCGTGTCTACACCAAGAGGAACAAGACATCGAGGCTCAACGTCTTCAACAACAACGACGAGAAGCACAAGCTCTTGAGGCAGAACATGCCCTTCAAGAATCAAGCCAAGCCATCGCCAACCGCAATCACGAACGGTGCAATCAAGAGGAAGACCTTCGAGAAGAAATCCAAGAGAGGAACTACCAACCACGTGTGCAACGTCAAGCTCCTCAAGCTCCCCCACAAGCTCGTCAAGATCCACCTCAACCTCAAGTTCAACAAGAGCAAGTTGGGCATGGACTTCCTTCACGCCAAGAGGGACACCAAGTGGAACAAGTGCTTCAAGCCCCTCCTCCATGCCAAGAGCGACATCATGAGGAACGAGCATTCGAGGACTTTCCAAGGCAAGAGCGATATCGCAACCGCTATCAAGATGAAGAGCAACGCTATGGAAAGCTCAAATTCACAATGCCCAAGTTCAATGGAAGCAATGATCCGGAATAATACCTCTCATGGGCATTGAAGGTCGACAAAATCTTTCGTTTGCACAACTATGAGGAAGAGAAGAAGATCACAATGGCATCACTTGAGTTCCAAGACTGTGTCCTCATATGGTGGGAACAAGTCCTTGAGCGCCGAGACGCGAGAGGTGACCCTCCAAATACCACTTGGGCTCAAATGAAGGATGTCATGCGAGCACGATTTGTGCCCACCTACTACAACCGTGATCTCTTCAAGAAGCTACAACTCCTCAAACAAGGTACAAAGAGTGTTGAAGAATACTACAAGGAAATGGAGATAGCCATGATTCAAGCCAATGGCAAGGAAGATGATGAGAAAACAATGGCACATTTCTTGAATGGACTTAATCATCCCATCAAGAAGATCGCCGACTTCCAACCCTACTCTAACCTCATCGAGCTCGTGCATCAAGCGACCAAGGCGGAACGTCAAGTGCAAGATGACTTCAAGTACGTCAAGTACTCATCCAAGACATACGGTTTCTCCAACAATCAAGCTTCAACAACTCCTCCAACATCTACATCAACCAAGCCTTCTCCAAGCAACGACGACAAGACAAGCTACAAGAAACCTTCGTCAAGTTCAAGTCGTCTTCCTCCTACTACAAGCAACTACAAGTCGCGTGCTTCTTCCTCTACTCCGACCGATGAGACCGTCAAGACAAGTTCAATCAAGTGCTTCACATGTGGCGGCCGCGGCCACAAGTCCTTCCAATGCACCAACAAGCGCACCATGATCCTCAACAACGATGGCACCTACGATTCAATGAGTGAAGATGAAATGGAAGCTCTTGAGCAAGTGGCCATGCACCGGCGCGTGAATGAGGATGAAGATGATAGAGTCTTTTGTGATGAGGATTCGAGCCCCGCTCTTGTTGTCTTCAAGGTCTTGACACTTCAACATCAACAAGAAGAAGACCAACGATGCCATATCTTCCACACCAAGGCCGGCATCAATGGAAGGTCCTTCAAGGTCATCATCGATGGAGGTAGTTGCGACAACTTGGCAAGTGAAGAACTATGCTCCAAGCTTCAATTGGTCAAGAGGAAGCACCCGCACCCCTACAAGGTTCAATGACTAAGTGACTCCGACACTATACGAGTTGAGCATACGGTCCAAGTCTCCTTCAAAATTGGTGCATATGATGACGCTTTGGAGTGTGATGTGGTCCCAATGACTGTTTGCCACCTCCTTCTTGGTCGACCATGGCAATTCGACCGTGGTGTCATCCACAATGGGCGTACCAATCACTATAGCTTCAAGATGAAAGGGAAGGAATATGTGATACGACCTATGTCTCCTAGTCAATTGATAGCCGACAAGCAAGCCACCCACCATAGAGGGAAGAGTGAGAAAGTGAGCCACCCAAACATGAGTGAGAGCAACAAGCCAAACTTGAGCGCCTCTTCGCCTAGAGAGAAAAACCTCATACTATTCGCCACAAAAAGTGAGATGAGAGAAGTGTGTGAGAACCCATCGAGTGTGATGCACTTTGTCCTTGTGTGCAAGGATGGAGAACCAAAAACAAACACCATTCACGAGCTACTTTTGGTGTTTCAATCTCTTCTGCAGGAATTTCAAGATGTTTTCCCCAAGGAGCTACCTCCGGGCCTACCTCCTCTATGAGGCATTGAGCATCGAATCGACCTCATCCCCGGAGCGCCACTTCCAAACAAAGCTCCATACCGTGTCAATCCCAAAGAAACCAAGGAGATTCAACGGCAAGTACAACAACTAATCGACAACGGTCATGTACGTGAAAGCTTAAGCCCTTGTGCCGTTCCAGTTATACGTGTGCCTAAGCCCGATGGAAGTTTCCGCTTGTGTTCAGATTGTAGACCTATAAATGCTATCACCGTTCGCTATAGGCATCCCATTCCTCGCTTAGATGATATGCTTGATGAACTTAGTGGAGCCAATTTTTTCTCAAAAATTGATCTTAAAAGTGGCTATTATCAAATCCGCATACAAGAAGGTGATGAATGGAAAACTGCTTTCAAAACAAAATTTGGCTTATATGAGTGGTTAGCCATACCTATGGGTTTATCAGAGGCTCCCGGTACTTTCGTGCGTCTCATGCATCATGTACTTCGCCCTTATATTGGAGTCTTTGTTGTGGTTTACTTCGATGATATTCTTGTGTTTAGCAAAACCATGAAAGAGCATCTTGATCATGTTAGGGTTGTTTTGCAAACACTTCGCAAGGAAAGTCTTTATGCCAACATGAAAAAGTGCACATTTGGTGTTAACAGAGTGGTTTTCTTGGGTTTTGTTGTCTCTTCCAAGGGTGTCCATGTTGATGAAACTAAAATTGAAGCAATTAAAAATTGTCCCCAACCCACCAATTTGCAACAAGTGCGTAGTTTTCTTGGTCTTGCGGGTTTTTATTGTCGCTTTGTGAAAGACTTTAGCACTATTGCCGCTCCTGATAGAGGCAAAGGTGTCCCGTCTTTCGATGAGATGATGGATATCGCTTTGGTGGAAGTCGACTTTGACGATCCGACTACGAACGTGCGAGGACGTCGCGCCTTAGCAATCGCTAAACCAACTCTGAGAGGTTATTGACCACGCCGGAGCACGATCAACTTGAGCACGAGGGTCTATTTCCTGCGAGCAAACAAAGAACAAGCAAGAAACTGAGATTGCAATCTGGATATTGCGAATATAAGATGAAAGCTTTATTGATCAAGGTGGGGTTCTGTGACGCCTTTATCTGGTCGTTGAACACAAACGAAATACGCGAAGTTGCAGCTATGGTGAACTTTTAATCTAAACAAAACCCAAAGTCTAAACGGTGCCCTAAGGGCTGTATATATGGAGGAAGAGGGGGTGAATTTCGTGGCCCTTGGTGGAGGGGTCCGAAACTAACCCTATCTCTTGTTTCCCCACACATACGGACTCTAAAAATAGCCTATACTTATGTATTTCGAAATTACATTGGCCTGGACCAATAATAAGTTGACACAACACCTAGAATAGCCTCTGGACGAAATTTATGAAGTGTCATCTTGTATATTTCGTCCAAGGCTTCATGCACTCATTATGGTGGCTTCAATGTCCTGAAATCATCACTTGTAACTCCGTTCTTGTTCCCCTTGCGCATGCCATCATCTCCAATGTTCATCCTTCTCCAAGCTAGGCCCTTCATTTGTAAGTAAAACAAATGTATCCAATTTAGGCAGCATCATATTCTCATGAACATTAGAATAATTACAAAGAACGAAAGTACCTGATAATTTAATTGGCGTGCGCGAGCTCTAGTAATTGGTCCAGTATATGTAGCAGTAGGGGCCGTGGGTGTAACAATGGTATTGATGTCCTCATCAGCTCCTTTGCATGCTTTGAGTAAGAAGAATGCTCCTTTTGTTTGGGGATCTTTGCAATCCACCGCTTTTGATGAGCTCAAGTCTTTGCTTACTCATGCCCCGATTCTTGCTTTGCCCAATTTTGACAAAACTTTTGAGGTTCATTGTGATGCAAGTGGTACCGGAATTGGCGGAGTTTTGATGCAAGAAAAATGAGCAATTGCATATTTTAGTGAAAAACTCTTTGGTGCTCAACTTAACTATCCCATCTATGACAAAGAATTGTATGCTTTAGTGCGTGTGCTACATGTTTGGGAACATTATCTTAGACCTCATGACTTTGTCATCCATACCGATCATGAAACTCTTAAGTACTTAAAAGGTCAAACTAAGTTGAACAAGCGTCATGCCAAATGGAGTGAATTTATTGAATCTTTCCCCTATGTGATCAAGTACATTAAGGGTAAGGAAAATGTAGTTGCCGATGCATTTTCACGCATATGCACGCTTGTCACTAACCTTGAGTTGAATGTTATTGGCTTTGAGCACATAAAAGACTTGTATGCTAATGATCCATCTTTTGCAACTCATTATGCTAAATGTTTGACGCATACATCTTGGGAACAATATTACATCAAGTGATAGAGGCAAAGGTGTCCCGTCTTTCGATGAGATGATGGATATCGCTTTGGTGGCAGTCGACTTTGACGACCCGACTATGAACGTGCGAGGACGTCGCGCCTTAGCAATCGCTAAACCAACTCCGAGAGGTTATTGACCACGCCGGAGCACGATCAACCTGACCACGAGGGTCTGTTTCCTGCGAGCAAACGAAGAACAAGCAAGAAACTGAGATTGCAATCTGGATATTGCGAATATAAGATGAAAGCTTTGTTGATCAAGGTGGGGTTCTGTGACGCCTTTGTCTGGTCGTTGAACACAAACGAAGTACGCGAAGTTGCAGCTATGGCGAACTTTTAATCTAAACAAAACCCAAAGTCTAAACGATGCCCTAAGGGCTGTATATATGGAGGAAGAGGGGGGGAATTTCGTGGCCCTTGGTGGAGGGGTCCGAAATCAACCCTATCTCTTGTTTCCCCACACATACGGACTCTAAAAATAGCCTATACTTATGTATTTCGAAATTACATGGGCCTGGCCCAATAATAAGGTGACGCAGCACCTAAAATAGCCTTGGGACGAAGTTTATGAAGTGGCATCTTGTATATTTCGTCCAAGGCTTCATGCACCCATTATGGTGGCTTCAAAGTCCTGAAATCATCACTTGTAACTCCGTTCTTGTTCCCCTTGCTCATGCCATCATCTCCATGCTTGTTCTTGCTCCAATGTTCATCCTTCTCCAAGCTAGGCCCTTCATTTGTAAGCAAAACAAATGTATCCAATTTAGGCAGCATCATATTCTCATGAACATTAGAATCATTACCAAGAAACGAAAGTATCTGGTAATTTAGCTGGCGTGCACGAGCTCTAGTAATTGGTCCAGTATGTATAGCAGCAGGGGCTGTGGGTGTAACAATTGTATTGATGTCCTCATCATCCTCCCCTTCTTGAAATGAAGTCGTCCTCGACGGAAGTTCATCTTCCTCACCCAAATAAGGCTTCAAATCTGCAATGTTAAAAGTGGGACTAACCCCAAAATCTACAGGCAGCTCAAGTTTATATGCATTATCATTTATTTTCTCTAACACCTTAAAGGGACCATCAGCACGTGGCATTAACTTTGATTTGCGCAAATCAGGAAATCTATCCTTACGCAAATGTAACCAAACAAGATCTCCAGGTGCAAACACAACATGTTTTCTACCCTTATCTCCAGCAAGTTTATATTTAGCATTCATACGCTCAATGTTTTCCTTAGTTAACTCATGCATTTTTAAAATCAATTCAGCATGTTGTTTAGCATCAAAATTAACCTTCTCCGAAGATGGAAGAGGCAACAAATCAATAGGTGCACGAGGTAGGAAACCATACACAACTTCAAAAGGGCACATCTTAGTAGTAGAATGCAATGAACGATTATAAGCAAATTCAATATGAGGCAAGCATTCCTCCCATTTTCTTATTATTCTTCAAAATAGCCCTAAGCATAGTAGACAACGTTCTATTGACTACTTTAGTTTGTCCATCAGTTTGGGGGTGACAAGTAGTACTAAAAAGCAGTTTAGTCCCCAACTTAGCCCATAAACATCTCCAAAAGTGGCTAAGAAATTTAGTATCACGATCTGAAACAATAGTATTTGGCACACCATGCAAGCGAATAATTTCACGAAAGAACAAATCTGCAACATTAACAGCATCATCGCTTTTATGACATGGTATAAAGTGTGCCATTTTCGAGAATCTATCCACGACAACAAATATGCTATCCCTCCCCTTCTTTGTTCGAGGTAAACCTAAAACAAAGTCCATAGATATATCCTCCCAAGGAACACTAGGTACAGGCAAAGGCATATATAAACCATGAGGATTGAGTCGTGACTTAGCTTTTTGACATGTAGTGCAGCGAGCAATAAAACGCTCAACATCCCGTCTCATCTTTGGCCAAAAGAAATGTGTAGCAAGTACGTCCTCCATCTTCTTCACGCCAAAGTGTCTGATGAGGACATGACTACCTTGGATATGACCAAAAATATTGCATATATGCATATTTGTCAGGTGATTTCTAGTGCAAACTAATCAATAATCTATTTATGTTATTCAGAACAAAAATACTTCACACACTTTTGTGTTTTGTCTAATTGCAGGTGTATGGGACATTTGTACAATCCACATATGAAGATAAGGAAGAAAGAGATGTTTATTTGCTGTCCAAAAAGTTCTCTCACGTCACTTTTGGCCCAAGAGAAGATAGAGTCCAAGTCTCTCACGTTCTGGATTCAGATTCGGACTGCACAGACATACCTGACTCAAAACACACACAAGTTTTTCATACGGACTCCGAATTGGGTGATTCTTTTTTTGTTGGAAACTAGATTTCGTGCACTTTCCAACCCAATTGGGATCACCTTAAAATTCGTCCGGAGCGTTGAGTTGTGGACGAAACAATCTGATGCTGCAGCAGAATCCGAGTCAAACTACAAGTCCAAAGGTGTTACATCACCTCCACTTGGGCCCATTGGCCTTGTACGACCTAGATTTAGTTTTAGGCTGCCTTGGGACGTCCTCCCACCTCCTTGGCCGCCACCCCTTGCTCCTATATAAGTAGATCCATCTAGTAGCTTTTCCTTGGGATTTGTTTAGTTAAAAGTTAGCCATTGCAATTTCGTGTACTTCGTTTGTGTCCAACGACCAGACCAAGACCGCTTACGGATCCCCACCTTTATCAATACTTCATATATACTCGCAATATTCAGATTGCTTTTATCATATTCTTGCTTGTTCTTCGATTGCTTGCAGGAATAGACCTTCGTGGTCAGGTTGATTGTGCTCCGGCGTGGTCAATAACCTCTCGGAGTTGGTTTAGCGATTGCTAAGGCGCAACGTCGTGCACGTTTGTAGTCGGATCGTCAAAGTCGTCTCCACCAAATCGATAGTTATCATCTCATCGAAAAATCGGGACACCCCCGCCTCTACCAAGTGGTATCAGAGCTTGTTCAATATTTGACACGTCAAAATCGGCTTCTAAATAGGTCTTTTTGTCCTCCGAAGTTCGTGAACACAACTTGTTCCAATTTTTCAGGCCAGTTTTAGAATTCTTTGACTCCTCATATCAACTCGGAATTGAGTGATTCTTTTTGCATTGGAAAGCTTGAGTTAGTAGCATTCTTTGAAAGAATTTATCAGAAAATTGTCTCAAACTTTTCAAGAGGAAAGTTGGAGAGAGAGTTGTTGTATATCCTGCTTGGCAGTTGTTGTTCATCATTATCTTCACTGCCGTTGTGATCTTCACTTATATCTTGCTGTCAAGAGCTACTTAGTATCCTTCATTGATGCTAGTTGTGCTACGCCGTGACCTCATTAGTGTTCTAGGCTTGCGTCTCTAGTCCGGTCTAGCCTAGGACCAGCACAGTACCGTCGTTGAGCGTTTATTCAACATTGCATCTTTGAATTGATTATTGCTAATCTTTTGCTACCATATATAGCCAACCCAGCTCCACATATTTCTACACCGTGTATACGTACGCTCCCCTGGCAATCGCTTTACTCAATATTCGGAGTTACTTGACACCGCTGGTTGCCGATCACCGCCTGCTGCATGGTAAGAACTTGTAAGACATTGATATTTGCTTTACTGTGAGCGTTTTACCACCACATCCTAGTAGTTATAGGAACATTATTTTTGGGTTTTGTTTCTTGTTCTACTAATCATGACAGGATCCAGAGTCAATTCATGGGCTTTGTTGATCGCGGGAGACGTGCCACCACCTTTGCAAATACCACAACCGTCACGAGAGGTGCACAAATATCCAAATGCACATGATCAGGTTAATGTATCTATACCACCATTTAATGGCCGTTTTAAACCTGCTTTATATATTGAATGGGAGTTCGACATAAAAAATATATTTGCTTCCCATAATTTCGATGAACATAAAAAGGTTAAGGTTGCGGTTGGTTCTTTCACTGGTTATGCTTTGGTTTGGTGGAGTGAATATTGTCGGTTACACCCTGATTATATACCTACTACTTGGGATGATTTGAAACTTGCCATGCGACATACTTTCGTCCCTGCTTATTATACTCGTGACATGATTAAGAAGTTGCAACACTTAAAACAAGGTAGTGAAACTGTAACAAAATATTATGATGATCTACAAACTACCTTGTTGCATTCCTCTTTAGAAGAAAGTGAAGATGATTTTATGGATAGATTTTGGGGAGGATTAAACCGTGATATTCAAGAGATACTAATTCATGAAGAGTATTATCCTATGGACCATTTGTTTCATCTTGCTTGCAAAGCTGAACAGGAAATAAAACGACGTGTTGGCCACGAGGAGAACAAGCGCACGGTGCACATTCCAAGAGTTGATATGATTGTTCCTTCAACTACTAGGCATACTATGACAACCACATCCGTTGTTGTCAGGACTACATCACCTCCACCATGTGACACATCGCCCCCGAGAGTGGCTACATCATCTGAGTTGATCATAAGAGGTAATGACAAAGGTACTGATCTTCCATCTCTACATGAGAATGATGAATGCCTTGTCAATTTGAATGCACCATCTGATGAGCTACCCACTATTTTGATCACACCACCTATTTTAGAAGACTACGTTGATAATTTGACTTTGCCATGTGATCAAACAACTGAAATACCAACAATTTTGAGTGCACCCATTGAATTAACTATTGATGCAAAAGAACTAATGTTTAATCATTTTGATATGACCTCTAATCTTGGTGATGATTCTGTGTTGAATGACTTATTGCATGTTTGCTTATTTAAGCATGTTGTAGCATGTAAATTTGATGCAAGTAAGGTTTATTCACCAATGTTAGGATGGTTTAATGATGAACATTGTCAATCTTTTGAAATGAATAAGAGCTTCACTTATATGTGCAAACTGAGTTGCAATATTTTCATGCCTTCTACTTCTTGTGCTAATTTTTTGGCTTTAGATTTTATGAACTATGCAAATTACTCATCTATTCATGTGTCATATATGCAAAAATCAAGGGAAGTAAAAATGGATGACATATACATATACAACATGTACACCTTGTCTCTTTTGTTAGCCACATTTCAAATTAAGCAACGCCGAGGACGGCTTTATTTTCAAGAAGGGGAGGATGATGAGGACATGACTACCTTGGATATGACCAAAAATATTGCATATATGCATATTTGTCAGGTGATTTCTAGTGCAAACTATTCAATAATCTATTTATGTTATCCAGAACAAAAATACTTCACACACTTTTGTGTTTTGTCTAATTGCAGGTGTATGGGACATTTGTACAATCCACATATGAAGATAAGGAAGAAAGAGATGTTTATTTGCTGTCCAAAAAGTTCTCTCACGTCACTTTTGGCCCAAGAGAAGATAGAGTCCAAGTCTCTCACGTTCTGGATTCAGATTCGGACTGCACAGACACACCTGACTCAAAACGCACACAAGTTTTTCATACGGACTCCGAATGATAGAGGCGAGGTGTCCCGTCTTTCGATGAGATGGTGGATTTCGCTTTGGTGGAAGTCGACTTTGACGATCCGACTACGAACGTGCGAGGACGTCGCGCCTTAGCAATCGCTAAACCAACTCCGAGAGGTTATTGACCACGCCGGAGCACGATCAACCTGACCACGAGGGTCTGTTTCCTGCGAGCAAACGAAGAACAAGCAAGAAACTAAGATTGCAATCTGGATATTGCGAATATAAGATGAAAGCTTTATTGATCAAGGTGGGGTTCTGTGACGCCTTTGTCTGGTCGTTGAACACAAACGAAGTACGCGAAGTTGCAGCTATGGCGAACTTTTAATCTAAACAAAACCCAAAGTCTAAACGATGCCCTAAGGGCTGTATATATGGAGGAAGAGGGGGGGAATTTCGTGGCCCTTGGTGGAGGGGTCCGAAATCAACCCTATCTCTAGTTTCCCCACACATACGAACTCTAAAAATAGCCTATACTTATGTATTTCGAAATTACATGGGCCTGGCCCAATAATAAGGTGACGCAGCACCTAAAATAGCCTCGGGACGAAATTTATGAAGTGGCATCTTGTATATTTCGTCCAAGGCTTCATGCACCCATTATGGTGGCTTCAAAGTCCTGAAATCATCACTTGTAACTCCGTTCTTGTTCCCCTTGCGCATGCCATCATCTCCATGCTTGTTCTTGCTCCAATGTTCATCCTTCTCCAAGCTAGGCCCTTCATTTGTAAGCAAAACAAATGTATCCAATTTAGGCAGCATCATATTCTCATGAACATTAGAATCATTACCAAGAAACGAAAGTACCTGGTAATTTAGTTGGCGTGCACGAGCTCTAGTAATTGGTCCAGTATGTATAGCAGCAGGGGCTGTGGGTGTAACAATTGTATTGATGTCCTCCTCATCCTCCCCTTCTTGAAATGAAGTCGTCCTCGACGGAAGTTCATCTTCCTCACCCAAATAAGGCTTCAAATCTGCAATGTTAAAAGTGGGACTAACCCCAAAATCTGCAGGCAGCTCAAGTTTATATGCATTATCATTTATTTTCTCTAACACCTTAAAGGGACCATCAGCACGTGGCATTAACTTTGATTTGCGCAAATCAGGAAATCTATCCTTACGCAAATGTAACCAAACAAGATCTCCAGGTGCAAACACAACATGTTTTCTACCCTTATCTCCAGCAAGTTTATATTTAGCATTCATACGCTCAATGTTTTCCTTAGTTAACTCATGCATTTTTAAAATCAATTCAGCATGTTGTTTAGCATCAAAATTAACCTTCTCCGAAGATGGAAGAGGCAACAAATCAATAGGTGCACGAGGTAGGAAACCATACACAACTTCAAAAGGGCACATCTTAGTAGTAGAATGCAATGAACGATTATAAGCAAATTCAATATGAGGCAAGCATTCCTCCCATTTTCTTATTATTCTTCAAAATAGCCCTAAGCATAGTAGACAACGTTCTATTGACTACTTTAGTTTGTCCATCAGTTTGGGGGTGACAAGTAGTACTAAAAAGCAGTTTAGTCCCCAACTTAGCCCATAAACATCTCCAAAAGTGGCTAAGAAATTTAGTATCACGATCTGAAACAATAGTATTTGGCACACCATGCAAGCGAATAATTTCACGAAAGAACAAATCTGCAACATTAACAGCATCATCGCTTTTATGACATGGTATAAAGTGTGCCATTTTCGAGAATCTATCCACGACAACAAATATGCTATCCCTCCCCTTCTTTGTTCGAGGTAAACCTAAAACAAAGTCCATAGATATATCCTCCCAAGGAACACTAGGTACAGGCAAAGGCATATATAAACCATGAGGATTGAGTCGTGACTTAGCTTTTTGACATGTAGTGCAGCGAGCAATAAAACGCTCAACATCCCGTCTCATCTTTGGCCAAAAGAAATGTGTAGCAAGTACGTCCTCCGTCTTCTTCACGCCAAAGTGTCCCATTAATCCTCCTCCATGCGCCTCCTGCAACAACAAAAGACGAACGGAGGTAGCTGGAATGCATAGCTTGTTAGCACGAAACACAAATCCATCGTTAACAACAAACTTGTTCCACATTCTTCCTTCTTTACAATTCTGCATTACATCTTTAAAATCAGCATCATGCACATATTGATCTTTGATGGTCTCCAAACCAAATATTTTGAAGTCAAGTTGTGAAAGCATAGTATAGCGACGAGACAATGCATCAGCAATAACATTTTCTTTTCCCTTCTTGTGTTTAATGACATAAGGGAAAGTCTCAATGAATTCAACCCATTTAGCATGTCTACGATTCAGTTTAGCTTGACTTTTAATATGTTTCAAAGATTCATGATCAGAATGCATAACAAATTCTTTGGGCCATAAATAATGTTGCCATGTTTCTAAAGTCCGAACAAGAGCATATAATTCTTTATCATAAGTAGAATAATTCAGACTAGGCCCACTCAATTTTTCAGAAAAGTATGCAACAGGTTTGCCATCTTGTAATAACACACCTCCTAATCCAATTCCACTAGCATCACATTCAAGCTCAAAATTCTTATTAAAATCAGGAAGTTGGAGTAAAGGAGCATGTGTCAACTTATCTTTCAATACCGTGAAGGCTTCTTCCTGTGCGGTACCCCAAAGAAAAGGCACATCTTTCTTTGTAAGCTCATTGAGAGGTGCAGCAATGGTGCTGAAATCTCTCACAAAACGCCTATAGAATCCAGCGAGGCCAAGAAAACTCCTCACTTGTGTGACCGTTTTGGGCTGCGGCCAACTCTCAATAGCTTCAATCTTGGCTTTATCAACTTCAATTCCCTGTGGAGTAACAACATAGCCAAGAAAAGATACTCGGTCGGTGCAAAAGGTGCACTTCCCAAGGTTACCAAACAAATGTGCATCACGTAGAGCAATAAAAACTGCACGTAAATGTTCCAAATGTTCTTCCAAAGATCTGCTATAAATCAATATGTCATCAAAGTAAACTACCACAAATCGTCCAATGAAAGCACGTAAAACTTCGTTCATTAATCTCATGAAAGTACTAGGTGCATTAGTTAACCCAAAAGGCATGACTAACCACTCATATAATCCAAACTTAGTTTTAAATGCTGTTTACCATTCATCTCCCAATTTCATACGAATTTGATGGTAGCCACTACGCAAATCAACTTTGGAGAATATTGTAGAGCCACTCAATTCATCAAGCATATCATCTAGCCTAGGAATAGGATGACGTTAACGAATAGTAATATTATTAATGCCTCTACAATCAACACACATACGTGATGTACCATCCTTTTTCGGCACTAGAATAATAGGAACAGCACAAGGACTAAGGGATTCGCGTATATAACCTTTGTCGAGAAGCTCTTGTACTTGACGCATAATCTCCTTCTTCTCCTCTGGATTGGTACGGTATGGTGCACGGTTTGGCAGTGAAGCACCGGGAATTAAGTCAATCTGATGCTCAATCCCTCGAATAGGCAGTAATCCCGGTGGCACGTCTTGTGGAAAAACGTCAGCGAACTCCTGCAAAATGTTAGTGACAGCAGGAGGCAAAGAGGAAGGCACGTCCTCGAATGAAAATAATGCCTCTTTGCACACAAAAGCATAGCAAACAGATTTGCTGAAATCTTGCTCATCAATATCAGATTTGGTGGCAAATAAACATGCACTTTTCAATTTAATTTCAGAAGCAACACTAGATGGTTTATTATTAGGCTTCATTTGTTGCTCAAATTCTTTTGCCACAATCTGATTTTCACTCTTATTCTTCTCCTGTTTTGCTTTATTAGCTCTATTAATATCATCTTTCAAAATGGAATCAGGAGTCATAGGAAGCAAAGTAATATTTTTATCCTTATGAACAAGAGTATAGTGATTGTTTCTACCATGGTGTACATAATTTTTATCAAATTGCCATGGTCTACCAAGTAATAAGGAACATGCTTGCATAGGTACCACATCACAATCAACATAATCAGCATATGTAGAGATACTAAAATGCACACGAATAGTACGTGTTACCTTAACCTTGCCGCTGTTGTTGAACCATTGGATGTAGTAAGGATGTGGATGTGGTCTTGTGGTGAGAGAAAGCTTCTCCACCATCTCCATGCTAGCCAAGTTGTTGCAGCTCCCTCCGTCTATTATGACGCGCACAGAACATTCCTTCACAACTCCCTTGGTATGGAACAAATTGTGCCTCTGATTTTGCTCAGCTTGTGTGACCTGCACACTCAAAACACGTTGAGCAACTAAACATTCATACCTGTCAGCGTCTTCAGGAGCCATGTATTGCGTCTCATGATCAGAATCATCTCCACCATGTTCTTCACGTGTAATAAGAGCCAATGTCTCCTCATCATAGTCACTAGCGGACTCATATCCACCATCCGTGATAGAGGCAAAGGTGTCCCGTCTTTCGATGAGATGGTGGATTTCGCTTTGGTGGAAGTCGACTTTGACGATCCGACTACGAACGTGCGAGGACGTCGCGCCTTAGCAATCGCTAAACCAACTCCGAGAGGTTATTGACCACGCCGGAGCACGATCAACCTGACCACGAGGGTCTGTTTCCTGCGAGCAAATGAAGAACAAGCAAGAAACTGAGATTGCAATCTGGATATTGCGAATATAAGATGAAAGCTTTATTGATCAAGGTGGGGTTCTGTGACGCCTTTGTCTGGTCGTTGAACACAAACGAAGTACGCGAAGTTGCAGCTATGGCGAACTTTTAATCTAAACAAAACCCAAGGTCTAAACGATGCCCTAAGGGCTGTATATATGGAGGAAGAGGGGGTGGATTTCGTGGCCCTTGGTGGAGGGGTCCGAAATCAACCCTATCTCTTGTTTCCCCACACATACGGACTCTAAAAAAAGCCTATACTTATGTATTTCGAAATTACATGGGCCTGGCCCAATAATAAGGTGACGCAGCACCTAAAATAGCCTCGGGACGAAATTTATGAAGTGGCATCTTGTATATTTCGTCCAAGGCTTCATGCACCCATTATGGTGGCTTCAAAGTCCTGAAATCATCACTTGTAACTCCGTTCTTGTTCCCCTTGCGCATGCCATCATCTCCATGCTTGTTCTTGCTCCAATGTTCATCCTTCTCCAAGCTAGGCCCTTCATTTGTAAGCAAAACAAATGTATCCAATTTAGGCAGCATCATATTCTCATGAACATTAGAATCATTACCAAGAAACGAAAGTACCTGGTAATTTAGTTGGCGTGCACGAGCTCTAGTAATTGGTCCAGTATGTATAGTGATAGAGGCGAGGGTCTGGATCTTTCGATGAGATGATAACTATCGATTTGGTGGAGACGACTTTGACGATCCGACTACAAACGTGCACGACGTTGTGCCTTAGCAATCGCTAAACCAACTCCGAGAGGTTATTGACCATGCTGGAGCACGATCAACCTGACCACGAAGGTCTATTCCTGCAAGCAATCGAAGAACGAGCAAGAATATGATAAAGCAATCTGAATATTGCGAATATATATGAAGTATAGATAATGGTGGGGATCCGGAAGCGGTCTTGGTCTGGTCGTGGGACACAAACGAAGTACACGAAGTTGCAATGGCTAACTTTTAACTAAACAAATCCCAAGGAAAAGCTACTAGATGGATCTACTTATATAGGAGCAAGGGGTGGCGGCCAAGGAGGTGGGAGGACGTCCCAAGGCAGCCTAAAACTAAATCTAGGTCGTACAAGGCCAATGGGCCCAAGTGGAGGTGATGTAACACCTTTGGACTTGTAGTTTGACTCGGATTCTGCTGCAGCATCAGATTGTTTCGTCCACAACTCAACGCTCCGGACGAATTTTAAGGTGATCCCAATTGGGTTGGAAAGTGCACGAAATCTAGTTTCCAACAAAAAAAGAATCACCCAATTCGGAGTCCGTATGAAAAACTTGTGTGTGTTTTGAGTCAGGTATGTCTGTGCAGTCCGAATCTGAATCCAGAACGTGAGAGACTTGGACTCTATCTTCTCTTGGGCCAAAAGTGACGTGAGAGAACTTTTTGGACAGCAAATAAACATCTCTTTCTTCCTTATCTTCATATGTGGATTGTACAAATGTCCCATACACCTGCAATTAGACAAAACACAAAAGTGTGTGAAGTATTTTTGTTCTGGATAACATAAATAGATTATTGAATAGTTTGCACTAGAAATCACCTGACAAATATGCATATATGCAATATTTTTGGTCATATCCAAGGTAGTCATGTCCTCATCACAAGGACTAAGGGATTCGCGTATATAACCTTTGTCGAGAAGCTCTTGTACTTGACGCATAATCTCCTTCGTCTCCTCTGGATTGGTACGGTATGGTGCACGGTTTGGCAGTGAAGAACCGGGAATTAAGTCAATCTGATGCTCAATCCCTCGAATAGGCGGTAATCCCGGTGGCACGTCTTGTGGAAAGACGTCAGCGAACTCCTGCAAAATGTTAGTGACAGCAAGAGGCAAAGAGGAAGGCACGTCCTCGAATGAAAATAATGCCTCTTTGCACACAAAAGCATAGCAAACAGATTTGCTGAAATCTAGCTCATCAATATCAGATTTGGTGGCAAATAAACATGCACTTTTCAATTTAATTTCAGAAGCAACACTAGATGGTTTATTATTAGGCTTCATTTGTTGCTCAAATTCTTTTGCCACAATCTGATTTTCACTCTTATTCGTCTCCTGTTTTGCTTTATTAGCTCTATTAATATCATCTTTCAAAATGGAATCAGGAGTCATAAGAAGCAAAGTAATATTTTTATCCTTATGAACAAGAGTATAGTGATTGTTTCTACCATGGTGTACAGAATTTTTATCAAATTGCCATGGTCTACCAAGTAATAAGGAACATGCTTGCATAGGTACCACATCACAATCAACATAATCAGCATATGTAGAGATACTAAAATGCACACGAACAGTACGTGTTACCTTAACCTTGCCGCTGTTGTTGAACCATTGGATGTAGTAAGGATGTGGATGTGGTCTTGTGGTGAGAGAAAGCTTCTCCACCATCTCCATGCTAGCCAAGTTGTTGCAGCTCCCTCCGTCTATTATGACGCGCACAGAACGTTCCTTCACAACTCCCTTGGTATGGAACAAATTGTGCCTCTGATTTTGCTCAGCTTGTGTGACCTGCACACTCAAAACACGTTGAGCAACTAAACATTCATACCTGTCAGCGTCTTTAGGAGCCATGTATTGCGTCTCATGATCAGAATCATCTCCACCATGTTCTTCACATGTAATAAGAGCCAATGTCTCCTCATCATAGTCACTAGCGGACTCATATCCACCACCCTCGATAGCAATCATCACACGCGGAGATTTGCATTCTCTCACATAATGACCTCCTCCCTTACAACGACGACAAATAATATCACTTGTGTGCCCTGTTGATGCCCTGGAAGAAGAAGAACTCTGTGCAGGCCCGGCAGGTGCGCTCTTGGCAGATAATGGTGGTTGTTCCTGTTTTCTTGTGTCACGGCTGTAGGAGGCACCTGATTGAGGTGCTGGTGCAGTTGAAGTAGAAGATGCACGCGGTGTCCATGATTGGTCGGCCTGCAGAAAAGTTAGTTCGCGCCAATGCTTGTCGATCCTGCACTTCACGTTCAGCTTTACAAACAAGATGGAATAAACGAGTGATATTAGTATACTCCTTATAGTCTAGAATGGTCTGAATCTCTCTATGTAATCCACCCAGAAAACGTGCAAGCATAGCTTCATTCTCCTCAACAATACCACATTGAATCATGCCAGTTTGTAATTCCTGATAATATTCTTCTACAGAATTTTTTCCTTGTCTTAAACGCTGCAATTTTTGAAGCAATTCACGTTGATAATATGGTGGAACCCAACGCGTATGCATAGCAGTTTTCAAAGCAGCCCAAGTAGTTGGAATAGGATATAATCTACAATGTTCAGACCACCAGACACATGCAAAACTAGTGAAAGCACAAACAGCAGCAGCAACCCGTCTCTCCTCGTGATATTGTAAACATGTAAAACGTTGTTCAGTTTCTAACTCCCAAGTAAGATATATATCAGGAACATATCTACCCTGAAATGGTGGAATATTCAATTTCAGTTTAGGAATATGGACATCATCTCGTACCTGAGGTGGTGGTGCAGGCCTACCATTACGAATATATACCTGAGGTCGACCTGCTGGTGGTGGTGCTGGTGGTTGCACGTAGTTCTGATTTTGAGCAACCTCATCCTCGTAATCTTCCACATAATCCTCCTCCTCCGCATCAGCAGCAGGAGCCACAGAAGTATCAACAGCAGCACCAACAGTTTGGCCAAATGCAAGAGGAACACGGCTCGCTCGGCGGAGGTCTATTTCGCGACGTGGAGGTAGTCGTTGTTGTTGTTGTTGGAGAGGTGCGTTAGGAGCAGCGGGTGGTGGTGGTGGAAGACGCGTGAGCAATTCATTAAACTTGTTATCGAGCTTTGTTTTGAACATCTTCTCCATGCCATCTATCTTCTCCATGGCCTCTTCAAATCTGTTTAGCACGTCTTGCACCTGTCCACTCATCATTTGCTGAAATTTATCATGCAAATCCTTATTCATCATGTTCTCCCAGTCAGTCTCGTCGGCTTGTGATCCTGGCATGGTTAACAGCAATAGAAACACACAAGAATATGATCCTACAGACTACTAACAAGAGGTGGTGGTGGGTGTCACAAATCCGTCAAGCAAATCTCAAATTCTTACCAGTTCTTACCCAGCAGCAGGCGGTGATCGGCAACCGTTGTAGTCAAAAACTCTCAAAGCTTGGATAGAGCGATTACCAGGGAGAGTCAAACGCACGACGTAGATGTATGTGGAGCTGGGAAGGCTTATAATATGGTAGCAAAAAGGGTCAGCAATAATCAATTCAGAGATGCAAAGTTGAATAAACGCTCAACGACGGTACTGTGCTGGTCCTAGGCTAGACTGTGCTAGAGACGCGAGCCTAGAACACCAACAAAATCAGGGCGCGGCACGTAAACAAGGGAAAAGCACACTCTGGAATTTTTTTCGCTCTTTTTTTCTTCTTTTTTTGCGCTCTTTTTTTTGCGCTGCTTTTTTTTGCGAAAAATCACTATAATGGCGAGTGTCTCAAAACTGTTCCTAGCTCAAACTGACAGGATGGGCACGAAATTTTTTCGACCAATTTTTTTTCCACTGCCCGGACCCAAAAACTGGAAACGGGTCAAAAAAAACTTCCTATAATGGCACCTGTCTCAAAACACTCAGTGATAGAGGCAAAGGTGTCCCGTCTTTCGATGAGATGACGGATATCGCTTTGGTGGCAGTCGACTTTGACGATCCGACTAAGACGTGCGAGGACGTCGCGCCTTAGCAATCGCTAAACCAACTCCGAGAGGTTACTGACCACGCCGGAGCACGATCAACCTGACCACGAGGGTCTGTTTCCTGCGAGCAAACGAAGAACAAGCAAGAAACTGAGATTGCAATCTGGATATTGCGAATATAAGATGAAAGCTTTATTGATCAAGGTGGGGTTCTGTGACGCCTTTGTCTGGTCGTTGAACACAAACGAAGTACGCGAAGTTGCAGCTATGGCGAACTTTTAATCTAAACAAAACCCAAAGTCTAAACGGTGCCCTAAGGGCTGTATATATGGAGGAAGAGAGGGGGAATTTCGTGGCCCTTGGTGGAGAGGTCCGAAATCAACCCTATCTCTTGTTTCCCCACACATACGGACTCTAAAAATAGCCTATACCTATGTATTTCGAAATTACATGGGCCTGGCCTAATAAAAAGGTGACGCAGCACCTATAATAGCCTCGGGACGAAATTTATGAAGTGGCATCTTGTATATTTCGTCCAAGGCTTCATGCACCCATTATGGTGGCTTCAAAGTCCTGAAATCATCACTTGTAACTCCGTTCTTGTTCCCCTTGCGCATGGCATCATCTCCGTGCTTGTTCTTGCTCCAATGTTCATCCTTCTCCAAGCTAGGCCCTTCATTTGTAAGCAAAACAAATGTATCCAATTTAGGCAGCATCATATTCTCATGAACATTAGAATCATTACCAAGAAACGAAAGTACCTGATAATTTAATTGGCATGCGCGAGCTCTAGTATTTGGTCCCGTATATGTAGCAGTAGGGGCTGTGGGTGTAACAATGGTATTGATGTCCTCATCATCCTCCCCTTCTTGAAATGAAGTCGTCCTCGACGGAAACTCATCTTCCTCACCCAAATAAGGCTTCAAATCTGCAATGTTAAAAGTGGGACTAACCCCAAAATCTGCAGGCAGCTCAAGTTTATATGCATTATCATTTATTTTCTCTAACACCTTAAAGGGACCATCAGCACGTGGCATTAGCTTTGATTTGCGCAAATCAGGAAATCTATCCTTACGCAAATGTAACCAAACAAGATCTCCAGGTGCAAACACAACATGTTTTCTACCATTATCTCCAGCAAGTTTATATTTAGCATTCATACGCTCAATGTTTTCCTTAGTTAACTCATGCAATTTTAAAATCAATTCAGCATGTTGTTTAGCATCAAAATTAACCTTCTCCGAAGATGGAAGAGGCAACAAATCAATAGGTGCACGAGGTAGGAAACCATACACAACTTCAAAAGGGCACATCTTAGTAGTAGAATGCAATGAACGATTATAAGAAAATTCAATATGAGGCAAGCATTCCTCCCACATTTTCTTATTATTCTTCAAAACAGCCCTAAGCATAGTACACAACGTTCTATTGACTACTTCAGTTTGTCCATCAGTTTGGGGGTGACAAGTAGTACAAAAAAGCAGTTTAGTCCCCAACTTAGCCCATAAACATCTCCAAAAGTGGCTAAGAAATTTAGTATCACGATCTGAAACAATAGTATTTGGCACACCATGCAAGCGAATAATTTCACGAAAGAACAAATCAGCAACATTAACAGCATCATCGCTTTTATGTCATGGTATAAAGTGTGCCATTTTCGAGAATCTATCCACGACAACAAATATGCTATCCCTCCCCTTCTTTGTTCGAGGTAAACCTAAAACAAAGTCCATAGATATATCCTCCCAAGGAACACTAGGTACAGGCAAAGGCATATATAAACCATGAGGATTGAGTCGTGACTGAACTTTTTGACATGTAGTGCATCGAGCAATAAAACGCTCAACATCCCGTCTCATCTTTGGCCAAAAGAAATGTGTAGCAAGTACGTCCTCCGTCTTCTTCACGCCAAAGTGTCCCATTAATCCTCCTCCATGCGCCTCCTGCAACAACAAAAGACGAACGGAGCTAGCTGGAATGCATAGCTTGTTAGCACGAAACACAAATCCATCGTTAACGACGAACTTGTTCCACATTCTTCCTTCTTTACAATTCTGCATTACATCTTTAAAATCAGCATCATGCACATATTGATCTTTGATGGTCTCCAAACCAAATATTTTGAAGTCAAGTTGTGAAAGCATAGTATAGCGGCGAGACAATGCATCAGCAATAACATTTTCTTTTCCCTTCTTGTGTTTAATGACATAAGGAAAAGTCTCAATGAATTCAACCCATTTAGCATGTCTACGATTCAGTTTAGCTTGACTTTTAATATGTTTCAAAGATTCATGGTCAGAATGTATAACAAATTCTTTGGGCCATAAATAATGTTGCCATGTTTCTAAAGTCCGAACAAGAGCATATAATTCTTTATCATAAGTAGAATAATTCAGACTAGGCCCACTCAATTTTTCAGAAAAGTATGCAACAGGTTTGCCATCTTGTAATAACATACCGCCTAATCCAATTCCACTAGCATCACATTCAAGCTCAAAAGTCTTATTAAAATCAGGAAGTTGGAGTAAAGGAGCATGTGTCAACTTATCTTTCAATACCGAGAAGGCTTCTTCCTGTGCGGTACCCCAAAGAGAAGGCACATCTTTCTTTGTAAGCTCATTGAGAGGTGCAGCAATGGTGCTGAAATCTCTCACAAAACGCCTATAGAATCCAGCGAGGCCAAGAAAACTCCTCCCTTGTGTGACCATTTTGGGTTGCGGCCAACTCTCAATAGCTTCAATCTTTGCTTTATCAACTTCAATTCCCTATGGAGTAACAACATAGCCAAGAAAAGGTACTCGGTCGGTGCAAAAGGTGCACTTCCCAAGGTTACCAAACAAACGTGCATCACGTAGAGCAATAAAAACAGCACGTAAATGTTCCAAATGTTCTTCCAAAGATCTGCTATAAATCAATATGTCATCAAAGTAAACTACCACAAATCGTCCAATGAAAGCACGTAAAACTTCGTTCATTAATCTCATGAAAGTACTAGGTGCATTAGTTAACCCAAAAGGCATGACTAACCACTCATATAATCCAAACTTAGCTTTGAATGTTGTTTTCCATTCATCTCCCAATTTCATACGAATTTGATGGTATCCACTACGCAAATCAACTTTGGAGAATATTGTAGAGCCACTCAATTCATCAAGCATATCATCTAGCCTAGGAATAGGATGACGATAACGAATAGTAATATTATTAATGCCTCTACAATCAACACACCTACGTGATGTACCATCCTTTTTCAGCACTAGAATAATAGGAACAACACAAGGACTACGGGATTCGCGTATATAACCTTTGTCGAGAAGCTCTTGTACTTGACGCATAATCTCCTTCGTCTCCTCTGGATTGGTACGGTATGGTGCACGGTTTGGCAGTGAAGCACCGGGAATTAAGTCAATCTGATGCTCAATCCCTCGAATAGGCAGTAATCCCGGTGGCACATCTTGTGGAAAGACGTCAGTGAACTCCTGCAAAATGTTAGTGACAGCAGGAGGCAAAGAGGAAGGCACGTCCTCGAATGAAAATAATGACTCTTTGCACACAAAAGCATAGCAAACAGATTTGCTGAAATCTAGCTCATCAATATCAGATTTGGTGGCAAATAAACATGCACTTTTCAATTTAATTTCAGAAGCAACACTAGATGGTTTATTATTAGGCTTCATTTGTTGCTCAAATTCTTTTGCCACAATCTGATTTTCACTCTTATTCGTCTCCTGTTTTGCTTTATTAGCTCTATTAATATCATCTTTCAAAATGGAATCAGGAGTCATAGGAAGCAAAGTAATATTTTTATCCTTATGAACAAGAGTATAGTGATTGTTTCTACCATGGTGTACAGTGTAACAATGATATTGATGTCCTCATCACTCAGAAACACCTAAAAATAGGATAGCCAGAAATTTTTCGAAAAATGCGTTTTCGAAAAATTTTGGGCCTAAACGGAGCGTGGTTTCTGGACTCTTTTTTTTTTCGAAATCTACTCCGGCAAGGAAACACGAATCGGAATCTAGATGGATCTCGAAAACAAACCTAATATGACAAGAACTCGGATTGGTGGTGGATATATGGCGGTAGATGGCAGCGGTGGTGGTATATGACAGCTGTGGTGGTATATGGATACGGATTCGAAGCGGTGGCGGATAAGCGGTGGTGGTAGATGGCAGGGGTGATGATGATGGTGCGGCGGCGGCGTGACAACTTATGACCAGAACTCGAAACTCTAAAAGACTAGACTCTAAGACCAGCAACTAGACACGACGATGCAACCGCAAATTCAACAAAGCAAAACCCTAAAAAGATTATGCAAAGGCTCGGATTGGTTCGGACATGATGAACTAACCCTAATTTTTTTGTGGCTTTTTCGTGGACTATAGGTATGAAGAACAGACTCGATCTAAACTACGAAAAACTGTAAAAT
Source organism: Triticum dicoccoides (assembly GCF_002162155.2). Lineage (NCBI taxonomy): Eukaryota > Viridiplantae > Streptophyta > Magnoliopsida > Poales > Poaceae > Triticum > Triticum dicoccoides. Next base: position 288,365,965 of record NC_041387.1, on the reverse strand, counting down.
CTCACCGAGCAACCTGGAAATCTGATACCACTTGATAGAGGCAAAGGTGTCCCGTCTTTCGATGAGATGATGGATATCGCTTTGGTGGTAGTCGACTTTGACGATCCGACTATGAACGTGCGAGGACGTCGCGCCTTAGCAATCGCTAAACCAACTCCGAGAGGTTATTGACCACGCCGGAGCACGATCAACCTGACCACGAGGGTCTGTTTCCTGCGAGTAAACGAAGAACAAGCAAGAAACTGAGATTGCAATCTGGATATTGCGAATATAAGATGAAAGCTTTATTGATCAAGGTGGGGTTCTGTGACGCCTTTGTCTGGTCGTTGAACACAAACGAAGTACGCGAAGTTGCAGCTATGGCGAACTTTTAATCTAAACAAAACCCAAAGTCTAAACGATGCCCTAAGGGCTGTATATATGGAGGAAGAGGGGGGAATTTTGTGGCCCTTGGTGGAGGGGTCCGAAATCAACCCTATCTCTTGTTTCCCCACACATACGGACTCTAAAAATAGCCTATACTTATGTATTTCGAAATTACATGGGCCTGGCCCAATAATAAGGTGACGCAGCACCTAAAATAGCCTCGGGACGAAATTTATGAAGTGGCATCTTGTATATTTCGTCCAAGGCTTCATGCACCCATTATGGTGGCTTCAAAGTCCCGAAATCATCACTTGTAACTCCGTTCTTGTTCCCCTTGCGCATGCCATCATCTCCATGCTTGTTCTTGCTCCAATGTTCATCCTTCTCCAAGCTAGGCCCTTCATTTATAAGCAAAACAAATGTATCCAATTTAGGCAGCATCATATTCTCATGAACATTAGAATCATTACCAAGAAACAAAAGTACCTGGTAATTTAGCTGGCGTGCACGAGCTCTAGTAATTGGTCCAGTATGTATAGCAGCAGGGGCTGTGGGTGTAACAATTGTATTGATGTCCTCATCATCAAGGATGGTTATCTTATGAGAGCTAACAAACTATGCATTCCCGAGTCTTCTCTTTGTTTGCTCCTTTTGCAAGAGGCTCATGGAGGCGGACTCATGGGATACTTTGGACGCGACAAGACTTTCGCCACGCTCTCCAAGAACTACTTTTGGCCCAAGATGTTCCGCGACGTCTCACACTTCACCACCCGATGCTCTACATGCCGCAAAGCTAACTCTAAAGCTTAATCCCATGGTCTTTACATGCCTCTTCCTATTCCTTATCAACCTTGGGAAGATATTAGCATGGATTTTGTACTTGGTTTGCCTAGAACTCAAAGTGGAAAGGATTCCGTATTTGCTGTTGTGGACTGATTTTCCAAGATGGCACATTTCATTCCTTGCAACAAGATAGATGATGCTTCACATGTTACCAATCTCTTTTGTAGGGAAATCTTGCGCCTCCATGGAGTACCAAAGACAATCGTCTCCGACCGCGACGTCAAGTTCTTGAGTTACTTTTGGAAAACGCTATGTGCCAAGCTCGGAATCAAGATCTTGTTCTCATCCTCAAACCGACGGCCAAACGGAGGTGACGAACCGGACACTATCCACTCTACTTCGCGTGTTGATCAAGAAGAACATCAAGGAGTGGGAGGCGTGTCTACCCATCGCCGAGTACGCCTACAACCGTGCAAGACAGTCGACTACCGGCAAGTCCCCCTTCGAGGTCGTCTACGGCTTCAACCCGTTGTCCCCATTGGACATTCTACCTCTTCCTCTACAAGAGCGCACCAACATGGATGCGAGTGCACGAGCAAGCTACATCAAGAAGATGCATGAAGATACAAGAAACATCATCGAGCGCCAAGTACATCGACTAGCGACCAAGCTCAACATCAACAAGCAACCCATGATCTTCAACATAGGTGATCTCGTGTGGCTACACCTTCACAAGAACCGCTTCCCCAACGAACAAAAGTCCAAACTACTACCTCGAGCCGATGGACCCTTCAAGGTGCTAGAGCGCTACAACGACAACGCCTAAAAGATTGAACTCCCACGGGACAAGTTCAACGTGAGCGACATCTTCAACGTCAAAGATCTCTTGCCCTTCCATGGTGATGAAGATTTTGATCCGAGGTCGGATCTTTCCCAAGGGAGGGGAGATGATGCGGAGCATCCTTCCATCATCCCCATGGACTCTACATCGACACATCCAACCCCATGAGGACCCATGACAAGAGCTAGATCACGTGCTTTGGAAACCGAGGTGAACTCCTTCCTACTAGACTTGCATATGGACACAAATGGAACATGTCTACTACCTCACCAAAATACGCTATGCCTCCTTAGGTATGAAGAGGAACATCACCAAGGAGCTCTGGAGCATCACCAAGAAGAGGGAGAACCACCCCAAGGCCACGTGGACCAAGAACAAGGAGAACAGCAGCTGCACAGGAGGCTCCAGGCGACCCCGTGCGCACGGGCCCCCAAGACCCTGTGCCCACGTGCTACACAGAAAATTGACGCTGGAGCACCCCGTGCGCACGGGCCTGTACCGTGCCCACGGGACCCCTATGCGCACGGGCCCAACTTACCCCGTGCGCACGGGCCTCCCAGGATGGCCGGCTGAGATTGCATCTTCGGCTCCCCTTCTTCTCCTTCGACCCCAAGGCTATATATTCTGTACCTAGGACCATGTTTAGGGTTAGCAAAGTATTAGATGAGATCTTCGTGAGCTTTGCTCCATTACCTTCCCTCTTTGAGGATCAAGACCCCATAGGGACGAATCCTTGAGGATTTCAAGACCTCCATTGGGAGAAGACTACCTTCAAGACCCCTCTTCCTTTGGATTTGAGATGAACTTTGCCATTGTATCTTTCCTTTGATTGTGTTTGTGACTTGTGGATCTTGTGTTGTTACCCTAGTGGATGTGTAATCGGGAATTGTTGGAGTGATTACCTCTTGTGTTCATCTTTGTGTTCTTGTTATTCTTGTGGTTTCTCTCCCTTTTCCCCTCCAAGTGTGCAAAGGTCCTTCCTAGGGTTCTACCCTACATCAGATGTGCCCTTTTGAAATTGTGTATGGTTTCCTACTCGTGCACCTATTGATTTGTTGCCTCTTCCATCTTCGGAGAAGGTTAATTTTGATGCTAAAGAACGTGCTGAATTGATTTTAAAAATGCATGAGTTAACTAAGGAAAACATTGAGTGTATGAATGCTAAATATAAACTTGTTGGAGATAAGGGTAGAAAACATGTTGTGTTTGCACCTGGAGATCTTGTTTGGTTACATTTGCATAAGGATAGATTTCCTAATTTGCGCAAAATCAAAGCTAATGCCACGTGCTGATGGTCCTTTTAAGGTGTTAGAGAAAATAAATGATAATGCATATAAACTTGAGCTACCTGTAGATTTTGGGGTTAGTCCCAGTTTTAACATTGCAGATTTGAAGCCTTATTTGGGTGAGGAAGATGAGCTTCCGTCGAGGACGACTTCATTTCAAGAAGGGGAGGATGATGAGGAGATCAATACCATTGTTACACCCACAGCCCCTACTGTTACATATACTGGACCAATTACTAGTGCTCGCGCACGCCAATTAAATTACCAGGTACTTCTGTTTCTTGGTAATGATTCTAATGTTCATGAGAATATGATGCTGCCTAAATTGGATACATTTGTTTTGCTTACAAATGAAGAGCCTAGCTTGGAGAAAGATGAACATTGGAGCAAGAACACGCATGGAGTTGATGGCATGCACAAGGGGATCAAGAACGGAGTTACAAGTGATGATTTCAGGACTTTGAAGCCACCATACGGAGTTCATGAAGCCTTGGATGAAATATACAAGATGCCACTTCATAGATTTCGTCTAGAGGCTATTCTAGGTGATGTGTCACCTTATTATTGGGCCAGGCCCATGTATTTTCGAAATACTTAAGTATAGGTTGTTTTTAGAGTCCGTATGTGTGGGGAAACAAAAGTTAGGGTTGGTTTCGGACCCCTCCTCCAAGGGCCACGAAATCCCCCCCCCCTCTTCCTCCATATATACAGCCCTTAGGGCGTCGTTTAGACTTTGGGTTTTGTTTAGATTAAAAGTTCGCCATAGCTGCAACTTCGCGTACTTCGATTGTGTTCAATGACCAGACCAAGGCGTCACAGAACCCCACCTTCATTAATAAAGCTTTCCTCTTTTATTCGCAATATCCAGATTGCAATCTCAGATTCTTGCTTGTTCTTTGTTTGCTCGCAGGAAATAGACCCTCGTGGTCAGGTTGATCGTGCTCCGGTGTGGTCAATAACCCCTGGGAAGTTGGTTTAGCGATTGCTAAGGCGCGACGTCTTCGCATGTTCGTAGTCAGATCGTCAAAGTCGACTCCCACAGAAAACGATTGCTATCTCATAGAAACATCGGGACACCTTTGCCCCTATCACATGGAGAAGACAATTGACACCAAGTTGGACGCCAAGTTCGATGAATTACTCAAACGTCTCCCACAACCAGTTCTATGCCGCAATACAGTAGGGCGAGCACAATGTGTTCCTATTTAGCCAGGCCAAACTTCTGGTGTTGTTATACCTGTTGTTGATGCTTCTTTGGCTCCTGCTACTGCTGCTGCTGGTACCCAGGAGGATGATGAGTATGCGGGCGATAATGAGGATGAGGTTGATCAAAATCAGAACTACGTGCAGCCACTGGCACCACCACCAGCAGGTCGACCTCAGGTATATAATCGCAATGGTAGGCTTGCACCACCACCTCAGGTACGAGATCATGACCATGTTCCTAAACTGAAATTGAATATGCCACCATTTGACGGTAGATATGTTCCTGATATATATCTTACTTGGGAGTTAGAAACTGAACAACGTTTTACATGTTTACAATATCCCGAGGAGAGACGGGTTGCTGCTGTTGTTTGTGCTTTCACTAGTTTTGCATGTGTATGGTGGTTTGAACATTGTAGATTATATCCTACTCCAGCTACTTGGGTTTCTTTGGAAACCGCTATGCGTACTCGTTGGGTTCCACCATATTATCAACGTGAATTGCTTCAAAAATTGCAGCGTTTATGACAATGAAAAAATTATGTAGAAGAATATTATCAGGAATTACAAAGTGGCATGATAAGATGTGGTATTGTTGAGGAGAATTGATGTAGGGCGGAACCCAATGGTGACGATCTTTCACGTTTGGAGTGGATCCTATGGGGAATCACAAAGAACACACGGAAGCATAAAGGGGAAACACGGGGAAAACGAGAGAGAATCACTAAACCGACAAGTAATCGATCACACAAGCGCTAGATCACCGAACACATAAGGTAGCACAATATTCAAAATCAACAAAGGAAGGATATAAGGGTAGCCGTTCTTCTCCGAGAGGAGGTCTTGAATCCATGAGGGGATCTTCCCGTAAAGGGGCCTTGAATCCAAGTGGATCTTCTCCGAAGAGGCCGCGGTCTCTCACGAGGAGATCCAATGGATGAGCGAAGCTCTATCTCACAAATGAGTTAAATCAACTCTAAGCCTAGCTAGGAGGTGGGGGAGACCTATTTATAGTGGTAGTGCAAATGGGAGTCAAAGTGAAGGGGTACAAGGGCATAAGCCCGTGGCTGCGGCCACACAGGTGTCGGACGTCCGGAGGACGTCGGTCGTCCGGAGCTTCAGGACGGTCTGGACGTCCGGAGATGTCGGGCTTCCGTAGTTTCGGCTTGGGTGCTGGTCGTTCGGTCGTCCGGTGGCGTCGGTCGTCCGTGGCCCTGGGAGTCGCCGGACGTCCGGTCCTGGTGGGACGTCCGGTCACTGTAGCATGCGTTGGCCTGGTTTCCTTGGGCTGGCGTGACCTTCAGGGGCCGGACGTCCGGGGTGGACCGGTCGTCCGGTGGCTGTAGCTTCGGGCAGCTTCGTCTCTTGGTCCTTGTACTTGGCGTCCTCGCTAGCTCTTCTGTTGGATGTGGTGGCTTCGTGGCTTTCCTCCAAGTACCTGATCATGCATAGAACACACGTTGGATGTAGTAGCCATGTCTCACATGTAGAAAGTGAAGGTTCGGAAAGGAGCGAGTTCACCTTGTGTCCAATGGCATCTAGTTGAGGTCTCGTCGTAAGTCCTCTTGGGATTTGGAGAGTAGCCGGAGTGTACATGGGGATGAACATGGGATGCTCCGCATCATCTCCCCCCCCTTGGGAAAGATCCGACCTCGGATCGTGATCCTCATCACCATGGAAACGGTTGTCGTAGACGGACTTGTAGTTGGACGAAGTTGAAGACATGGCACAATCCAAGTAGTCCAAGGTGTCGTCGGAGTGATAGACATGCAAAAAGAGCAAACACAAGCAACACTTGGAAATACAATGGTGAGCGCACACAAAGTGTCCATTATGTAAGAATGAGTCCGTGCGGCAAAATTGGTTGTGACAAAGTGCATGAAGCTTATCAAGATAATCTAGAATGAGATGCAAAGCATTCATGGGAGGAAATGCAATCATTGTGCACACAAATGTGTAGTAAATATGATTAATGCAACAACAGTGCAAAATGATGTCATAGTGAGATGGTTTATCAATAGCATGAATATGGCAATGGATGCTCAACATGTGTATGTTATCATGCAATTGATGGTGGTCAAAATGATCATGATGTATGAATATGCCATCAAGGTAGATCACAACAAATTTGCTAAGTGATGCAGAGCATCCTACGGTCATCACCATGTCAAGAGTCCATTTGGCAAGTGACATGTGCGACCTCTACTTCTCATACATAAAGGTGAATCTTCTCCTTTACACGTGCTCACTTGACCCCTTCAAGGATGGTATGCTACTTCAAACTTCTCCCATGTGCATGCATAGGTATTATCGGAGCTTCATGGATGTTGAGGAGGAGTGCAAGCGCCAAGGAACAACTACACCATCCGTGAGGGATGCATGGAAGAGAAGACGGAAGAAACAGAGCTGCTACGATCTACAGCCACCGGACGACCGGACAACGCCGGACGTCTGATGCCTGGAGCTCCAGCCAGACCAAAAGTCCAACCGACGAAAGCTACAGCGGCCGGACGACCCACGAACGTCGGACGTCCGACAAGTCCCAGCGCACGGACGACCGACACCGACCGGACGACCGGTGCTACGGCGACAGAACAGAATTTACGGATGTCCGAAGACTTCCGGATGTCCGGACTGTCCCGAGCTTCCGGACGTCCGACCCCCACTGGATGTCCGACGCCTGTGTGCGCAGCCGGGCCTTTTGGCCTTGTATCTCTCTCCCACTTACCCCTTCGTGGCTTAGACTATAAATAGACCTCCCCCTCATCCTTTCTCGGGTTAGCAAATATGATAGCTCATTCTTAGGTGAGCTTTGCTCCTACCTCTACTCTTGAGAGAGAGAGAGAGACTACCACTCCCATGGAGTTCAAGACCTCCATGTGAGAAAATCCCGTGGGATTCAAGACCCCCTTCGTGGGAAGATCCTTCTAGGATTCAAGCCCTCATCTCCTTCATAGGATTTGGGATTAAGTCTACCTTGTATCTTTCTCTTTGTTGTTCATGTACCTTGTGGATCTTGTGTGTTTGATTGTCTAGTGGATGTGTGATTGGACTTGTTCTTGAGTGTTTCCCCTTGTGATTTCTCCCTGTTCTACCCCGTGTTCTTCGTGCTCTTCGAGGGATCCCACTCCAAACGTGAAAGATCGGCCTACACCGGGTTAGCCCCGTATCATATGGTATCATGAGCCATGTTGATCACGTTTTTGGAGCCCCTACCCCTCTTTTTCTAGCTTGATTTTGTTGATTTCGTCCTAAATCCGAAAATCCCCACAAAAAATAGCCCCAATTGTTTTTTGTGATTTGTTGGTTTGATGATGTTTTGTTGATTTTAATCCATGGATTTGCTTGGTTTCAAGTGGATCTAGCATCTCCCCAAGTTTCCCCATCTTTCATCCATGAAATCCCGCGAATTTTGACCCCAAAATCACCAATTTCCGCCCAAAATCGCGTCCCGGATCTGAAATTTCGCGTTGACCCCGACCCACCGGACGACCGACGATTTACAGACGCCCGGACCCCCACGAAGCACCGGACGTCCGACCTTTTCCGGACGACCGGAACCCCTAACCCGAACCGAATTTACGGATTTCCGACTTTCCCGGACGTCCGACGCTCCGCACATCCGACCTTTACGGACGTCCGTAACCTGTAGATATTGACTTCGGCTGATTCTTGTTTCGGCCATAACTAATTCATCCGAACTCCGATTTTGACGTTCTTTAGCTCGTTTTGAACCTCTTGACATCCCCCTTCCCACAAAAATACCACCAACACAATTGACTCCATGAAATTTTCGAAACTTTGGCATCTTTGCCTAGGGCTTCCACCACATCATCCACATAGCCACCACCGACTTCCGCAACCTAACCCATTTTTCTTGCCATAGCATTAGTGGTTGATTGAGTAGTGATTCGAGTCTCCTAAGGTGTTTCGGCTACTTAGGGACGATTGATTCTTCATCAACCACCACCACCACTTCCGCATAGACATGCCCACCATACACTTCCGCCACCCCCAACTTAACCCAATAGTTGTTTGAGCTTCTTTGAGTTGTGGCTTGTGTCTCCTAAGGTGTTTCGGCTACTTAGGGACGACAACTTCAACTCTGACACGTGTATAGCCATCATCCCACTTCCGCATTGCCAAGTGCAAACCACCACCGCTTTTCCGCTACCACCATTTGACATTTACCACGCGCACAATTTCTTTGGTTTGTGTCTCTTTTGTGTAGGTACCCATGAATACTTGTCAACCTCGCAATCCCACGAATTGACAAAACGACCTCTAGAGAGCAACGATGATTTGGGATCCCATGGATTGTCTTTCCCACCGCTCTCTTCGTGCAAATACTTCACACATTTCTTCTACATGGCCATAACTTGGCTATGGGTTGTTGTCCATTACATATTTTATGCCCATCTTGCCATGTTCACTTTGCATGATATGCTCATTTCTATGCCTTTGACATGCATTTGTGACCCATGCTTTGCATTACACATGATGATTGATTCTCATACTTGTATGTGTATTTGCAAGCTTGGTGGAGATATTGCTTTTTCTTGCCATGTTCCTTTTGTGCACCATTCCTTTGATGACACTATCATCTTGCTTTGTGTTCATGCTTGTGATATGTCATGTGCATTCCCTATGCCTATTATTTGCTCACATGAGATGATTGCCATGATGTCTTCTAGTGTGTTGCATCTTCGCTTCACTAGTTTGCACGACTTGATTACTATTCTTGCTTATGTTGCATCACCAATGACTCATACTTGTTCATTTCATGCGGTTGATGACAACCATATATATGCTTTGCACAAGATTCATATTGCTTCTTGTCATATAGCTCCATGTGTTGCCTCTCTCATGCTAGATGATTTGCCATGTATTGAGTGCAACAATGATTCTCTTCTTGCTCATGAGATTGCCCCCATAGCATTCTCGCATATGTTTGGAGACTTTGACACAATTCTTGTGAAGCGTGCTTGTCTTACTTCTTTGCACCATATACCTAGTGCCATGAATATAGCCATTGTTCCATCATATTATTCATGCACTTGTGCTTCTAATGGTTTTGTACAAAAGATGAGAACCATCATGATGGATGATGTGTTTGTCTACCATGCGCATACTTTCTTTGTTTTGTTTTGTGCATGTGTAGGATACTTGGACTTTGTGTCGACTTCCACTTCACGTGAGTTGACCATTCGAGCTCTTGAGAGCGAGCCTCATACATTCTACCACGACTCGCTTCCACACCAAATTTCCTACAACTTCGGCATTGTGAAGAATGCACAAGGACACACTTTCAAGGTGACATCCTTCTTGAGCTTGGATATTGTGGATCATACTTCATGTGTTGCTTGCACCATTTGCACGCATGTTCGAGATATTTCTTTCAACCATGTTTGCCACATTCCCATGCTTCATGATATATATACTGATGTAGGGTGGAACCCTATGTGGACAATCTTTCACGTTTGGAGTGGATCCTACGGGGAATCACGAAGAACACGCGGAAGCACAATGGGGAACACGGAGGAAACGAGAGAGAAATCACTCAACCAACAAGGAATCAATCACACAAGTGCTAGATCACCGAACACAAAGAGATACATATGATCCACAATCAACAAAGGTAAGGATACAAAGGTAACCGATCTTCTCCGTGAGGAGGTCTTGAATCCACAAGGGGATCTTCCCACGAGGGGGTCTTGAATCCGATAAGATCTTCTCCGAGGAGGCCGCGGTCTCTCACGAGGAGGAGATCCGATGGATGAGCGAAGCTCTATCTCTAACTTGAGCTAAATCAACGCTAAATCTAATTAGGAGGAGGTGGAGGAGTATATATAGTCTATGTCCACGAAGGGGTAAGTGAGAGAGAGGATACATGGGCCTCGAGCCCAAACACTGTGCGCAGACAGGTACCGGACGTCCGCTGGGGGCCGGTCGTCCGGTGGCTCAGGAGGGACCGGACGTCCGGTAGTCTCCGGACTTCCGTTGATTTGGCTCGGGTCCAGGGGCACCGGACGTCCGAAGGATTCCGGTCGTCCGGTCACCGGTCGTCCGTTGGCTCCGGTCTTCCGCTCGCTGTAGCCTGGTACTTGGCGCACGTTTGCTTCAGGTGCCGGTCGTCTGGTGGAGGCCGGACATCCGCTCGAGGACCGGTCGTCCGGAGTGGGCCGGACGTCCGCTCGCTGGAGCTTCTTCGGCAGCTCCATCTCTTGGTCCTTGTACTTGGCGTCCTCGCTAGCTCGTCCGTTGGATGTGGTGGCTCCGTGGCTTTCCTCTAAGTACCTGATCATGCATAGCACACACGTTGGAGGTAGTAGCCATATCTCACATGTAGAAAGTGAAAGTTCGGAGAGGAGCGAGTTCACCTTGTGTCCAATGGTGTATGTTCAAGGTCTCGTCATATGTCCACTTGGGGTTTGGAGAGTAGTCGGAGTGTACATGGGGATGAACGTGGGATGCTCCGCATCATCTCCCCTCCCTTGGGAAAGATCCGACCTCGGATCGTGATCCTCATCACCATGGAAACGGTTGTCGTAGACGGACTTGTAGTTGGATGAAGTTGAAGACATGGCGCCATCCGAGTAGTCCAAGGTGTCGCCAGAATGAGAGACATGCAAAAAGAGCAAACACAAGCAACACTCGGAAATACAAAGGTTAGCGCACACAAAGTGTCCATCATGTAAGAATGAGTCCGTGCAGCAAGAATGGTCATGACAAAACACATGAAGCTTATCAAGATGATCTAGAATGAGATGCAAAGCACTCATGGGAGGAAATGCAATCATTGTGCACACAAATCTGTTGTAGATATGATCAATGCAACCACGGTGCAAAATGATGTCATAGTGAGACGGTTTGTCAATAGCATGTATATGGCAATGGATGCTCAATATGTGTATGTTATCATGCAATTGATGGAAGGCAATGTGATCATTATGTGTGAATATGCCATCAAGGAAGATCACAACAAATTTGCTAAGGAAGTGCACAAGCTCATATATCGTGGATGACATGGAAATAGATGCAACAAGGCAATCATAATGTGAGTCAATCCATGCATAGGGTGCAAACTTGTGGTGAGTATGATAAGTCCATCGAGCATGACATGTATGAGCATAATCAACAAATATGGAGGTGTTGGTGTACCAAAGCTCGATGTTGAGGCATGAGTGGAGTTTCGAAGGTGCATCCAATAAGTGCGAGCGCTCCTCAATGTGAAGGTCCATGTAGCCAATCTCCAATGTCGCTCCTCCGTTCACGAGATGTATCATGTAGACAACAAGAAGAAAACAACAATGAAAGAGTGACCCATCCAATATATGTATTTGAGGATGGCTCAAAGAGAATGAGTTCACCTTATGAATGTTCTCGAAGATGTAGGAGTTGCACATCATGTATGCGTTCACATAACCAGTATGTCTCGTGGTGGTACCGCCTTGTAAATCCTTCAAAATGAAAGAACATGACAAACACTTGGAAAAACAAATGAGGTTAGCGAAATGGCAAAACCAATCATTCGTGTGGTAAGATACCCAACAAGTGTATGTATCATGCTCATCATAAGAAATGACAAGGGAGTATTGCATAGTATGGAGGCATATGATGCAAGAACGACCAAATACAATAGGCTCAAGTAAACAAGCATGCATCACAAGTAAGGTTTCAAAGTCTCTAGGATCAATAAGCATAGTATGGTTGCACTCAATACAAGGTGATATGAGAGATGCAACTAATGGAGACAAGTGAGATTGATCATGACAAAGCAAGTGATAGGCATGAGCATATATGTCATCAACCCAAGAAAGCGAGTAAGAGTGGAACATGGGTGATGCAACCAAGGAAGCAATCATAGCGATCAAGTCAAGCAAGCTAGTAGTGGGAAGATGCAACATACTAGAGGTAACCATGGAAATCGTCTCATGTGTGCAAATAGTGGGCATACAAAATGCACATGACATTTCACAAGCATAAAGGCAAGATATGAGCAAAATAGCATCAATAGCATGGGGCACATGATAAACATGGCAATAGCAACAAGGATCTCCACCAAGCATGCAAATACACATAGAAGTAGCATAATGGTGAATCATGGGTAGATGCAAGCAAGGGTCACAATGGCATGGCAAAGGCATAGGAGCAAGCATAGCATGCAAAATGAACATGGTAAAATGAGCATAAGGTGACAAATGGTAAATAGCCCATAGCCGTGTGAGAGCCGAGTAAAAGAGATGCGCGTAGTCCTTGCGCGAAGAGAACAGTGGTAAGGATAGTCCACGGATCCCAAAGCATCCTTGCTCTCAAGAGCTTGTTTCGTCAACTCTTGGGATTGAGAGGTTGACGAGTATACATGAGTACCTACACAAAACAAAGACAAAGGAAAAATTGTGTGTGGATGGTATATGTACACATCATCCATCATGATGCGCACATGCATGTGTCGGTTAGCACAAAATAGCCAATGCTCAAATAAATGAGATGCGTGATATAAAAACATGTCATCCATCATGATAGGTTTGTTGTTATGAATGGCATAATGGAGACTCAAAGGGTGTAATGCATCATGAGAAATATCTAGAGCATTGTTATTCATGGAATGCATATGGTGCACGCAATTATGAGAATCATGCAAAGTATGAGATGCATCAAAATCTCTTAATATGTATGAGGAAACTATGGGTGTCTCCTCATGAGCATTAATGGAAACATCACATGGAGAATATTGACAACATCCACAACAATGCATATTTGGAACAATGTGATCATGGCATGACATAGTAGATGAATTGCGCAAATCATGTAAAGGAAGCATGGCAATATCATCACATGAAAAACGAAAGCCAATGACCATCATCTCGTCATCTATGCCATAAGTGCAAATGGGATTGATTTTAATGGGGTATGCATAGTTACTATATTGAGATTGTAATGAGGCAATATGGGAGATCTCACTCATAGCATATGACAAGGTCAATGGATTGTCAAACATGAAGTGACCAATAGAGTTTTCACATGATATCCTATGAAGCATAGCATCACAACTAGGCAACTCAACATGCTCATCATCATATTCATCATAAATAGGTAAGTCAAGGCATGAAGGAGTCTCACTAGCATGAAGCATGGGAATAGGTGTGTCAACATCATGGGAGCAATCGATGTCAAGAGAGTCCACTAGTGGGACAAGAGAAGCACCATCACCTATGTTACCTTTGGAGCATCACTCATGTGTTGTAGGTGAGGTGTTGAAGATCGAATCATTGTCATCTTCATCTTGATGGAACCATGTGGGAGGTGCATCATCGTCCACCATGGCCATCGGTTTTCCCATTGGAGGGATGGACTCGTCGCGGATAGGTGTGTCATCATGTAGGAGACCTAGCACCAAAGAAGAAAACACACTAGGAGTAGAGGGTAAGTCGTTAGAAATCATAGTGGCCTCACATGCCTTGTCAACTACCTCACTCTCTAAGTGTTGTGGCTCACTCACTCCCTCAAGGATGCTCTCACTCATATGGTTGGTGGAGTCACTCAAATGGCGATCAACCTCACATAGGATGTGTGGCATGCTCTCATATGTGGGGCTAGTGGTGGTCACACTCATCCTCTCATAGGAAATGCTCTCAATGTCACGTATGGTGGAGTTACTCATGTCACTCATGTGGTGGTGTCTCTCCTCACATGGCACTTGGGGCATCTCGACATATGTGGGTGTCAGAGAGATGTAGGTGCAAATGTCTCCATGCGCGGTCGCGTAGCTTGACTCGGAGGAGGAGTCCAATGTGGGCGTCGTCTTCATGTTGTTGAAGAGGTTCGCACTCGTCGCCGTGGTCGAAGGGGATGGCCCTTGCTCGACCGTCTTGTCACCGTCTTGGTGTTGGAGGCCCATATGATGTGGCACCTCATAGCTCGTCTCCATGACCGAAGGGAATTTCCCATGCTCGGCCATCTTCCTTGGGGGGCTTCCGAAGATGGAAGTGTCACCCTCGCTTGTAGGTGGTCGCCTTGGACTTGATGAAGTCGTTGTAGGCGTACTCGTGGGAAGTAGGCGAAGATGCCGTACGTCCAAAGGCAAAGATGCCTTGAGAACACTTGGCGAAGATGCCGAAGTGGTTGATGTAGCCGTAGCGCCGTCTTGGTAGTGGTCGTCTCGCGGTCTTCTTTTGTGCTTATGAAGCTTGGGCTTGGCGTGTTGGGACTTGTGCATTTGCGCTTGTGGAGCATCTTCATGATGATGGTGTCGTTATCTCGCTTGAGCTCGAAGGCGTTCGTCGTCGTCGTGCACATGATGATTGGAGGTGACTTGCCCTTCATGACGATGTGGATCACAAACTTGATGGTGGTCGCCATGTAGATGTTGACTTGGACGACTTGCGCTTGCATCTTGTTTGTGCTCCGAAGATGATCGACTTGGTCGCCGCCGCCTTGAAGATGACGAAGGGGAAGTAGACTTGATCAAGGCTCTAATCTCCTCCATCCTTGCATCTTGCTCCTCTTTATGTACGGCAAGCTTCTTGTCGAAGTAGTCCCTTCTCCTTGCTTCGGAGTGATGAATGTCGATGGAGGTGTTCTCGATGCGCTCTCGCAATCTTGATTGTGTGCCTTGCACTTGTCGTTGTAGATCGAAGATAGACGCTTTGGTTATGTAGTTGTTCATGCCGTCGTTGTTGTCGAGGACCGGAGAGGAAATGCCTTTCCTATCCATCACAAGACTCGAGCAAATATGAGTGGGAGAAAGAGAAGAACTTATACCAATGTACCTTGACCGATGTTGAAAATGAATCAAGTTCACTCAAATGCGGACAATGAAATAGCACTATTGGTACCAATCCTTGTCGGTTCTCACACCTACACAAGTAAAGCTTATAGTTGAGCTCGGTGATGTTAGTGGCACAAAAATTTAATGCAAAATGTTAGCAAGAGTCAATAATGTTGAAAGAGATTCACAAATTCGCAAGTGAAACAAATGGACCAATAGCAATGAAAGGTACACGGAAACACACACACACGGATAGATAAATGGGATCGTGCAACCAAGGAATGAGCACAAAATGTGGAATCCACGGAAAACGCTCGTGTTGCACAACTCAAGAGAGACGCTAGCACAATTGCTCAATAGGCGGATACGACACTTGTGCACAACCTATAAGATGCAAAATGGATAAACTTCTATCCCAAGTATGCTATGTATATGGTTCCCGGTGTATCTCTCAAGATGATCCAAGATGATCGGATATGACAATCTTATATGCAATGTGGTATGATGCTATGGCACTTGCTTACAAGCTTCTTTGCTCTTTCTCTTTTGCTTAAAAGCTTTATTACTTTTTCTTTTTTTTTTCTATGGCCACTTTTGCACAATGCACAAACCAAGATAGCAATTGTGTATATGCGGGAACAAACTTGTGACACAAGATATGATACCAATATGATATGGTATGTATGCAATGGGAAGTATCAATCACTAATGTGCACAAGTAACGTTGCCGGCAATACTCAAATGGCTAGTCTCGATAGGCAAGTGACGCAAAATGGGCTAGGGGTTAACAATGCAATTTGTAAGGGGAATATACAATGGTGTCATCGAGTTTACCGTCCTTTGCGATGATGAATGGCGGTGTTCTTGATGTAGATACCAAGATGATGAGACTCGTCCCTAAGTAGCCAAAACACCTTAGGAAACGGAAAAACCGCGAACTCAAAATCTCAAATGACAAATGTCAAATGGTGGTAGCGGTAAAGCGGTGGTGGTTTGCACTCGGCAATGCGGAAGTGGAATGATGGGCTATACACGTGTCAGAGTTGAAGTTGCCGTCCCTAGGTAGTCGAAACACGTTAGGAGACACAAGCCACAACTCAAACAAGCTCAAACAACTATTGGGTTAAGTTGGGGGTTGGCGGAAGTGTATGGTGGGCACGCCTATGCGGAAGATATGGTGGTGGTTGATGAAGAAGCAATCGTCCCTAAGTAGCTGAAACACCTTAGGAGACTCGAATCACAACTCAAACAACCAATAATGCTATGGCAAGCAAAATGGGTTAGGTTGCGGAAGTCGGGGGTGGCTATGCGAATGATATGGTGGAGGGCCTAGGCAAAGATGCCAAAATTCACAAAATTTGATGGAGTCAAATGATGTTGATGGTATTTTTGTGGGAAGGGGGATGTCAAGAGCTTCAAAACGAGCTAAAGAACGTCAAAATCAAAGTTCGGATGAATTAGTTATGGATGAAACAAGAATCAGCCGAAGTTGATATGTACAGGTAGCGGACGTCCGGAAATGGACGGATGTCCGGTGGCCGGACATCCGGTGAGCTCGGAAATCCACTAATTTCGTTCTGGAATGGGATGCCGGACGTCCGGAAAGTAGCGGATGTCCGGTGGTTCCTGGGGCTCCGGACGTCCGGTAAAGTGGCGGTCGTCCGGTGGGTCGGGGTCAACGTGGGATTTGAGCTCCGGGACGTGATTTTGGGCGGAAAATGAAGATTTCGGGGTCAAAATTCGGGGAATTTCGTGGAGGAAAGATGAGGAAACTTGGGGAGATGCTAGATCCACTTGAAACCAAGCAAATCCATGGATCAAAAATCAACAAAACATCATCAAACCAACAAATCACAAAAAAATCTGGGGCTATTTTTGGTGGGGATTTTCGGATTTAGGCAAGAACACACAAAATCAAGCTAGAAAAAGAGGGGTAGGGGCTCCAAAAACGTGATCAACGTGGCTCATGATACCAAGATGATGTAGGGTGGAACCCTATGTGGACGATCTTTCACGTTTGGAGTGGATCCTACGGGGAATCACGAAGAACACGCGGAAGCACAATGGGGAACACGGAGGAAACGAGAGAGAAATCACTCAACCAACAAGGAATCAATCACACAAGTGCTAGATCACCGAACACAAAGAGATACATATGATCTACAATCCACAAAGGTAAGGATACAAAGGTAACCGATCTTCTCCGTGAGGAGGTCTTGAATCCACAAGGGGATCTTCCCACGAGGGGGTCTTGAATCCGATAGGATCTTCTCCGAGGAGGCCGCGGTCTCTCACGAGGAGGAGATCCGATGGATGAGCGAAGCTCTATCTCTAACTTGAGCTAAATTAACGCTAAATCTAACTAGGAGGAGGTGGAGGAGTATATATAGTCTATGTCCACGAAGGGGTAAGTGAGAGAGGATACATGGGCCTCGGGCCCGAACACTGTGCGCAGACAGGTACCGGACATCCGCTGGGGGCCGGTCGTCCGGTGGCTCAGGAGGGACCGGACGTCCGGTAGTCTCCAGACTTCCGTTGATTTGGCTCGGGTCCAGGGGCACCAGACGTCCGAAGGATTCCGGTCGTCCGGTCGCCACTCGTCCGTTGGCTCCGGTCTTCCGCTCGCTGTAGCCTGGTACTTGGCGCAGGTTTGCTTCAGGTGCCGGTCGTCTGGTGGAGGCCGGACGGCCGCTCGAGGACCGGTCGTCCGGAGTGGGCCGGACGTCTGCTCGCTGGAGCTTCTTCGGCAGCTCCATCTCTTGGTCCTTGTACTTGGCGTCCTCGCTAGCTCGTCCGTTGGATGTGGTGGCTCCGTGGCTTTCCTCTAAGTACCTGATCATGCATAGCACACACGTTGGAGGTAGTAGCCATATCTCACATGTAGAAAGTGAAGGTTCGGAGAGGTGCGAGTTCACCTTGTGTCCAATGGTGTATGTTCGAGGTCTCATCATATGTCCACTTGGGGTTTGGAGAGTAGTCAGAGTGTACATGGGGATGAACGTGGGATGCTCCGCATCATGTACCTTGTGTGTTGCATCCAATTCTTGGTCTACTTGCTACTATCATATGATTGGTTGCACCAATATCATTTCTTCACATATGCCATGTCGCTTTGCTTGTCACATGATTCACTTGATTGCCTCACACATGATGAACACTTGCTCTTTCTGTTGTGTTGAGTGCCACACTATATTCACTATACCCTATGTACATTTGCCTGGATTGTCTTGCACTTGACCGATGTGTTTAGACACTTCATTTTATTTGGTGTTGTGAATGATTCTTATGCCTACCATAGACCTTTCATTGAGAAATTTGTGAATGCTTGCTATGACCTCGAGGTAGATGCTTATTATCTTGTCACACATATTTGCATCTCTACCTCACATTTGCATACTCGTCCACATGATATTTTTGCTTGTGCTCGATTGATATGCTTACATGCCATGTCACAATCCTTTGTCACACCCGATGCTATGCTTGATGACGACTCTTGTTTGGTGAATCACCTCTTGAATGCTTGGTTTTGCACTAACGCTAACCACATTTGTTTTTCCAAGTGTTTGTTGTTAAATACCTCTTTTGAAGGAATCACTAGACGGTGCGACATTGGAGAGTGCCCATTTCAAGTTTCAAGATGATGAGTGCTTGGTGACAGACCACTTCGACACGGCACCACCATCTCTTTCCCATGGTGATTTGGTTTTCGATCCGAGGTCGGATCTTTTCCAAGGGGGAGGGGATGATGCGGAGCATCCTACGGTCATCACCATGTCAAGAGTTCGTTTGGCAAGTGACACGTGCGACCTCTACTTCTCATACATAAAGGTGAATCTTCTCCTTTACACGTGCTCACTTGACCCCTTCGAGGATGGTATACTACTTGACACTTCTCCCGTGTGCATGCATAGGTATTATCGGAGCTTCACGAATGTTGAGGAGGAGTGCAAGCGCCAAGGAACAACTACACCATCCGCGAGGGAGGCATGGAAGAGAAGACGGAAGAAACGGAGCTACTACAATCTACAGCCACCGGACGAACGGACAACGCCGGACGTCTGACGCTTGGAGCTCCAGCCAGCCCACAAGTCCAACCGACGAACGCCCGACACCGACGAACGCCGGACTATAGCGGCTGGACGACCGACGAACGCCGGATGTCCGACAAGTCCCAGCGCACAGACGACCGACACCGACCGGACGACCGGACGACCGGTGCTACGGCGACAGAACAGAATTTACGGATGTCCGAAGACTTCCGGACGTCCGGACTGTCCCGAGCTTCCGGACGTCCGACCCCCACTGGATGTCCGATGCCTGTGTGCGCAGCCGGGCCTTTTGGCCTTGTATCTCTCTCCCACTTACCCCTTCGTGGCTTAGACTATAAATAGACCTCCCCCTCATCCTTTCTCGGGTTAGCAAATATGATAGCTCATTCTTAGGTGAGCTTTGCTCCCACCTCTACTCTTGAGAGAGAGAGAGAGACTACCACTCCCATGGAGTTCAAGACCTCCATGTGAGAAGATCCCGCGGGATTCAAGACCCCCTTCGTGGGAAGATCCTTCTAGGATTCAAGCCCTCATCTCCTTCATAGAATTTGGGATGAACTCTACCTTGTATCTTTCTCTTTGTTGTTCATGTACCTTGTGGATCTTGTGTGTTTGATTGTCTAGTGGATGTGTGATTGGACTTGTTCTTGAGTGTTTCCCCTTGTGATTTGTCCCCGTTCTTCCCCGTGTTCTCCGTGCTCTTCGAGGGATCCCACTCCAAACGTGAAAGATCGGCCTACACCGGGTTAGCCCCGTATCACTAAGGAAGTGCACAAGCTCATATATCATGGATGACATGGAAATAGATGCAACAAGACAAGCATAATGTGAGTCAATCCATGCATGGGGTGCAAACTTGTGGTGAGTATGATATGTCCATCGAGCATAACATGTATGAGCACAATCAACAAATATGGAGGTGTTGGTGTACCAAAGCTCGATACCGAGGCATGAGTGGAGTTCCGAAGGTGCATCCAATAAGTGCGAGCGCTCCGCAATGTGAAGGTTCATGTAGCCAATCTCCAATGTTGCTCCTCCGTTCACAAGATGTATCATGTAGACAAGAAGAAGAAAACAACAATGAAAGAGTGACCCATCTAATGTGCGTATTTCAGGATGGCTCAAAGAGAAGGAGGTCACCTTTAGGAGTTTCTCAAGGATGATGGAGTCGCGCATCTTGTATGCCTTCACATAACCAATATGTCTCGTGGTGGTACCGCCTTGTAAATCCTTCAAAAAGAAAGAACATGACAAACACTTGGAAAAACAAATGAGGTTAGCGAAATGGCAAAACCAATCATTCGTGTGGTAAGATACCCAACAAGTGTATGTATCATGCTCATCATAAGAAATGACAAGGGAGTATTGCATAGTATGGAGGCATATGATGCGAGAACAACCAAATGCAATAGGCTCAATCAAACAAGCATGCATCACAAGTAAATTGTCAAAGTCTCCAAGTTTGATAAGCATAGTATGGTTGCACTCAATACAAGTGGATATGAAAGAGGCAACTAATGGACACAAGAGACAATGATCAAGATATATCATGTGAGAGGCATGAGCATATATGTCATCAACCCAAGAAAGCGAGTAAGAGTGGAACATGGGTGATGCAACCAAGCAAGCAATCCTAGCAATCAAGTCAAGCAAGCTAGTAGTGCGAAGATGCAACATACTAGAAGGAATCATGGCAAGCATGTCATGTGTGCAAATAGTGGGCATGAATAATGGACATGACATATCACAAGCATGAAAGCAAGATATGAGAAAAATATCATCAATGTATTGGCGAGAGGCCATATGTAAATAGCAATGGGGTATCATGACTCTCCCAACACAACAAGCATCAATAGCATGGGGCACATGATAAACATGGCAATAGCAACAAGGATCTCCACCAAACATGCACATACACATAGGAGTATCATAATGGTGAATCATGGGTAGATGCAAACAAGGGTCACAATTGCATGGCAGAGGCATAGAAGCAAGGATAACATGCAAAGTGAACACGGGAAAATGAGCATAAGGTGACAAGTGGTAAATAGTCCATAGCCGTGTGAGAGCCAAGTAGAAGAGATGCATGTAGTCGTTGCGCGAAGAGAACGGTAGTAAGGATAATTCACGTTGATAGAGGCAAAGGTGTCCCGTCTTTCGATGAGATGATGGATTTCGCATTGGTGGAAGTCGACTTTGACGATCCGACTACGAACGTGCGAGGACGTCGCGCCTTAGCAATCGCTAAACCAACTCCGAGAGGTTATTGACCACGCCGGAGCACGATCAACCTGACCACGAGGGTCTGTTTCCTGCGAGCAAACGAAGAACAAGCAAGAAACTGAGATTGCAATCTAGATATTGCGAATATAAGATGAAAGCTTTATTGATCACGGTGGGGTTCTGTGACGCCTTTGTCTGGTCGTTGAACACAAACGAAGTACGCGAAAGTTGCAGCTATGGCGAACTTTAATCTAAACAAAACCCAAAGTCTAAACGGTGCCCTAAGGGCTGTATATATGGAGGAAGAGAGGGGGAATTTCGTGGCCCTTGGTGGAGGGGTCCAAAATCAACCCTATCTCTTGTTTCCCCACACATACGGACTCTAAAAATAGCATATACTAATGTATTTCGAAATTACATGGGCCTGGCCCAATAAAAAGGTGATGCAGCACCTATAATAGCCTCTGGACGAAATTTATGAAGTGGCATCTTGTATATTTCGTCCAAGGCTTCATGCACTCGTTATGGTGGCTTCAAAGACCTGAAATCATCACTCGTAACTCCGTTCTTGTTCCCCTTACGCATGCCATCATCTCCATGCTTTCTCTTGCTCCAATGTCCATCCTTCTCCAAGCTAGGCCCTTCATTTGTAAGCAAAACAAATGTATCCAATTTAGGCAGCATCATATTCTCATGAACATTAGAATCATTACCAAGAAACGAAAGTACCTGGTAATTTAGTTGGCGTGTGCGAGCTCTAGTAATTGGTCCAGTATGTATAGCAGTAGGGGCTGTGGGTGTAACAATGGTATTGATGTCCTCATCATCCTCCCCTTCTTGAAATGAAGTCGTTCTCGACGGAAGTTCATCTTCCTCACCCAAATAAGGCTTCAAATCTGCAATGTTAAAAGTGGGACTAACCCCAAAATCTGCAGGCAACTCAAGTTTGTATGCATTATCATTTATTTTCTCTAACACCTTAAAGGGACCATCAGCACGTGGCATTAACTTTGATTTGCGAAAATCAGGAAATCTATCTTTACGCAAATGTAACCAAACAAGATCTCCAGGTGCAAACACAACATGTCTTCTACCCTTATCTCCAGCAAGTTTATATTTAGTATTTATACGCTCAATGTTTTCCTTAGTTAAGTCATGCATTTTTAAAATCAATTCAACACGTTGTTTAGCATCAAAATTAACCTTCTCCGAAGATGGAAGAGGCAACAAATCAATAGGTGCACGAGGTAGGAAACGATACACAACTTCAAAAGGGCACATCTAAGTAGTAGATTGCAATGAACGATTATAAGCAAATTCACTATGAGGCAAGCATTCCTCCCACATTTTCTTATTCTTCTTCAAAACAGCCCTAAGCATAGTAGACAATGTTCTATTCTGTACTTCAGTTTGTCCATCAGTTTGGGGGTGACAAGTAGTACTAAAAAGCAGTTTAGTCCCCAACTTAGCCCACAAACATCTCCAAAAGTGGCTAAGAAATTTAGTATCACGATCTGAAACAATAGTATTTGGCACACCATGCAAGCGAATAATTTCACGAAAGAAATAATCAGCAACATTAACAGCACCATCGCTTTTATGACATGGTATAAAGTGTGCCATTTTGGAGAATCTATCCACGACAACAAATATGCTACCCCTCCCCTTCTTTCTTCGAGGTAAACCTAAAACAAAGTCCATAGATATATCCTCCCAAGGAACACCAGGTACAGGCAAAGGCATATATAAACCATGAGGATTGAGTCGTGACTTAGCTTTTTGACATGTAGTGCAGCGAGCAATAAAACACTCAACATCCCGTCTCATCTTTGGCCAAAAGAAATGTGTAGCAAGTACGTCCTCCGTCTTCTTCACGCCAAAGTGTCCCATTAATCCTCCTCCATGCGCCTCCTGCAACAACAAAAGACGAACAGAGCTAGCTGGAATGCATAGCTTGTTAGCACGAAACACAAATCCATCGTTAACGATGAACTTGTTCCACATTCTTCCTTCTTTACAATTCTGCATTACATCTTTAAAATCAGCATCATGCACATATTGATCTTTGATGGTCTCCAAACCAAATATTTTGAAGTCAAGTTGTGAAAGCATAGTATAGCGGCGAGACAATGCATCAGCAATAACATTTTCTTTTCCCTTCTTGTGTTTAATGACATAAGGGAAAGTCTCAATGAATTCAACCCATTTAGCATGTCTACGACTCAGTTTAGCTTGACTTTTAATATGTTTCAAAGATTCATGATCAGAATGTAAAACAAATTCTTTGGGCCATAAATAATGTTGCCATGTTTCTAAAGTCCGAACAAGAGCATATAATTCTTTATCATAAGTAGAATAATTTAGACTAGGCCCACTCAATTTTTCAGAAAAATATGCAACAGGTTTGCCATCTTGTAATAACACACCTCCTAATCCAATTCCACTAGCATCACATTCAAGCTCAAAAGTCTTATTAAAATCAGGAAGTTGGAGTAAAGGAGCATGTGTCAACTTATCTTTCAATACCGTTGTCGGTGTCAAAACCGGTGGATCTCGGTTAGGGGGTCCCGAACTATGCATCTAGGCGGATGGTAACAGGAGACAAGGGACACGATGTTTTACCCAGGTTCGGGCCCTCTTGATGGAGGTAAAACCCTACGTCCTGCTTGATTGATATTGATGATGTGGGTATTACAAGAGTATATCTACCATGAGATCAAGGAGGCTAAACCCTAGAAGCTAGCCTATGGTATGATTGTCGTTCGCCCTACGGACTAAAGCCATCCGATTTATATAGACACCGGAGAGGGCTAGGGTTACACAGAGTCAGTTACAATGGTAGGAGATCTACATATCCGTATCGCCAAGCTTGCCTTCCACGCCAAGGAAAGTCCCATCCGGACACGGGACGAAGTCTTCAATCTTGTATCTTCATAGTCTTGGAGTCCGGCCGATGATGATAGTCCGGCTATCCGGACACCCCCTAGTCCAGGACTCCCCCAGTAGCCCCTGAACCAGGCTTCAATGACGATGAGTCCGACGCGCATGTTGTCTTCGGCATTGCAAGGCGCGTTCCTTCTCCGAATAATTTATAGAAGATTCTGAAC
Source organism: Triticum dicoccoides (assembly GCF_002162155.2). NCBI lineage: Eukaryota > Viridiplantae > Streptophyta > Magnoliopsida > Poales > Poaceae > Triticum > Triticum dicoccoides. Next base: position 288,341,333 of record NC_041387.1, on the reverse strand, counting down.
ACCAGGATAGTGTCCGGCTCTGCAAAATAAATTCCACATACCACTGTAGAGAGAATGATATTTACACAAGTTCAATCTGCTGACGTATTTGGTGGCGTGAGGTCACACCACTACCAAGCCTTTACTCGAATCGTTTTTATTGTACCACCTCAGCGTGTTTAGCGAAGCGGTTTCCTTGGCACGTCTTGTCGAAGCGGAGATCGTGTTCCCCTTATTCCGGGATTCCCATCAATACAGACGTGGGTAAACCCAACCGCGCCATTGATTGCGGCGCTTGGGGGATAAGCGAGTTTTATCAGGCCGATGGGGACGCATGTTTCCGTCCGCCCATATTAGGGGATAAAGATCCAACCCTTTTACCTGCACCTTCTTCCTCCTTGTCTTATCCATCTCCGCGAACTCGAGCTCCAGCGCCCAAGCCCGCACATCTCACCTCAACCTTCTCCAACTATGTCTGGAGTGGGAGGCAAGTGGATGGCTTCCTCCGTTACGGAGGGGCACATCCAGAAGCTGCGCAGCACCGGATATCTGTCCAGCGACATCGCGCACCGGCACCCCGACGAGGGAGAGCTCATTCCCACCCCCAGGCCCCATGAGAGGGTAGTATTTCCTCCCCATTTCCTCCGCGGACTGGGCTTCCCACTCCATCCCTTTGTCCGGGGGCTCATGTTCTACTACGGCCTGGATTTCCATGATTTGGCCCCGAATTTTATCCTCAATATCTCGGCGTTTATCGTCGTGTGTGAGGCCTTCCTCTGCATCCAGCCCCACTTCGGCTTGTGGCTCAAGACCTTCAGTATCAAGCCGAAGGTGGTAAAGGGCAGCCAAGCGGAGTGCGGAGGCGCCATGGTGGGCAAGATGCCCAACGTTACTTGGCTTGAGGGCACTTTCGTGGAAACCATTAAGGGGTGGCCATCGGGGTGGTTCTACATCACCGAGCCGCGTGACCCTGAATGGGCAGCGGCCCCCGAATTCAGATCTGGCATCCCCATACGGCTCACCTCCTGGAAAGAGAGCGGCCGGACATGGGGTGATTCGGAGGAGCTGACCAGACTCCAAGCCTGCATCAAAAAGCTAGTGATCAAGAAGCTCAAGCTTGTCAACGTAGTCCAGGTCATGCTTGTCCGCCGGATTCTCCCGTGCCAACGACGAGGCTTCAGTATGTGAGTTCGATTCAGCGCAGCACCAGACTTTGAGCGGGCTTTTCGACACCACGTACGAAGATGCCTGGAGGGTGTTGTTTAAAGGTGCCGAGGCCCCCGCATCCGCTACTGAAGATCGCGGATTCAGCTCGCAGCGTCCGGCTAGCGAGGTAAGCGATTTTGCCCTTTACGGGACACTTGTTTTCCATAGTCTGACTCTATGCAGGATCTAAACTCCCTCTCCTTTGACAGGACTGGCTGAAGAAGGCTGAACAGACTATCTGTCCGGCCCCATTGCCAGAGGACCCAGCGGACGCCCGCTTAACGGGGTTGCTGGCTCCGGCACCCCACGTGGTGCTGGAGAAGAAGGCCAAGAAGAAGGCCACGGGCACTCGGAAGAGTTCCCGTTTTCAGGTGTCATCGGACGATGACTCCGAGGCAGACTCCTCCCACAAAGGCGAGGAGGAGAAGAAGAAGGCCTCTCCCCCAGCGGGGGGAGGGAAGAAAAGGAAGGCTTCCCCAACGAGGGAGGTCGAACGGTCCAAGAAGGGAAAGACTGTTCCCCCGGACTGCTCCGCCAACGCCAGTGATGACGACGAGGATTGGCCTCCAAGGGCCAAGCCCCTAGCGAGATCGTAAGTATCCACACTCCCGAATAACTTCATGGTTTTTCTTTTCGCCACATAGTGTGATGAGGACATCAATACAATTGTTACACCCACAACCCCTGCTGCTATACATACTGGACCAATTACTAGAGCTCGTGCACGCCAACTAAATTACCAGGTACTTTCGTTTCTTGGTAATGATTCTAATGTTCATGAGAATATGATGCTGCCTAAATTGGATACATTTGTTTTGCTTACAAATGAAGGGCCTAGCTTGGAGAAGGATGAACATTGGACTGCTTGCGCGTCTTCCACCACCGGCTGCACCTGTCGCACCTCTGCAACAACAACAACTACGCCCCCTTCCGAATCAGTATGGACGAGCACAGCATGTTCCTATTGAGCCAGGACAAAATTCTGGTGCCGCTACTACTGCTGTTGGTGCTTCTTTGGCTCCTGCTACTGCTCCTGCTGGTACCCAGGAGGATGATGAGTATGCGGGCGATTATGAGGATGAGGTTGATCAAAATCAGATCTACGAGCAGCCACCAGCACCACCACCAGCAGGTCGACCTCAGGTATATATTCGTAATGATAGGCCTGCACCACCACCTCAGGTACGCGATGATGTCCATATTCCTAAACTGAAATTGAATATTCCACCATTTGAGGGTAGATATGTTCCTAATATATATCTTACTTGGGAGTTAGAAACTGAACAACGATTTACATGTTTACAATAGCCTGAGGAGAGACGAGTTGCTGCTGCTGTTTGTGCTTTCACTAGTTTTGCATTTTTATGGTGGTCTGAACATTGTAGATTATATCCTATTCTAACTACTTGGGCTGCTTTGAAAACTTCTACGCGTACGCGTTGGGTTCCACCATATTATCAACGTGAATTGCTTCAAAAATTGCAGCGTTTAAGACAAGGGACAAATTCTGTAGAAGAATATTATCAGGAATTACAAACTGGCATGATTAGATGTGGTATTGTTGAGGAGAATGAAGCTATGTTTGCACGTTTTCTGGGTGGATTAAATAGAAAGATTCAGACCATTCTAGACTATAAGGAGTATACTAATATCACTCGTTTATTCCATCTTGCTTGTAAAGCTGAACGTGAAGTGCAGGATCGACAAGCATTGGGGCGAACTAACTTTTCTGCAGGCCGACCTTCATCATGGACACCACGTGCATCTTCTACTTCAACTGCACCAGCACCTCCATCCGGTGCCACCTCCAGCCGTGATACAAGAAAACAGGCACAACCACCATTATCTGCCAAGAGCGCACCTGCGGGGCGTGCACAGCGTTCTTCTTCTTCCATGGCATCAACAGGGCACACAAGTGATATGATTTGTCATCGTTGTAAGGGAGGAGGTCATTATGCGAGGGAATGCAAATCTCCGCGTGTGATGATTGCTACCGCGGATGGTGGATATGAGTCCTCTAGTGACTATGATGAGGAGACATTGGCTCTTATTACACGTGAAGAACATGGTGGAGATGATTCTGATCATGAGACGCAATACATGGCTCCTGAAGACGCTGACAGGTATGATTGTTTAGTTGCTCAACGTGTTTTGAGTGTGCAGGTCACACAAGCTGAGCAAAATCAGAGGCACAATTTGTTCCATACCAAGGGAGTTGTGAAGGAACGTTCTGTGCGCGTCATAATAGACGGAGGGAGCTGCAACAACTTGGCTAGCATGGAGATGGTGGAGAAGCTTTCTCTCACCACAAGACCACATCCACATCCTTACTACATCCAATGGTTCAACAACAGCGGCAAGGTTAAGGTAACACGTACTGTTCGTGTGCATTTTAGTATCTCTACATATGCTGATTATGTTGATTGTGATGTGGTACCTATGCAAGCATGTTCCTTATTACTTGGTAGACTATGGCAATTTGATAAAAATTCTGTACACCATGGTAGAAACAATCACTATACTCTTGTTCATAAGGATAAAAATATTACTTTGCTTCCTATGACTCCTGATTCCATTTTGAAAGATGATATTAATAGAGCTAATAAAGCACAACAGGAGAAGAATAAGAGTGAAAATCAGATTGTGGCAAAAGAATTTGAGCAACAAATGAAGCCTAATAATAAACCATCTAGTGTTGCTTCTGAAATTAAATTGAAAAGTGCATGTTTATTTGCCACCAAATCTGATATTGATGAGCTAGATTTCAGCAAATCTGTTTGTTATGCTTTTGTGTGCAAAGAGGCATTATTTTCATTCGAGGACGTGCCTTCCTCTTTGCCTCCTGCTGTCACTAACATTTTGCAGGAGTTCGCTGACGTTTTTCCACAAGATGTGCCACCGGGATGACCGCCTATTCGAGGGATTGAGCATCAGATTGACTTAATTCAGAGGAGACGAAGGAGATTATGCGCCAAGTACAAGAGCTTCTCGACAAAGGTTATATACGCGAATCCCTTAGTCCTTGTGCTGTTCCTATTATTCTAGTGCCGAAAAAGGATGGTACATCACGTATGTGTGTTGATTGTAGAGGCATTAATAATATTACTATTCGTTATCGTCATCCTATTCCTAGGCTAGATGATATGCTTGATGAATTGAGTGGCTCTACAATATTCTCCAAAGTTGATTTGCGTAGTGGCTACCATCAAATTCGTATGAAATTGGGAGATGAATGGAAAACAGCATTTAAAACTAAGTTTGGATTATATGAGTGGTTAGTCATGCCTTTTGGGTTAACTAATGCACCTAGTACTTTCATGAGATTAATGAACGAAGTTTTACGTGCTTTCATTGGACGATTTGTGGTAGTTTACTTTGATGACATATTGATTTATAGCAGATCTTTGCAGGAACATTTGGAACATTTACGTGCTGTTTTTATAGCTCTACGTGATGCACGTTTGTTTGGTAACCTTGGGAAGTGCACCTTTTGCACCGACCGAGTATCTTTTCTTGGCTATGTTGTTACTCCACAGGGAATTGAAGTTGATAAAGCCAAGATTGAAGCTATTGAGAGTTGGCCGCAGCCCAAAACGGTCACACAAGTGAGGAGTTTTCTTGGCCTCGCTAGATTCTATAGGCGTTTTGTGAGAGATTTCAGCACCATTGCTGCACCTCTCAATGAGCTTACAAAGAAAGATGTGCCTTTTCTTTGGAGTACCGCACAGGAAGAAGCCTTCACGGTATTGAAAGATAAGTTGACACATGCTCCTTTACTCCAACTTCCTGATTTTAATAAGACTTTTGAGCTTGAATGTGATGCTAGTGGAATTGGATTAGGAGGTGTGTTATTACAAGATGGCAAACCTGTTGCATACTTTTCTGAAAAATTGAGTGGGCCTAGTCTGAATTATTCTACTTATGATAAAGAATTATATGCTCTTGTTCGGACTTTAGAAACATGGCAACATTATTTATGGCCCAAAGAATTTGTTATACATTCTGATCATGAATCTTTGAAACATATTAAAAGTCAAGCTAAACTGAATCGTAGACATGCTAAATGGGTTGAATTCATTGAGACTTTCCCTTATGTCATTAAACACAAGAAGGGAAAAGAAAATGTTATTGTTGATGCTTTGTCTCGTCGCTATACTATGCTTTCACAACTTGACTTCAAAATATTTGGTTTGGAGACCATCAAAGATCAATATGTGCATGATGCTGATTTTAAAGATGTAATGCAGAATTGTAAAGAAGGAAGAATGTGGAACAAGTTTGTTGTTAACGATGGATTTGTGTTTCGTGCTAACAAGCTATGCATTCCAGCTAGCTCCATTCGTCTTTTGTTGTTGCAGGAGGCGCATGGAGGAGGATTAATGGGACACTTTGGCGTGAAGAAGACGGAGGACGTACTTGCTACACATTTCTTTTGGCCAAAGATGAGACGGGATGTTGAGCGTTTTATTGCTCGCTGCACTACATGTCAAAAAGCTAAGTCACGACTCAATCCTCATGGTTTATATATGCCTTTGCCTGTACCTAGTGTTCCTTGGGAGGATATATCTATGGACTTTGTTTTAGGTTTACCTCGAACAAAGAAGGGGAGGGATAGCATATTTGTTGTCGTGGATAGATTCTCGAAAATGGCACACTTTATACCATGTCATAAGAGCGATGATGCTGTTAATGTTGCTGATTTGTTCTTTCATGAAATTATTCGCTTGCATGGTGTGCCAAATACTATTGTTTCAGATCGTGATACTAAATTTCTTAGCCACTTTTGGAGATGTTTATGGGCTAAGTTGGGGACTAAACTGCTTTTTAGTACTACTTGTCACCCCCAAACTGATGGACAAACTGAAGTAGTCAATAGAACGTTGTCTACTATGCTTAGGGCTGTTTTGAAGAATAATAAGAAAATGTGGGAGGAATGCTTGCCTCATATTGAATTTGCTTATAATCGTTCATTGCATTCTACTACTAAGATGTGCCCTTTTGAAGTTGTGTATGGTTTCCTACCTCGTGCACCTATTGATTTGTTGCCTCTTCCATCTTCGGAGAAGGTTAATTTTGATGCTAAACAACGTGCTGAATTGATTTTAAAAATGCATGAGTTAACTAAGGAAAACATTGAGCGCATGAATGCTAAATATAAACTTGCTGGAGATAAGGGTAGAAAACATGTTGTGTTTGCACCTGGAGATCTTGTTTGGTTACATTTGCGTAAGGTCCTGATTTGCGCAAATCAAAGTTAATGCCACGTGCTGATGGTCCCTTTAAGGTGTTAGAGAAAATAAATGATAATGCATATAAACTTGAGCTGCCTGCAGATTTTGGGGTTAGTCCCACTTTTAACATTGCAGATTTGAAGCCTTATTTGGGTGAGGAAGATGAACTTCCGTCGAGGACGACTTCATTTCAAGAAGGGGAGGATGATGAGGACATCAATACAATTGTTACACCCACAGCCCCTGCTGCTATACATACTGGACCAATTACTAGAGCTCGTGCACGCCAACTAAATTACCAGGTACTTTCGTTTCTTGGTAATGATTCTAATGTTCATGAGAATATGATGCTGCCTAAATTGGATACATTTGTTTTTCTTACAAATGAAGGGCCTAGCTTGGAGAAGGATGAACATTGGAGCAAGAACAAGCATGGAGATGATGGCATGCGCAAGGGAAACAAGAACGGAGTTACAAGTGCTGATTTCAGGACTTTGAAGCCACCATAATGGGTGCATGAAGCCTTGGACGAAATATACAAGATGCCACTTCATAAATTTCGTCCCGAGGCTATTTTAGGTGCTGCGTCACCTTATTATTGGGCCAGGCCCATGTAATTTCGAAATACATAAGTATAGGCCATTTTTAGAGTCCGTATGTGTGGGGAAACAAGAGATAGGGTTGATTTCGGACCCCTCCACCAAGGGCCACGAAATTCCCCCCTCTTCCTCCATATATACAGCCCTTAGGGCATCGTTTAGACTTTGGGTCTTGTTTAGATTAAAAGTTCGCCATAGCTGCAACTTCGCGTACTTCGTTTGTGTTCAACGACCAGACAAAGGCGTCACAGAACCCCACCTTGATCAATAAAGCTTTCATCTTATATTCGCAATATCCAGATTGCAATCTTAGTTTCTTGCTTGTTCTTCGTTTGCTCGCAGGAAATAGACCCTCGTGGTCAGGTTGATCGAGCTCCGGCGTGGTCAATAACCTCTCGGAGTTGGTTTAGCGATTGCTAAGGCGCGACGTCCTCGCACGTTCGTAGTCGGATCGTCAAAGTCGACTTCCACCAAAGCGATATCCATCATCTCATCGAAAGACGGGACACCTTTGCCTCTATCATAGTGTCTTTCTAATGCCGCATACAACCCTGCAGTACGCCCAAGGATGATTTTCCCGCTTCGTCGAGCGGGTCCTTGGGTGCGTCGGATATGGATTCCCTGCCGACCGCCTCCACCCCCCGTGATGCGGATGATACCGATGTGGGATCCCGGGAAGGGACCCGCCAGGAGGGGGAGGCCCCGGAGGTGCCGCAGGGCAACCTCCCGGACTTCGCGCCGGACTCCGCACCGGAACCTGAAGTGGCTTCGGAGTCCGACGGGCGGCCCCTTCATAAGAAGGGCAAGACCGCGACGCCAGCGGCCTCCGTCCAACCGGAAGCGCCGGATAGCTTGCTGGAGGCGCTCAACGGCGGCTCCATCGAAGAGGAACACCGCACCTTCATGAGTGCGGTGATTCATAAGGTTCGGCTCGCCAAGAGCGGGCTGACCGAAGCCTGCAGCAGCCTTCTAACAGGCTTTGAGGTAAGAATTTTGATATATGTAGAATAGTACCGCATAGACAGTAGCCCCTGATGCTCGGTTTGGTATTCGGAAAGAAAAGCCGGACTGAGGATCTAAAAAGATATACGCAGGAGTCATGAAATATGTCAATATGGGGTCGCAGTCTGTGTTGCTGACCTCTGCCGCACCGACTGCTGAGGTCAATACTTTGAAGCAAAGCCTCGAGCGGTCCGAGAACGAGCTCGGCCGTGCCAAGAAGCAGCTCGAGGACAAGGAAGGTGAATAACACCGTATTAAGATTGTACCTTACAGAAAAGGATTTGGTTGCAAGAAAATTGACAAGGATAACATGGGTATTGCAGGTGCCACGACCGAGGTGGCGACCCTGAAGGAGGCGGTGTCCGCGGCCGAACGTAATGCGGTCGCGGAGCGCACCGAGCGAGAGAAGCAGGAGGCGCGGGTGGCAGATGTACAGCAAGAGCTCCAGGATCTCGTGGAAAAACATGAGAGCCTGGAGCGTGACTCGAAGACTCGAGAGTCTGAGCTTGCATCGGCTCTTGAGAGTGCCAAAGCCGCTAAGGCCAAAGCCTACAAGGCCCTCCAAGAAATCGAGGCGTTGAAGAAAATAGCAGCGGGTAAGGCATTTTTCATGCAAAGTAAGCATGTGAGTGTGAATTACCTGTTACTTACCCGAATTCGGAGCTCTCCAGGAGCGTTCGCAGATCTTCCTTGCAGCGTGTCCGATGCTGCCACTTTCTACCGGGCCGAGGAGGGGAGCTCGACGGAGAAGGTCTTCTGGTCTCAGTATGCTGAGGCCGGACATCCGGTGCCCCTTAGCGACCAGCTGAAGCAGCCGGTTGAGCTCCACAAGGTGTCCGAACAGGCCATGAGGGGCCTCATAGTTTGGCTGTGGCCTAAGGAGGTTGTGCCTGGGAGCTACTTCGGCCTGGGGCGGCGGCTGGTGGATGCGTGTCCATGGGTTGAAGTCATCAAGCACTCCGCCTATATTGAAGGTGCCCGTCGGGCCCTTCCCGCGCAAAGGTGCACTGGGGCAAGATGGATGCTGAGAAGCTTGTGACGGATGTGCCACCGCTGGGCAAGGAGTATCGTACTCCTGAGATGTATTATAAGACTGTTCTGAAGGGTGCCCGCACTATTGAGGGTGAGTGCTCCAAAGATGTAATATTTGAGTAGACTCGCATTTTGTTATCCTGTGCGCTGAAAACTTTGTTCATATGCGCTAAGCAATGCTTGTTAATTTAAAATATTACCTTCTGTGCGGCCGTTTATCAAATCTGAGAGATGGCAAGTCGTCGGCTTCGGCCCCCATGCCATGAGTGCGGGGGTGTTCGGGATAAATTTGAGCGCTCTTGTTCCCATTTTTGGGTCCATCTAGGGAGGCGCTCAACACAATGAACAAGGCAACCGGACTTATAATGCTTGAACACTCTCACTTAGCCATAGAATACTATAATTTTAAATTTCGGCGAAGCCCCTAGTGTTCGGAAGGCCGAATTTGGGGCGCTATCCACGCCTGGGCCGGACAAAGCCGGTTCCTCGCTCTAAGCGACATAAGTCTTTAGGGACTCCAAAAAACCTCTCGAACAACGACCGACTCTCGCCTCATCATGAAGGTCAGTTTTAGCTTTCTCCACTGAGGCGCTCGCCCACCTCAACTGGGGCGCAATCGCAGTGGTTCTCCCAGTGCTACCTTAGCCGATACAACGGAATGTAAGGTACCAAAACATGGGAGCCGGGCAAACCCAACTATTGACCCAAGACATGATTCGGAGCCGATGCATATAATGCTATAAGTTCGGGGTGCCGCACTTGTGAAAGTGTTTGGACTTATTGCACCATGATGCGGGAAATATAAGCCCCTGGTGTATTTAGCCGTACCAAAGTGTACGGATGCAACATGTCATAAATGAACATATGTATAAGAAAGGAATGCAATTGTAAGCAAAAAGGTGCATTGTTTATTCAGGAAATACTGCTGTGAATGCAGAACGATACAAATGGTGCGATAAGCAAGGGATAGGACTATTAAACATGTTCCCCTCCAGGGGTAGGCTGCGGAATGGTGTATAGAACAGATTTAATGCTCATAATGGAGACCACCTGGATATTCATCGTAGCCTTTCTCGTTCCCTGGCTGTTGCATCATGAGTTCGGCAGGTCTACTGCCGGATAGGGCCTCTGATGAACGGGGTCCTGTGGGTAAAGAAAAAAGAAAATAAAAAAGAACGACATACTTGAGAGCCCCTGGTGTGGTTAAGCCGCATTCTGGGCCTATCGTGGTCGTGCCCCTCCCCCTATGCCCATGGTATCTTCAGAGCGTAATGATGTACGCGAAGGACCCGTCTTGAAATTTTGTAGGGGCTGGGGTTGGGGCCGCATGGCTACGCGTGCTCAGAACGTGCCAGGTGGTCTTGTTGTAGGTTACTCCGGGCGCGTTTAGCCGTGTCCGGTCGCTTGACGGCCAGACTCGAGAATTGCCTGAAGAGGCTGAACTGTACTTCTGCTGCGAAAGCCGTTGTATGTTCCTCCGTTCGGAGAGAGCATTTAGTGTTTCCGTTGACCGTGATGACTCCTCGAGGGCCTGGCATCTTGAGCTTAAGGTATGCGTAGTGCGGTACCGCGTTGAATTTTGCAAACGCGGTGCGTCCGAGCAGAGCATGATAGCCGCTGCGGAACGGAACTATGTCGAAAATTAACTCTTCGCTTCGGAAGTTATCCGGGGATCCGAATACCACTTCCAGTGTAACTGAACCTGTAAAATTGGCCTCTACACCTGGTATGACGCCTTTAAAGGTCGTCTTTGTAGGTTTAATCCTTGAGGGGTCTATGCCCATTTTACGCACTGTATCCTGATAAAGCAGGTTCAGGCTGCTGCCGCCGTCCATCAGGACTCTGGTGAGGTGGAATCCATCAACGATTGGGTCTAAAACTAATGCGGCAAATCCGCCGTGGCGGATGCTGGTGGGGTGGTCCCTTTGGTCAAAAGTGGTTGGGCAGGAGGACCATGGATTGAACTTCGGGGCAACTGGCTCCATCGCGTATACGTCCCTGAGTGCACACTTCCGCTCCCTTTTGGGTATGTGGGTTGCGTATATCATGTTCACCGTTCGCACTTGTGGGGGGAAACCCTTCTGTCCTCTATTGTTCGGCGGTCGGGTCTCTTCCTCATCATTGCTATGCAGCCCCTTGTCGTTGTTTTCGGCAATTAACTTGCCTGCCTGCTTGAATACCCAACAGTCCTGTTGGTGTGGTTAGCTGGCTTTTCGGGGGTGCCGTGTATCTGGCACAAGCGGTCGAGTATTCGGTCCAAATTGGACGGACCCAGAGTAGTTCTTTTGAATGGCTTTTTCCGTTGACCGGGTTTAGAGCCTCTGAATCCGGCATTGACTGCCGTATCCTCACTATTGTCGCCGTTAATGCGGCATTTGTTTTTGTTGCGACGCGGCCTGCCATTGCGGTCCTTGATATCTGGACTGCCAGAATTTTTACTGAGGTTGTTGCTGCGTGCTAGCCAGCTATCCTCGCCCGCGCAGAAGCGGGTCATGAGTGATGTGAGGGCTGCCATGGATTTCGGATTTTCCTGTCCCAGGTGCCGGGCAAGCCACTCATCGCGGATGTTATGTTTGAAAGCCGCAAGGGCCACTGATAGAGGCAAAGGTGTCCCGTCTTTCGATGAGATGGTGGATTTCGCTTTGGTGGAAGTCGACTTTGACGATCCGACTACGAACGTGTGAGGACGTCGCGCCTTAGCAATCGCTAAACCAACTCCGAGAGGTTATTGACCACGCCGGAGCACGATCAACCTGACCACGAGGGTCTGTTTCCTGCGAGCAAACGAAGAACAAGCAAGAAACTAAGATTGCAATCTGGATATTGCGAATATAAGATGAAAGCTTTATTGATCAAGGTGGGGTTCTGTGACGCCTTTGTCTGGTCGTTGAACACAAACGAAGTACGCGAAGTTGCAGCTATGGCGAACTTTTAATCTAAACAAAACCCAAAGTCTAAATGATGCCCTAAGGGCTGTATATATGGAGGAAGAGGGGGGAATTTCGTGGCCCTTGGTGGAGGGGTCCGAAATCAACCCTATCTCTTGTTTCCCCACACATACAGACTCTAAAAATAGCCTATACTTATGTATTTCGAAATTACATGGGCCTGGCCCAATAATAAGGTGACGCAGCACCTAAAATAGCCTCGGGACGAAATTTATGAAGTGGCATCTTGTATATTTCGTCCAAGGCTTCATGCACCCATTATGGTGGCTTCAAAGTCCTGAAATCATCACTTGTAACTCCGTTCTTGTTCCCCTTGCGCATGCCATCATCTCCATGCTTGTTCTTGCTCCAATGTTCATCCTTCTCCAAGCTATGCCCTTCATTTGTAAGCAAAACAAATGTATCCAATTTAGGCAGCATCATATTCTCATGAACATTAGAATCATTACCAAGAAACGAAAGTACCTGGTAATTTAGTTGGCGTGCACGAGCTCTAGTAATTGGTCCAGTATGTATAGCAGCAGGGGTTGTGGGTGTAACAATTGTATTGATGTCCTCATCAGATATTAATAGAGCTAATAAAGCACAACAGGAGAAGAATAAGAGTGAAAATCAGATTGTGGCAAAAGAATTTGAGCAACAAATGAAGCCTAATAATAAACCATCTAGTGTTGCTTGTGAAATTAAATTGAAAAGTGCATGTTTATTTGCCTACAAATCTGATATTGATGAGCTAGATTTCAGCAAATCTGTTTGCTATGCTTTTGTGTGCAAAGAGGCATTATTTTCATTCGAGGACATGCTTTCCTCTTTGCCTCCTGCTGTCACTAACATTTTGCAGGAGTTCGCTGACGTTTTTCCACAAGACGTGCCACCGGGATTACCGCCTATTCGAGGGATTGAGCATCAGATTGACTTAATTCCCGGTGCTTCACTTCCAAACCGTGCACCATACCGTACCAATCCAGAGGAGACGAAGGAGATTATGCGTCAAGTACAAGAGCTTCTCGACAAAGGTTATATACGCGAATCCCTTAGTCCTTGTGCTGTTCCTATTATTCTAGTGCCGAAAAAGGATGGTACATCACGTATGTGTGTTGATTGTAGAGGCATTAATAATATTACTATTCGTTATCGTCATCCTATTCCTAGGCTAGATGATATGCTTGATGAATTGAGTGGCTCTACAATATTCTCCAAAGTTGATTTGCGTAGTGGATAGCATCAAATTCGTATGAAATTGGGAGATGAATGGAAAACAGCATTTAAAACTAAGTTTGGATTATATGAGTGGTTAGTCATGCCTTTTGGGTTAACTAATGCGCCTAGTACTTTCATGAGACTAATGAACGAAGTTTTACGTGCTTTCATTGGACGATTTGTGGTAGTCTATTTTGATGATATACTGATTTATAGCAGATCTTTGGAAGAACATTTGGAACACTTACGTGCTGTTTTTATTGCTCTACGTGATGCACGTTTGTTTGGTAACCTTGGGAAGTGCACCTTTTGCACCGACCGAGTATCTTTTCTTGGCTATGTTGTTACTCCACAGGGAATTGAAGTTGACAAAGCCAAGATTGAAGCTATTGAGAGTTGGCCGCAGCCCAAAACGGTCACACAAGTGAGGAGTTTTCTTGGCCTCGCTGGATTCTATAGGCGTTTTGTGAGAGATTTCAGCACCATTGCTGCACCTCTCAACGAGCTTACAAAGAAGGATGTGCCTTTTGTTTGGGGTACCGCACAGGAAGAAGCCTTCACGGTGTTGAAAGATAAGTTGACACATGCTCCTTTACTCCAACTTCCTGATTTTAATAAGACTTTTGAGCTTGAATGTGATGCTAGTGGAATTGGATTAGGAGGTGTGTTATTACAAGATGGCAAACCTGTTGCATACTTTTCTGAAAAATTGAGTGGGCCTAGTCTGAATTATTCTACTTATGATAAAGAATTATATGCTCTTGTTCGGACTTTAGAAACATGGCAACATTATTTATGGCCCAAAGAATTTGTTATACATTCTGATCATGAATCTTTGAAAGATATTAAAAGTCAAGCTAAACTGAATCGTAGACATGCTAAATGGGTTGAATTCATTGAGACTTTCCCTTATGTCATTAAACACAAGAAGGGAAAAGAAAATGTTATTGCTGATGCATTGTCTCGTCGCTATACTATGCTTTCACAACTTGACTTCAAAATATTTGGTTTGGAGACCATCAAAGATCAATATGTGCATGATGCTGATTTTAAAGATGTAATGCAGAATTGTAAAGAAGGAAGAATGTGGAACAAGTTTGTCGTTAACGATGGATTTGTGTTTCGTGCTAACAAGCTATGCATTCCAGCTAGCTCCGTTCGTCTTTTGTTGTTGCAGGAGGCGCATGGAGGAGGATTAATGGGACACTTTGGCGTGAAGAAGACGGAGGACGTACTTGCTACACATTTCTTTTGGCCAAAGATGAGACGGGATGTTGAGCGTTTAATTGCTCGATGCACTACATGTCAAAAAGCTAAGTCACGACTCAATCCTCATGGTTTATATATGCCTTTGCCTGTACCTAGTGTTCCTTGGGAGGATATATCTATGGACTTTGTTTTAGGTTTACCTCGAACAAAGAAGGGGAGGGATAGCATATTTGTTGTCGTGGATAGATTCTCGAAAATGGCACACTTTATACCATGTCATAAAAGCGATGATGCTGTTAATGTTGCTGATTTGTTCTTTCGTGAAATTATTCGCTTGCATGGTGTGCCAAATACTATTGTTTCAGATCGTGATACTAAATTTCTTAGCCACTTTTGGAGATGTTTATGGGCTAAGTTGGGGACTAAACTGCTTTTTAGTACTACTTGTCACCCCCAAACTGATGGACAAACTGAAGTAGTCAATAGAACGTTGTCTACTATGCTTAGGGCTGTTTTGAAGACTAATAAGAAAATGTGGGAGGAATGCTTGCCTCATATTGAATTTGCTTATAATCGTTCTGATGAGGACATCAATACAATTGTTACACCCACAGCCCCTGCTGCTATACATACTGGACCAATTACTAGAGCTCGTGCACGCCAACTAAATTACCAGGTACTTTCGTTTCTTGGTAATGATTCTAATGTTCATGAGAATATGATGCTGCCTAAATTGGATACATTTGTTTTGCTTACAAATGAAGGGCCTAGCTTGGAGAAGGATGAACATTGGAGCAAGAACAAGCATGGAGATGATGGCATGCGCAAGGGGAATAAGAACGGAGTTACAAGTGATGATTTCAGGACTTTGAAGCCACCATAATGGGTGCATGAAGCCTTGGACGAAATATACAAGATGCCACTTCATAAATTTCGTCCCGAGGCTATTTTAGGTGCTGCGTCACCTTATTATTGGGCCAGGCCCATGTAATTTCGAAATACATAAGTATAGGCTATTTTTAGAGTCCGTATGTGTGGGGAAACAAGAGATAGGGTTGATTTCGGACCCCTCCACCAAGGGCCACGAAATTCTCCCCCTCTTCCTCCATATATACAGCCCTTAGGGCATCGTTTAGACTTTGGGATTTGTTTAGTTAAAAGTTAGCCAACGCAACTTCGTGTACTTCGTTTGTGTCCAACGACCAGACCAAGACCGCTTTCGGATCCCCACCTTTATCAATACTTCATACATATTTGCAATATTCAGATTGCTTTTATCATATTCTTGCTCGTTCTTCGATTGCTTGCAGGAATAGACCTTCGTGGTCAGGTTGATCGTGCACCGGCGTGGTCAATAACCTCTCGGAGTTGGTTTAGCGATTGCTAAGGCGCAACGTCGTGCACGTTTGTAGTCGGATCGTCAAAGTCATCTTCACCAAATCGATAGTTATCATCTCATCGAAAGATCGGGACACCCTCGCCTCTATCAGAGGCCAAGAAAACTCCTCACTTGTGTGACCGTTTTGGGCTGCGGCCAACTCTCAATAGCTTCAATCTTGGCTTTGTCAACTTCAATTCCCTGTGGAGTAACAACATAGCCAAGAAAAGATACTCGGTCGGTGCAAAAGGTGCACTTCCCAAGGTTACCAAACAAACGTGCATCACGTAGAGCAATAAAAACAGCACGTAAATGTTCCAAATGTTCTTCCAAAGATCTGCTATAAATCAGTATATCATCAAAATAGACTACCACAAATCGTCCAATGAAAGCACGTAAAACTTCGTTCATTAGTCTCATGAAAGTACTAGGCGCATTAGTTAACCCAAAAGGCATGACTAACCACTCATATAATCCAAACTTAGTTTTAAATGCTGTTTTCCATTCATCTCCCAATTTCATACGAATTTGATGCTATCCACTACGCAAATCAACTTTGGAGAATATTGTAGAGCCACTCAATTCATCAAGCATATCATCTAGCCTAGGAATAGGATGACGATAACGAATAGTAATATTATTAATGCCTCTACAATCAACACACATACGTGATGTACCATCCTTTTTCGGCGCTAGAATAATAGGAACAGCACAAGGACTAAGGGATTCGCGTATATAACCTTTGTCGAGAAGCTCTTGTACTTGACGCATAATCTCCTTCGTCTCCTCTGGATTGGTACGGTATGGTGCACGGTTTGGCAGTGAAGCACCGGGAATTAAGTCAATCTGATGCTCAATCCCTCGAATAGGCGGTAATCCCGGTGG
This sequence comes from Triticum dicoccoides, assembly GCF_002162155.2. Lineage (NCBI taxonomy): Eukaryota > Viridiplantae > Streptophyta > Magnoliopsida > Poales > Poaceae > Triticum > Triticum dicoccoides. The sequence continues at coordinate 288,324,664 of NC_041387.1, read as the reverse complement.
CACGTCTTGTGGAAAGACGTCAGCGAACTCCTGCAAAATGTTAGTGACAGCAGGAGGCAAAGAGGAAGGCACGTCCTCGAATGAAAATAATGCCTCTTTGCACACAAAAGCATAGCAAACAGATTTGCTGAAATCTAGCTCATCAATATCAGATTTGGTGGCAAATAAACATGCACTTTTCAATTTAATTTTAGAAGCAACACTAGATGGTTCATTATTAGGCTTCATTTGTTGCTCAAATTCTTTTGCCACAATCTGATTTTCACTCTTATTCATCTCATGTTTTGCTTTATTAGCTCTATTAATATCATCTTTCAAAATGGAATCAGGAGTCATAGGAAGCAAAGTAATATTTTTATCCTTATGAACAAGAGTATAGTGATTGTTTCTACCATGGTGTACAGAATTTTTATCAAATTGCCATGGTCTACCAAGTAATAAGGAACATGCTTGCATAGGTACCACATCACAATCAACATAATCAGCATATGTAGAGATACTAAAATGCACACGAACAGTACGTGTTACCTTAACCTTGCCGCTGTTGTTGAACCATTGGATGTAGTAAGGATGTGGATGTGGTCTTGTGGTGAGAGAAAGTTTCTCCACCATCTCCATGCTAGCCAAGTTGTTGCAGCTCCCTCCGCCTATGATGACGCGCACAGAACGTTCCTTCACAACTCCCTTGGTATGGAACAAATTGTGCCTCTGATTTTGCTCAGCTTGTGTGATCTGCAAACTCAAAACACGTTGAGCAACTAAACATAACCTGTCAGCGTCTTCAGGAGCCATGTATTGCGTCTCATGATCAGAATCATCTCCACCATGTTCTTCACGTGTAATAAGAGCCAAAGTCTCCTCATCATAGTCACTAGCAGACTCATATCCACCATCCGCGGTAGCAATCATCACACGCGGAGATTTGCATTCTCTCGCATAATGACCTCCTCCCTTACAACGACGACAAATAATATCACTTGTGTGCCCTGTTGATGCCATGGAAGAAGAAGAACGCTGTGCAGGCCCCGCAGGTGCGCTCTTGGCAGATAATGGTGGTTGTGCCTGTTTTCTTGTATCACGGCTGGAGGTGGCACCGGATGGAGGTGCTGGTGCAGTTGAAGTAGAAGATGCACGTGGTGTCCATGATGAAGGTCGGCCTGCAGAAAAGTTAGTTCGCCCCAATGCTTGTCAATCCTGCACTTCACGTTCAGCTTTACAAGCAAGATGGAATAAACGAGTGATATTAGTATACTCCTTATAGTCTAGAATGGTCTGAATCTCTCTATTTAATCCACCTAGAAAACGTGCAAGCATAGCTTCATTCTCCTCAACAATACCACATCTAATCATGCCAGTTTGTAATTCCTGATAATATTCTTCTACGGAATTTTTCCCTTGTCTTAAACGCTGCAATTTTTGAAGCAATTCACGTTGATAATATGGTGGAACCCAACGCGTACGCATAGCAGTTTTCAAAGCAGCCCAAGTAGTTGGAATAGGATATAATCTACAATGTTCAGACCACCATACACATGCAAAACTAGTGAAAGCACAAACGGCAGCAGCAACTCGTCTCTCCTCAGGATATTGTAAACATGTAAATCGTTGTTCAGTTTCTAACTCCCAAGTAAGATATATATCAGGAACATATCTACCCTCAAATGGTGGAATATTCAATTTCAGTTTAGGAATATGGACATCATCTCGTACCTGAGGTGGTGGTGCAGGCCTACCATTACGAATATATACCTGAGGTCGACCTGCTGGTGGTGGTACAGGTGGCTGCACGTAGTGTTGATTTTGATCAACCTCATCCTCATAATCTCCCACATAATCATCCTCCTGCGCATCAGCAGCAGGAGCCACAGAAGTATCAACAGCAGCACCAACAGTTTGGCCAAACGCAAGAGGAACACGGCTTGCTCGGCGGAGGTCTGCTTCGCGACGTGGAGGTAGTCGTTGTTGTTGTTGTTGGAGAGGTGCGTTAGGTGCAGCGGGTGGTGGTGGTGGAAGACGCGCGAGCAATTCATTAAACTTGTTATCGAGCTTTGTTTCGAACGTCTTCTCAAAGCCAGTGATCTTCTCCATGGCCTCTTCAAAATTATTCAGCACATCTTGCACCTGTTCAGTCAGCATTTGCTGAAACTTATCATGAAGCTCCTTGTTCGATAAATTCTCCCAGTCAATCTCGTCGGCTTGTGATCCTGGCATGGTTAGCAGCAATAGAAACACACAAGAATATGATTCTACAGACTACGAACAAGTGGTGGTGGTGGGTGTCACAAATCCGTCAAGCAAATCTCAAATTCTTACCAGTTCTTACCCAGCAGCAGGCGGTGATCGGCAACCGTTGTAGTCAAAAACTCTCAAAGCTTGGATAGAGCGATTACCAGGGAGAGTCAAACGCACGACGTAGATGTATGTGGAGCTGGGAAGGCTTATAATATGGTAGCAAAAAGGGTCAGCAATAATCAATTCAGAGATGCAAAGTTGAATAAACGCTCAACGACGGTACTGTGCTGGTCCTAGGCTAGACTGTGCTAGAGACGCGAGCCTAGAACACTAACAAAATCACGGCGCGGCACGTAAACAAGGGAAAAGCACACTCTGGAATTTTTTTTTCGCTCTTTTTTTTTTGCGCTGCTTTTTTTTTGCGAAAAATCACTATAATGGCGAGTGTCTCAAAACTCTTCTTAGCTCAAACTGACAGGATGGGCACGAAATTTTTTTGACCAATTTTTTTTTTTGACTGCCCGGACCCAAAAACTGGAAACGGGTCAAAAAAAACTTCCTATAATGGCACCTGTCTCAAAACACTCAGAAACACCTAAAAATAGGATAGCCAGAAAATTTTTCGAAAAATGCGTTTTCAAAAAATTTTGGGCCTAAACGGAGCGTGGCTACCCGACTCCGGCAAGGAAACACGAATCGGAATCTAGATGGATCTCGAAAACAAACCTAATATGACAAGAACTCGGATTGGTGGTGGATATATGGAGGTAGATGGCAGCGGTGGTGGTATATGACAGCTGTGGTGGTATATGGATACGGATTCGAAGCGGTGGCGGATAAGCGGTGGTGGTAGATGGCAGGGGTGATGATGATGGTGCGGCGGCGGCGTGACAACTTATGACCAGAACTCGAAACTCTAAAAGACTAGACTCTAAGACCAGCAACTAGACACGACGATGCAACCGCAAATTCAACAAAGCAAAACCCTAAAAAGATTATGCAAAGGCTCAGATTGGTTCGGATATGATGAACTAACCCTAATTTTTTTTGTGGCTTTTTCGTGGACTGTAGGTATGAAGAACAGACTCGATCTAAACTACGAAAAACTGTAAAATCTCACCGAGCAACCTGGAAATCTGATACCACTTGATAGAGGCAAAGGTGTCCCGTCTTTCGATGAGATGAGGGATATCGCTTTGTTGGAAGTCAACTTTGACGATCCGACTACGAACGTGCGAGGACGTCGCGCCTTAGCAATCGCTAAACCAACTCCGAGAGGTTATTGACCACGCCGGAGCACGATCAACCTGACCACGAGGGTCTGTTTCCTGTGAGCAAACGAAGAACAAGCAAGAAACTGAGATTGCAATCTGGATATTGCGAATATAAGATGAAAGCTTTATTGATCAAGGTGGGGTTCTGTGACGCCTTTGTCTGGTCGTTGAACACAAACGAAGTACGCGAAGTTGCAGCTATGGCGAACTTTTAATCTAAACAAAACCCAAAGTCTAAACGATGCCCTAAGGGCTGTATATATGGAGGAAGAGGGGGGGAATTTCGTGGCCCTTGGTGGAGGGGTCCGAAATCAACCCTATCTCTTGTTTCCCCACACATACGGACTCTAAAAATAGCCTATACTTATGTATTTCGAAATTACATGGGCCTGGCCCAATAAGGTGACGCAGCACCTAAAATAGCCTCGGGACGAAATTTATGAAGTGGCATCTTGTATATTTCGTCCAAGGCTTCATGCACCCATTATGGTGGCTTCAAAGTCCTGAAATCATCACTTGTAACTCCGTTCTTGTTTCCCTTGCGCATGCCATCATCTCCATGCTTGTTCTTGCTCCAATGTTCATCCTTCTCCAAGCTAGGCCCTTCATTTGTAAGCAAAACAAATGTATCCAATTTAGGCAGCATCATATTCTCATGAACATTAGAATCATTACCAAGAAACGAAAGTACCTGGTAATTTAGTTGGCGTGCACGAGCTCTAGTAATTGGTCCAGTATGTATAGCAGCAGGGGCTGTGGGTGTAACAATTGTATTGATGTCCTCATCAGAAACATGGCAACATTATTTATGGCCCAAAGAGTTTGTTATACATTCTGATCATGAATCTTTGAAACATATTAAAAGTCAAGCTAAACAGAATCGTAGACATGCTAAATGGGTTGAATTCATTGAGACTTTCCCTTATGTCATTAAACACAAGAAGGGAAAAGAAAATGTTATTGCTGATGCATTGTCTCGTCGCTATACTATGCTTTCACAACTTGACTTCAAAATATTTGGTTTGGAGACCATCAAAGATCAATATGTGCATGATGCTGATTTTAAAGATGTAATGCAGAATTGTAAAGAAGGAAGAATGTGGAACAAGTTTGTCGTTAACGATGGATTTGTGTTTCGTGCTAACAAGCTATGCATTCCAGCTAGCTCCGTTCGTCTTTTGTTGTTGCAGGAGGCGCATGGAGGAGGATTAATGGGACACTTTGGCGTGAAGAAGACGGAGGACGTACTTGCTACACATTTCTTTTGGCCAAAGATGAGACGGGATGTTGAGCGTTTAATTGCTCGATGCACTACATGTCAAAAAGCTAAGTCACGACTCAATCCTCATGGTTTATATATGCCTTTGCCTGTACCTAGTGTTCCTTGGGAGGATATATCTATGGACTTTGTTTTAGGTTTACCTCGAACAAAGAAGGGGAGGGATAGCATATTTGTTGTCGTGGATAGATTCTCGAAAATGGCACACTTTATACCATGTCATAAAAGCGATGATGCTGTTAATGTTGCTGATTTGTTCTTTCGTGAAATTATTCGCTTGCATGGTGTGCCAAATACTATTGTTTCAGATCGTGATACTAAATTTCTTAGCCACTTTTGGAGATGTTTATGGGCTAAGTTGGGGACTAAACTGCTTTTTAGTACTACTTGTCACCCCCAAACTGATGGACAAACTGAAGTAGTCAATAGAACGTTGTCTACTATGCTTAGGGCTGTTTTGAAGAATAATAAGAAAATGTGGGAGGAATGCTTGCCTCATATTGAATTTGCTTATAATCGTTCATTGCATGCTACTACGAAGATGTGCCCTTTTGAAGTTGTGTATGGTTTCCTACCTCGTGCACCGATTGATTTGTTGCCTCTTCCATCTTCGGAGAAGGTTAATTTTGATGCTAAACAACGTGCTGAATTGATTTTAAAAATGCATGAGTTAACTAAGGAAAACATTGAGCGTATGAATGCTAAATATAAACTTGCTGGAGATAAGGGTAGAAAACATGTTGTGTTTGCACCTGGAGATCTTGTTTGGTTACATTTGCGTAAGGATAGATTTCCTGATTTGCGCAAATCAAAGTTAATGCCACGTGCTGATGGTCCCTTTAAGGTGTTAGAGAAAATAAATGATAATGCATATAAACTTGAGCTGCCTGCAGATTTTGGGGTTAGTCCCACTTTTAACATTGCAGATTTGAAGCCTTATTTGGGTGAGGAAGATGAACTTCCGTCGAGGACGACTTCATTTCAAGAAGGGGAGGATGATGAGGACATCAATACAATTGTTACACCCACAGCCCCTGCTGCTGATAGAGGCAAAGGTGTCCCGTCTTTCGATGAGATGTTGGATATCGCTTTGGTGGAAGTCGACTTTGACGATCCGACTACGAACGTGCGAGGACGTCGCGCCTTAGCAATCGCTAAACCAACTCCGAGAGGTTATTGACCATGCTGGAGCACGATCAACCTGACCACAAGGGTCTGTTTCCTGCGAGCAAACGAAGAACAAGCAAGAAACTAAGATTGCAATCTGGATATTGCGAATATAAGATGAAAGCTTTATTGATCAAGGTGGGGTTCTGTGACGCCTTTGTCTGGTCGTTGAACACAAACGAAGTACGCGAAGTTGCAGCTATGGCGAACTTTTAATCTAAACAAAACCCAAAGTCTAAACGATGCCCTAAGGGCTGTATATATGGAGGAAGAGGGGGGAATTTCGTGGCCCTTGGTGGAGGGGTCCGAAATCAACCCTATCTCTTGTTTCCCCACACATACGGACTCTAAAAATAGCCTATACTTATGTATTTCGAAATTACATGGGCCTGGCCCAATAATAAGGTGACGCAGCACCTAAAATAGCCTCGGGACGGAATTTAGGAAGTGGCATCTTGTATATTTCGTCCAAGGCTTCATGCACCCATTATGGTGGCTTCAAAGTCCTGAAATCATCACTTGTAACTCCGTTCTTGTTCCCCTTGCGCATGCCATCATCTCCATGCTTGTTCTTGCTCCAATGTTCATCCTTCTCCAAGCTAGGCCCTTCATTTGTAAGCAAAACAAATGTATCCAATTTAGGCAGCATCATATTCTCATGAACATTAGAATCATTACCAAGAAACGAAAGTACCTGGTAATTTAGTTGGCGTGCACGAGCTCTAGTAATTGGTCCAGTATGTATAGCAGCAGGGGCTGTGGGTGTAACAATTGTATTGATGTCCTCATCAGCCACCGCATCCGGGCAATCGACGATTTGATTTTTCTTGGTTAAGAACTATGTCCAGAATTGTCTGACCGGTTCGTCTGGCTGCTGAATTATATGGCTTAGGTCGTCAGCGTCTGGTGGTCGCACGTACGTGCCTTGGAAGTTATCGAGGAATGCGGCTTCCAGGTCTTCCCAACTCCCAATCGACTCTGCTGGCAAGCTGTTAAGCCAATGCCAGGCTAGTCCTTTAAGCTTGAGTGGGAGATATTTGATGGCGTGGAGATCATCACCGCGGGCCATGTGGATATGAAGGAGATAGTCCTCGATCCAAACCGCGGGGTCAGTTGTGCCATCAAAAGATTCAATGTTCACGGGTTTAAACCCTTCGGGGATTTGATGATCCATTACTTCATCTGTGAAGCATAGTGGGTGTGCGGCGCCTCTGTATTGGATGATATCACGACGGAGTTCAAAAAAGCTTTGTATATTTTGTTCGGCCCGGCCGGACTTAGTGTGTCCGGCGCGACGGTTGTCGTCATATATCATGGGGCGCCCATGCGATCCATAGATTGATCTTGATTGTCTTGCCTTATCCTCCAATATATCTCGCAAGTCCAGAGCATTCCCCTGTGGCCTTGTGCTTTTCGAGCGATGCCGGGGTACGGTTCTAGTGGAGGGCCTAGAGGCCTCTCTGTCACGGCCACGGGGTGGTCGGTCAGCCGTATTGTCTGCTGGTGATGCAGGTTCATATGCCTCCTCCTCTAATCGGGGGAGCAGCTTGCGTTTAGGGTAGCTTTTGGAGGGGCGGTCGAGCTCATGCTCTTCGACCGCAAGGACTTCAGTCCATCTGTCGGCTAGCAGATCTTGATTAGCTCTAAGCTGCTGCTGCTTTTTCTTGAGGCTGTTTGCCGTGGCCATAAGCCTGCGTTTAAAACGATCTTGTTCGATGGGATCCTCAGGCATGACGAATTCGTCGTCGTCGAGGCTTGCCTCGTCTCCGGAGGGAGGCATGTAATCCTCTACTTCTTTGTCTGCTGCCTTCTCATGAGGGCTGGCGTCTCCGTCCTCCTGCGCTGAATCTTGCTGGAGGGGGTTGTCTTCGGCACTGTCTGGGGTGTTATTATCTCCGGTGCCGGAATCTCCATTCTTGCTGTGGCGGGATTTAGAGCGGCGCCGCTAACGTCGACGCTTGGGCTGTTTCTTGGAGGGGTCATCCTCCGCTGTTCCTTCGCCATTCCCATCCTTTGGGATATCCACCATGTATATGTCATATGATGAGGTGGCTTTCTAGTGCCCAGTAGGCGCTGGTTCTTGGTCGTCTCCGGCATCGTCGTCCATACCGTCGATGTCTTCGGAGTCGAAGTCTAGCATGTCGGTTAGATCGTCGACAGTGGTACTAAGTGGGTGGTGGGTGGGCTTTGAATTTCTTTGTCGTCCGCATCGCAACCGTCCTGACCGCAGTCCGGCCAGGGCTCTCCTGATAACGAGAGATACTTCAGCGAACTCAAGATGTCGCCGAAAGGTGAGTGTTGAAAGATGTCCGCAGCGGTGAACTCTATGACCGGCGCCCAATCGGATTCGATTGGAGGGGGCGCGGGAGGTTCGGAGTTCGGCGAGGAGTTCGGCACCTCGGAGTCGCGAGCTTCATGAGGGACAAGGTCAGTGTTCGGCTCTATCGACGTAGAGGTTGCAGCCCCCGAGGCGGTGTCTATCCACCCGTCCTCGATCTGCGCAGCCGGCTCCGAATTGAAGATTGGAGCGGACTCGTGTGCGGCCTCCAGGTTACTGTCCGGCTGCAGAGCTAAGTCATGCCCGTCGTGACAGTGCGGCGTGCTCGGCTGATGAAGACATCAATACAATTGTTACACCCACAGCCCCTGCTGCTATACATACTGGACCAATTACTAGAGCTCGCGCACGCCAACTAAATTACCAGGTACTTTCGTTTCTTGGTAATGATTCTAATGTTCATGAGAATATGATGCTGCCTAAATTGGATACATTTGTTTTGCTTACAAATGAAGGGCCTAGCTTGGAGAAGGATGAACATTGGAGCAAGAACAAGCATGGAGATGATGGCATGCGCAAGGGGAACAAGAACGGAGTTACAAGTGATGATTTCAGGACTTTGAAGCCACCATAATGGGTGCATGAAGCCTTGGACGAAATATACAAGATGCCACTTCATAAATTTCGTCCCGAGGCTATTTTAGGTGCTGCGTCACCTTATTATTGGGCCAGGCCCATGTAATTTCGAAATACATAAGTATAGGCTATTTTTAGAGTCCGTATGTGTGGGGAAACAAGAGATAGGGTTGATTTCGGACCCCTCCACCAAGGGCCACGAAATTCCCCCCTCTTCCTCCATATATACAGCCCTTAGGGCATCGTTTAGACTTTGGGTTTTGTTTAGATTAAAAGTTCGCCATAGCTGCAAGTTCGCGTACTTCGTTTGTGTTCAACGACCAGACAAAGGCGTCACAGAACCCCACCTTGATCAATAAAGCTTTCATCTTATATTCGCAATATCCAGATTGCAATCTCAGTTTCTTGCTTGTTCTTCGTTTGCTCGCAGGAAACAGACCCTCGTGGTCAGGTTGATCGTGCTCCGGCGTGGTCAATAACCTCTCGGAGTTGGTTTAGCGATTGCTAAGGCGCGACGTCCTCGCACGTTGGTAGTCGGATCGTCAAAGTCGACTTCCAACAAAGCGATATCCATCATCTCATCGAAAGACGGGACACCTTTGCCTCTATCAAGTGGTATCAGATTTCCAGGTTGCTCGGTGAGATTTTACAGTTTTTCGTAGTTTAGATCGAGTCTGTTCTTCATACCTACAGTCCACGAAAAAGCCACACAAAAAAAATTAGGGTTAGTTCATCATATCCGAACCAGTCTGAGCCTTTGCATAATCTTTTTAGGGTTTTGCTTTGTTGAATTTGCTACGCTCCCCTGGCAATCGCTTTACTCAATATTCGGAGTTACTTGACACCGCTAGTTGCCGATCACCGCCTGCTGCATGGTAAGAACTTGTAAGACATTGATATTTGCTTTACTGTGAGCGTTTTACCACCACATCCTAGTAGTTATAGGAACATTATTTTTGGGTTTTGTTTCTTGTTCTACTAATCATGACAGGATCCAGAGTCAATTCATGGGCTTTGTCGATCGCGGGAGACGTGCCACCACCTTTGCAAATACCACAACCGTCACGAGAGGTGCACAAACATCCAAATGCACATGATCAGGTTAATGTATCTATACCACCATTTAATGATCGTTTTAAACCTACTTTATATATTGAATGGGAGTTCGACATAAAAAATATATTTGCTTCCCATAATTTCGATGAACATAAAAAGGTTAAGGTTGCGGTTGGTTCTTTCACTGGTTATGCTTTGGTTTGGTGGAGTGAATATTGTCGGTTACACCCTGATTATATACCTACTACTTGGGATGATTTGAAAATTGCCATGTGACATACTTTCGTCCCTGCTTATTATACTCGTGACATGATTAAGAAGTTGCAACACTTAAAACAAGGTAGTGAAACTGTAACAAAATATTATGATGATTTACAAACTACCTTGTTGCATTCCTCTTTAGAAGAAAGTGAAGATGATTTTATGGATAGATTTTGGGGAGGATTAAACCGTGATATTCAAGAGATACTAATTCATGAAGAGTGTTATCCTATGGACCATTTGTTTCATCATGCTTGCAAAGCTGAACAGGAAATAAAATGACGTGTTGGCCACGAGGAGAACAAGCGCACGGTGCACATTCCAAGAGTTGATATGATTGTTCCTTCAACTACTAGGCATACTATGACAACCACATCCGTTGTTGTCAGGACTACATCACCTCCACCATGTGACACATCGCCCCCGAGTGTGGCTACATCATCTGAGTTGATCATAAGAGGTAATGACAAAGGTACTGATCTTCCATCTGTACATGAGAATGATGAATGCCTTGTCAATTTGAATGCACCATCTGATGAGCTACCCACTACTTTGATCACACCACCTATTTTAGAGGACTACGTTGATAATTTGACTTTGCCATGTGATCAAACAACTGAAATACCAACAATTTTGAGTGCACCCATTGAATTAACTATTGATGCAAAAGAACCAATGTTTAATCATTTTGATATGACCTCTAATCTTGGTGATGATTCTGTGTTGAATGACTTATTGCATGTTTGCTTATTTAAGCATGTTGTAGCATGTAAATTTGATGCAAGTAAGGTTTATTCACCAATGTTGGGATGGTTTAATGATGAACATTGTCAATCTTTTGAAATGAATAAGAGCTTCACTTATATGTGCAAACTGAGTTGCAATATTTTAATGCCTTCTACTTCTTGTGCTAATTTTGTGGCTTTAGATTTTATGAACTATGCAAGTTACTCATCTATTCATGTGTCATATATGCAAAAATCAAGGGAAGTAAAAATGGATTCTATAGGCGTTTTGTGAGATATTTCAGCACCATTGCTGCACCTCTCAATGAGCTTACAAAGAAATATGTGCCTTTTCTTTGGGGTACCGCACAGGAAGAAGCCTTCACGGTATTGAAAGATAAGTTGACACATGCTCCTTTACTCCAACTTCCTGATTTTAATAAGACTTTTGAGCTTGAATGTGATGCTACTGGAATTGGATTAGGAGGTGGGTTATTACAAGATGGCAAACCTGTTGCATACTTTTCTGAAAAATTGAGTGGGCCTAGTCTGAATTATTCTACTTATGATAAAGAATTATATGCTCTTGTTCGGACTTTAGAAACATGGCAACATTATTTATGGCCCAAAGAATTTGTTATACATTCTGATCATGAATCTTTGAAACATATTAAAAGTCAAGCTAAACTGAATCGTAGACATGCTAAATGGGTTGAATTCATTGAGACTTTCCCTTATGTCATTAAACACAAGAAGGGAAAAGAAAATGTTATTGCTGATGCATTGTCTCGTCGCTATACTATGCTTTCACAACTTGACTTCAAAATATTTGGTTTGGAGACCATCAAAGATCAATATGTGCATGATGCTGATTTTAAAGATGTAATGCAGAATTGTAAAGAAGGAAGAATGTGGAACAAGTTTGTTGTTAACGATGGATTTGTGTTTCGTGCTAACAAGCTATGCATTCCAGCTAGCTCCGTTCATCTTTTGTTGTTGCAGGAGGCGCATGGAGGAGGATTAATGGGACACTTTGGCGTGAAGAAGACGGAGGACGTACTTGCTACACATTTCTTTTGGCCAAAGATGAGACGGAATGTTGAGCATTTTATTGCTCGATGCACTACATGTCAAAAAGCTAAGTCACGACTCAATCCTCATGGTTTATATATGCCTTTGCCTGTACCTAGTGTTCCTTGGGAGGATATATCTATGGACTTTGTTTTAGGTTTACCTCGAACAAAGAAGGGGAGGGATAGCATATTTGTTGTCGTGGATAGATTCTCGAAAATGGCACACTTTATACCATGTCATAAAAGCGATGAGGCTGTTAATGTTGCTGATTTGTTCTTTCGTGAAATTATTCGCTTGCATGGTGTGCCAAATACTATTGTTTCAGATCGTGATACTAAATTTCTTAGCCACTTTTGGAGATGTTTATGGGCTAAGTTGGGGACTAAACTGCTTTTTAGTACTACTTGTCACCCCCAAACTGATGGACAAACTGAAGTAGTCAATAGAACGTTGTCTACTATGCTTAGGGCTGTTTTGAAGAATAATAAGAAAATGTGGGAGGAATGCTTGCCTCATATTGAATTTGCTTATAATTGTTCATTGCATTCTACTACTAAGATGTGCCCTTTTGAAGTTGTGTATGGTTTCCTACCTCGTGCACCTATTGATTTGTTGCCTCTTCCATCTTCGGAGAAGGTTAATTTTGATGCTAAACAACGTGCTGAATTGATTTTAAAAATGCATGAGTTAACTAAGGAAAACATTGAGCGCATGAATGCTAAATATAAACTTGCTGGAGATAAGGGTAGAAAACATGTTGTGTTTGAACCTGGAGATCTTGTTTGGTTACATTTGCGTAAGGATAGATTTCCTGATTTGCGCAAATCAAAGTTAATGCCACGTGCTGATGGTCCCTTTAAGGTGTTAGAGAAAATAAATGATAATGCATATAAACTTGAGCTGCCTACAGATTTTGGGGTTAGTCCCACTTTTAACATTGCAGATTTGAAGCCTTATTTGGGTGAGGAAGATGAACTTCCGTCGAGGACGACTTCATTTCAAGAAGGGGAGGATGATGAGGACATCAATACAATTGTTACACCCACAGCCCCTGCTGCTATACATACTGGACCAATTACTAGAGCTCGTGCACGCCAACTAAATTACCAGGTACTTTCGTTTCTTGGTAATGATTCTAATGTTCATGAGAATATGATGCTGCCTAAATTGGATACATTTGTTTTGCTTACAAATGAAGGGCCTAGCTTGGAGAAGGATGAACATTGGAGCAAGAACAAGCATGGAGATGATGGCATGCGCAAGGGGAACAAGAACGGAGTTACAAGTGATGATTTCAGGACTTTGAAGCCACCATAATGGGTGCATGAAGCCTTGGACGAAATATACAAGATGCCACTTCCTAAATTCCGTCCCGAGGCTATTTTAGGTGCTGCGTCACCTTATTATTGGGCCAGGCCCATGTAATTTCGAAATACATAAGTATAGGCTATTTTTAGAGTCCGTATGTGTGGGGAAACAAGAGATAGGGTTGATTTCGGACCCCTCCACCAAGGGCCACGAAATTCCCCCCTCTTCCTCCATATATACAGCCCTTAGGGCATCGTTTAGACTCTGGGTTTTGTTTAGATTAAAAGTTCGCCATAGCTGCAACTTCGCGTACTTCGTTTGTGTTCAACGACCAGACAAAGGCGTCACAGAACCCCACCTTGATCAATAAAGCTTTCATCTTATATTCGCAATATCCAGATTGCAATCTCAGTTTCTTGCTTGTTCTTCGTTTGCTCGCAGGAAACAGACCCTCGTGGTCAGGTTGATCGTGCTCCGGCGTGGTCAATAACCTCTCTGAGTTGGTTTAGCGATTGCTAAGGCGCGACGTCCTCGCACGTTCGTAGTCGGATCGTCAAAGTCGACTTCCACCAAAGCGAAATCCACCATCTCATCGAAAGACGGGACACCTTCGCCTCTATCAGATGGTCTCCAAACCAAATATTTTGAAGTCAAGTTCTGAAAGCATAGTATAGCGACGAGACAATGCATCAGCAATAACATTTTCTTTTCCCTTCTTGTGTTTAATGACATAAGGGAAAGTCTCAATGAATTCAACCCATTTAGCATGTCTACGATTCAGTTTAGCTTGACTTTTATGTTTCAAAGATTCATGATCAGAATGTATAACAAATTCTTTGGGCCATAAATAATGTTGCCATGTTTCTAAAGTCCGAACAAGAGCATATAATTCTTTATCATAAGTAGAATAATTCAGACTAGGCCCACTCAATTTTTCAGAAAAGTATGCAACAGGTTTGCCATCTTGTAATAACACACCTCCTAATCCAATTCCACTAGCATCACATTCAAGCTCAAAAGTCTTATTAAAATCAGGAAGTTGGAGTAAAGGTGATGAGGACATCAATACAATTGTTACACCCACAGCCCCTGCTGCTATACATACTGGACCAATTACTAGAGCTCGTGCACGCCAACTAAATTACCAGGTACTTTCGTTTCTTGGTAATGATTCTAATGTTCATGAGAATATGATGCTGCCTAAATTGGATACATTTGTTTTGCTTACAAATGAAGGGCCTAGCTTGGAGAAGGATGAACATTGGAGCAAGAACAAGCATGGAGATGATGGCATGCGCAAGGGGAACAAGAACGGAGTTACAAGTGATGATTTCAGGACTTTGAAGCCACCATAATGGGTGCATGAAGCCTTGGACGAAATATACAAGATGCCACTTCCTAAATTTCGTCCCGAGGCTATTTTAGGTGCTGCGTCACCTTATTATTGGGCCAGGCCCATGTAATTTCGAAATACATAAGTATAGGCTATTTTTAGAGTCTGTATGTGTGGGGAAACAAGAGATAGGGTTGATTTCGGACCCCTCCACCAAGGGCCACGAAATTCCCCCCTCTTCCTCCATATATACAGCCCTTAGGGCATCGTTTAGACTTTGGGTTTTGTTTAGATTAAAAGTTCGCCATAGCTGCAACTTCGCGTACTTCGTTTGTGTTCAACGACCAGACAAAGGCGTCACAGAACCCCACCTTGATCAATAAAGCTTTCATCTTATATTCGCAATATCCAGAGTGCAATCTCAGTTTCTTGCTTGTTCTTCGTTTGCTCGCAGGAAACAGACCCTCGTGGTCAGGTTGATCGTGCTCCGGCGTGGTCAATAACCTCTCGGAGTTGGTTTAGCGATTGCTAAGGCGCGACGTCCTCGCACGTTCGTAGTCGGATCATCAAAGTCGACTTCCAACAAAGCGATATCCATCATCTCATCGAAAGACGGGACACCTTTGCCTCTATCATCGGCTGTGGCTGGAATCCATCGAAGATCAAGTCCCCGCGGATGTCAGCCGTGAAGTTCAAACTTCCAAATCTGACCTGACGGCCAGGGGCGTAGCTTTCGATCTGCTCCAGATGGCCAAGCGAATTGGCCCGCAGTGCAAAGCCGCCGAATACGAAGATCTGTCCGGGGAGGAAGGTCTCACCCTGGACTGCGTCGTTGTTGATGATCGAAGAAGCCATTGAGCCTATCGGTGACGACACAGAGGAACTCTCAATGAAAGCACCAATGTCGGTGTCAAAACCGGCGGATCTCAGGTAGGGGGTCCCGAACTGTGCGTCTAGGCGGATGGTAACAGGAGACAAGGGACACGATGTTTTACCCAGGTTCAGGCCCTCTTGATGGAGGTAAAAGCCTACGTCCTGCTTGATTGATATTGATGATGTGGGTATTACAAGAGTATATCTACCACGAGATCAAGGAGGCTAAACCCTAGAAGCTAGCCTATGGTATGATTGTCGTTCGTCCTACGGACTAAAGCCATCCGGTTTATATAGACACCGGAGAGGGCTAGGGTTACACAGAGTCGGTTACAATGGTAGGAGATCTACATATCCGTATCGCCAAGCTTGCCTTCCACGCCAAGGAAAGTCCCATCCGGACACGGGACGAAGTCTTCAATCTTGTATCTTCATAGTCTTGGAGTCTGGCCGATGATGATAGTCCGGCTATCCGGACACCCCCTAGTCCAGGACTCCCTCAACCGTGAAGGCTTCTTCCTGTGCGGTACCCCAAAGAAAAGGCACATCTTTCTTTTTAAGCTCATTGAGAGGTGCAGCAATGGTGCTGAAAGCTCTCACAAAACGCCTATAGAATCCAGCGAGGCCAAGAAAACTCCTCACTTGTGTGACCGTTTTGGGCTGCGGCCAACTCTCAATAGCGTCAATCTTGGCTTTATCAACTTCAATTCCCTGTGGAGTAACAAAATAGCCAAGAAAAGATACTCGGTCGGTGCAAAAGGTGCACTTCCCAAGGTTACCAAACAAACATGTATCACGTAGAGCAATAAAAACAGCACGTAAATGTTCCAAATGTTCTTCCAAAGATCTGCTATAAACCAATATGTCATCAAAGTAAACTACCACAAATCGTCCAATGAAAGCACGTAAAACTTCGTTCATTAATCTCATGAAAGTACTAGGTGCATTAGTTAACCCAAAAGGCATGACTAACCACTCATATAATCCAAACTTAGTTTTAAATGTTGTTTTCCATTCATCTCCCAATTTCATACGAATTTGATGGTATCCACTACGCAAATCAACTTTGGAGAATATTGTAGAGCCACTCAATTCATCAAGCATATCATCTAGCCTAGGAATAGGATGACGATAATGAATAGTAATATTATTAATGCCTCTACAATCAACACACATACGTGATGTACCATCCTTTTTCCGCACTAGAATAATAGGAATAGCACAAGGACTAAGGGATTCGCGTATATAACCTTGGTCGAGAAGCTCTTGTACTTGACTCATAATCTCCTTCGTCTCCTCTGGATTGGTACGGTATGGCACACGGTTTGGCAGTGAAGCACCGGGAATTAAGTCAATCTGATGCTCAATCCCTCGAATAGGCGGTAATCCCGGTGGCACATCTTGTGGAAAGACGTCAGCCAACTCCTGCAAAATGTTAGTGACAGCAGGAGGCAAAGAGGAAGGCACGTCCTCGAATGAAAATAATGCCTCTTTGCACACAAAAGCATAGCAAACAGATTTGCTGAAATCTAGCTCATCAATATTAGATTTGGTGGCAAATAAACATGCACTTTTCAATTTAATTTTAGAAGCAACACTAGATGGTTTATTATTAGGCTTCATTTGTTGCTCAAATTCTTTTGCCACGATCTGATTTTCACTCTTATTCTTCTCCTGTTTTGCTTTATTAGCTCTATTAATATCATCTTTCAAAATAGAATCAGGAGTCATAGGAGGCAAAGTAATATTTTTATCCTTATGAACAAGAGTATACTGATTGTTTCTACCATGGTGTAAAGATTTTTTATCAAATTGCCATGGTCTACCAAGTAATAAGGAACATGCTTGCATAGGTACCACATCATAATCAACATAATCAGCATATGTAGAGATACTAAAATGCACACGAACAGTATGTGTTACCTTAACCTTGCCGCTGTTGTTGAACCATTGGATGTAGTAAGGATGCGGATGTAGTCTTGTGGTGAGAGAAAGCTTCTCCACCATCTCCATGCTAGCCAAGTTGTTGCAGCTACCTCCTTCTATGATGACGCGCACAGAACCTTCCTTCACAACTCCCTTGGTATGGAACAAATTGTTCCTCGGATTTTGCTCAGCTTGTGTGACCTGCACACTCAAAACACGTTGAGCAACTAAACATTCATACCTGTCAGCGTCATCAGGAGCCATGTATTGCGTCTCATGAGCAGAATCATCTCCACCATGTTCTTCAAGTGTAATAAGAGCCAAAGTCTCCTCATCATAGTCACTAGCGGACTCATATCCACCATCCTCGGTAGCAATCATCACACGCTGAGATTTGCATTCTCTCGCATAATGACCTCCTCCCTTACAACGATGACAAATAATATCACTTGTGTGCCTTGTTGATGCCATGGAAGAAGAAGAACTCTATGCAGGCCCGGCAGGTGCGCTCTTGGCAGATAATGGTGGTTGTGCCTGTTTTCTTGTATCATGGCTGGAGGAGGCACCTGATTGAGGTGCTGGTGCAGTCGAAGTAGAAGATGCATGCGGTTTTCATGATGAAGGTCGGCCTGCAGAAAAGTTAGTTCGCGCCAATGCTTGTCGATCCTGCACTTCACGTTCAGCTTTACAAGCAAGATGGACTAAACGACTGATATTAGTATACTCCTTATAGTCTAGAATGGTCTGAATCTCTCTATTTAATCCACCCAGAAAACATGCAAGCATAGCTTCATTCTCCTCAACAATACCACATCTAATCATGCCAGTTTGTAATTCCTGATAATATTCTTCTACAGAATTTTTCCCTTGTCTTAAACGCTGCAATTTTTGAAGCAATTCACGTTGATAATATGGTGGAACCCAACGCGTACGCATAGCAGTTTTCAAAGAAGCCCAAGTAGCTGGAATAGGACATAATCTACAATGTTCAGACCACCATACACATGCAAAACTAGTGAAATCACAAACAGTAGCAGCAACCCGTCTCTCCTCGGGATATTATAAACATGTAAATCTTTGTTCAGTTTCTAACTCCCAAGTAAGATATATATCAGGAACATATCTACCCTCAAATGGTGGAATATTCTATTTCAATTTAGGAATATGGACATCATCTCGTACTTGAGGTGGTGGTGCAGGCCTACCATTGCGAATATTTGCATGTGGACGACCTGGTGGTTGTGGTGCAGGTGGTTGCACGTAGTTCTGATTTTGATCAACCTCACCCTCGTAATCTCCCACATAATCATCCTCCTCCGCATTAGCAGCAGGAGCCACAGAAGTATCAACAGCAGCACCAACAGTTTTGCCAAACGCAAGAGGGACACAGCTCGCTCGGCGAAGGTCTGTTTCGCGACGTGGAGGTAGTCGTTGTTGTTGTTGTTGGAGAGGTGCGTTAGGTGCAGTGGGTGGTGGAAGACGCGTGAGCAATTCATTAAACTTGGTATCGAGCTTTGTTTCGAACGTCTTCTCCATGCCATCTATCTTCTCCATGGCCTCTTCAAATCTGTTTAGCACATCTTGCACATGTCCACTCATCATTTGCTGAAAGTTATCATGCAAATCCTTATTCGTCATGTTCTCCCAGTCAGTCTCGTCGGCTTGTGATCCTAGCATGGTTAGTAGCAATAGAAACACATAGAATATGATCCTACAGACTACTAACAAGAGGTGGTGGTGGGCGTCACAAATCCATCAAGCAAATCTCAAATTCTTACGAGTTCTTACCCAGCAGCAGGCGGTGACCGGGAACCGTTGTAGTCAAAACTCTCAAAGCTTGGATAGAGCGATTACCAGGGAGAGTCAAACGCACGACGTAGATGTATGTGGAGCTGGGAAGGCTTATAATATGGTAGCAAAAAGGGTCAGCAATAATCAATTCACAGATGCAAAGTTGAATAAACACTCAACGACGGTACTGTGCTGGTCCTAGGCTAGACCGTGCTAGAGACGCTTGCCTAGAACACTAACAAAATCATGGCGCTGCACGTAAACAAGGGAAAAGCACACTCTGGAAAAAAAATCCGCTCTTTTTTTTGTGCTGCTCTTTTTTTGCGAAAAAATCACTATAATGGCGAGTGTCTCAAAATTCTTCCCAGGTCAAACTGATAGGATGGATACGAAATTTTTTCGACCAATCTTTTTTTTCGACTGCCCGGACCCAAAAACTGGAAACGGGTCAAAAAAAACTTTCTATAACGGCGACTGTCTCAATACGCTTAGAAACACCTAAAAATAGGATAGCCAGAAATTTTTTTGACAAGTGCGCTTTCGGAAAATTTTGGGCCTAAATGGAGGGTGGTTTCCGGACCTACTCTGGCAAGGAAAAACGAATCGGAAACTAGATGAATCTCGAAAACAAACCTAATATGCAAGGAACTCGGATTGGTGGTGGATATATGGTGGTGGTATATGGTAGCAGTGGTGGTAGCGGTGGTAGTATATGGATATGGATCAGTGGTGGTATATGGACACGGATTGGTGGTGGTATATGGATACGGATTCGAAGTGGTGGTTGTAGATGGCAGGGGCGATGATGATGGTGCGGTGGCGGCGTGACAACTTATGACCAGAACTCGAAACTCTAACAGACTAGACGCTAAGACCAGCAACTAGACACGACGATGCAACCGCAAATTCAACAAAGCAAAACCCTAAAAATATTATGCAAAGGCTCATATTGGTTCGGATATGATGAACTAACCCTAATTTTTTGTGGCTTTTTCGTGGACTGTAGGTATGAAGAACAGACTTGATCTAAACTACGAAAAACTGTAAAATCTCACCGAGCAACCTGGAAATCTGATACCACTTGATAGAGGCAAAGGTGTCCCGTCTTTCGATGAGATGATGGATTTCGCTTTGGTAGAAGTCGACTTTCACGATCCGACTACGAACGTGGGAGGACGTCGCGCCTTAGCAATCGCTAAACCTACTCCGAGAGGTTATTGACCACGCCGGAGCGCGATCAACCTGACCACGAGGGTCTGTTTCCTGCGAGCAAACGAAGAACAAGCAAGAAACTAAAATTGCAATCTGGATATTGCGAATATAAGATGAAAGCTTTATTGATCAAGGTGGGGTTCTGTGACGCCTTTGTCTGGTCGTTAGACACAAACGAAGTACGCGAAGTTGCAGCTATGGCGAACTTTAATCTAAACAAAACCCAAAGTCTAAACGGTGCCCTAAGGGTTGTATATATGGAGGAAGAGAGGGGGAATTTCGTGGCCCTTGGTGGAGGGGTCCGAAATCAACCATATCTCTTGTTTCCCCACACATACGGACTCTAAAAATAGCCTATACTAATGTATTTCGAATTACATGGGCCTGGCCCAATAAAAAGGTGACGCAGCACCTATAATAGCCTCTGGACGAAATTTATGAAGTGGCATCTTGTATATTTCGTCCAAGGCTTCATGCACTCGTTATGGTGGCTTCAAAGACCTGAAATCATCACTCGTAACTCCGTTCTTGTTCCCCTTGCGCATGCCATCATCTCCATGCTTTCTCTTGCTCCTATGTCCATCCTTCTCCAAGCTAGGCCCTTCATTTGTAAGCAAAACAAATGTATCCAATTTAGGCAGCATCATATTCTCATGAACATTAGAATCATTACCAAGAAACGGAAGTACCTGGTAATTTAGTTGGCGTGCGCGAGCTCTAGTAATTGGTCCAGTATGTATAGCAGCAGGGGCTGTGGGTGTAACAATGGTATTTATGTCCTCATCACACGTGATCCCAAAGCATCGTTGCTCTCAAGAGCTCGTTTTGTCAACTCTTGGGATTGAGAGGTTGATGAGTATACATGAGTACCTACACAAAACAAAGACAAACGAAAAATTGTGTGTGCATGGTATATGTACACATCATCCATCATGATGCACACGTGAGTGTGTCGGTTAGCACAGAATATCCAATGCTCAAATAAATGAGATGCGTGATAGAGAAACATGCCATCCATCATGATAGGTTTGTTGTTATGTATAGCATAATGGAGACTCAAATTGTGTAATGCATCACGAGCAATATCTAGAGCATTGTTATTCATGGAATGCATATGGTGTACACTATCATGGGAATCATGCAAAGTATGAAATGCATCAAGATCTCCTAATATGTATGAGGAAACTATGGGGGTCTCCTCATGAGCAAGAGTAGAAACATCACGTGGAGAATATTGACAACATCCAAAACAATGCATATTTGGTTCAATGTGATCATGGCATGGCATAGTAGATGAATTGCGCAAATCATGTAAAGGAAGCATGGCAATATCATCACATGAAAAACAAAAGCCAATGACCATCATCTCGTCATCTATGCCATAAGTGCAAATGGGATTGATTTTAATGGGGCATGCATAGTTACTATGTTGAGATTGAAATGAGGCAATATGGGAGATCTCACTCATAGCATATGACAAGTTCAATGGATTGTCAAACATGAATTGACCAATAGAATTTCCACAAGATATCCTATAAAGCATAGCATCACAACTAGTCAAATCAACATGCTCATCATCACATTCATCATAAATAGGTAAGTCAAGGCATGAAGAAGTCTCACTAGCGTGAAGCATGGTAATAGGTGGGTCAACATCATGGGAG
Source organism: Triticum dicoccoides (assembly GCF_002162155.2). Taxonomy (NCBI): domain Eukaryota; kingdom Viridiplantae; phylum Streptophyta; class Magnoliopsida; order Poales; family Poaceae; genus Triticum; species Triticum dicoccoides. The sequence continues at coordinate 288,302,575 of NC_041387.1, read as the reverse complement.
CAATCGATGTCAAGATAGTCCACTAGTGGGACAAGAGAAGTACCATCACCTAGGGTTACATAGAGTCGGTTACAGAGGAGGAGATCTAACATCCGAATCGCCAAGCTTTCCTTCCACGCAAAGGAGAGTCCCATCCGGACACGGGACGAAGTCTTGAGTCTTGTATCTTCATAGTCCAACAGTCCGGCTGTCCGGATACCCCCTTATCCAGGACTCCCTCAGTGAGTCCCTGCTGTCAGGTGGAGGAATAATTATTTTGCGCGTAATAAGGAGGCACTTCCTTGCGGCCGCCTGGACCCAGCTGTCAGCCTCTCTATGTATAGTACTCTTCCGATGGAAGTCGGTCGTTGACCACGTTGACCACGCTGCGCCGAGAGCACCAAGGCGGTGGACGACGGCGAGGCCTAGGAAGGAGATGATGCGGAGCCTTGGAAGACGTAGAAGTGGAAGCCCGTGCGGAGAGGAGTACGAGGGTTCACTGGTTCGGCTGCGGTGTGAGGCTGCCATCGCTGCAGAATAACAGGGGGTGTGGGTGAGTAGAGGGATGGCCTGGCCAGCGGTGGGAGTAGTACGGGGCGGTGAGGCCTCCGCGGCATCATAGCCGGCCATGAGAGGCAGGAGCATGCGACACGACCGGCGCTGCTTTGGGCGGCTAGAGCAAGAAGACCAGAGGTTGAAGAAGCACTACGGTCATTGGATGGACATCGTACGAGCACTGCAGCTAGAATCATTTAAATTGACTAAGTCGACAAAGCCCTTATCTCCAGCAAGTTTATATTTAGCATTCATACGCTCAATGTTTTCCTTATTTAACTCATGCATTTTTAGAATCAATTCAGCATGTTGTTTAGCATCAAAATTAACCTTCTCCGAAGATGGAAGAGGCAAAAAATCAATAGGTGCACGAGGTAGGAAACCTCCATAGTAGGGTCTTCCAAAAGTAACTCAAGAACTTGACGTCGCGGTCAGAGATGATTGTCTTTGGTACTCCATGGAGGCGCAAGATTTCCCTACAAAAGAGATTTGCAACGTGTGAAGCATCGTCTATCTTGTTGCAAGGGATGAAATGTGCCATCTTAGAAAATAGGTCCACAACAACAAACACGGAATCCTTGCCATTTTGAGTTCTAGGCAAACCAAGTACAAAATCCATGCTAATGTCTTCCCATGGTTGATAAGGAATAGGAAGAGGCATGTAAAGACCATGTGATTGACATTTAGACTTAGCTTTGCGACATGTAGAGCATTGGGTGGTGAAGCGTGAGACGTCGCGGAACATCTTGGGCCAAAAGTAGTTCTTGGAGAGCGTGGCGAAAGTCTTGTCGCGTCCAAAGTGTCCCATGAGTCCGCCTACATGAGCCTCTTGCAAAAGGAGCAAATGAAGAGAAGACTCGGGAATGCATAGTTTGTTAGCTCTCATAAGATAACCATCCTTGATGTAATATTGTTCCCAAGAAGTATGCGTCAAACACTTAGCATAAGGAATAGCAAAAGATGGATCATTAGCATACAAGTCTTTTATGTGCTCAAAGCCTATAACATTCAATTAAAGTTTAGTGACAAGCGTGCATATGCGGGAAAGTGCATCGGCAACTACATTTTCCTTACCCTTAATGTACTTGATCACATAGGGAAAAGATTCAATAAATTCACTCCATTTGGCATGACGCTTGTTTAACTTAGTTTGACCTTTTAAGTACTTAAGCATTTCATGATCGGTATGGATGACAAACTCATGAGGTCTAAGATAATGTTCCCAAACATGTAGCACACGCACTAAGGCATACAATTCTTTGTCATATATGGGATAGTTAAGTTGAGCACCGGAGAGTTTTTCACTAAAATATGCAATGGATCGTTTTTCTTGCATCAAAACTCCACCAATTCCGGTACCACTTGCATCACAGTGAACTTCAAAAGTTTTTTCAAAATTGGGCAAAGCAAGAATCAGAGCATGAGTAAGCAAAGACTCGAGCTCATCAAAAGCGGTGGATTGCAAAGATACCCAAACAAAAGGAGCATTCTTCTTACTCAAGGCATGCAAAGGAGCTGCGATAGTGCTAAAATCTTTCACAAAACAACAATAAAAACCCGCAAGACCAAGAAAACTACGCACTTATTGCAAATTGGTGTGTTGGGGGCAAGTTTTAATTGCTTCAATTTTAGTTTCATCAACATGGACACCCTTGGAAGATGATAGAGGCAAAGGTGTCCCGTCTTTCGATGAGATGATGGATTTCGCTTTGGTGGAAGTTGACTTTGACGATTCGACTACGAACGTGCAAGGACGTCGCGCCTTAGCAATCGCTAAACCAACTCCGACAGGTTATTGACCACGCCGGAGCATGATCAACTTGACCACGATGGTATGTTTCCTGCGAGCAAACGAAGAAAAAGCAAGAAACTGAGATTGCAATCTGGATATTGCGAATATAAGATGAAAGCTTTATTGATCAAGGTGGGGTTCTGTGACGCCTTTGTCTGGTCGTTGAACACAAACGAAGTACGCGAAGTTGCAGCTATGGCAAACTTTAATCTAAACAAAACCCAAAGTCTAAACGATGCCCTAAGGGCTGTATATATGGAGGAAGAGAGGGGGAATTTCGTGGCCCTTGGTGGAGGGGTCCGAAATCAACCCTATCTCTTGTTTCCCCACACATACAGACTCTAAAAATAGCCTATACTAATGTATTTCAAAATTACATGGGCCTGGCCCAATAAAAAGGTGACACAACACCTATAATAGCCTCTGGACGAAATTTATTAAATGGCATCTTGTATATTTCGTCCAAGGCTTCATGCACTCGTTATGGTGGCTTCAAAGACCTGAAATCATCACTCATAACTCCGTTCTTGTTCCCCTTGCACATGCCATCATCTCCATGCTTTCTCTTGCTCCAATGTTCATCCATCTCCAAGCTAGGCCCTTCATTTGTAAGCAAAACAAATATATCCAATTTAGGCAGCATCATATTCTCATGAACATTAGAATCATTACCAAGAAACGGAAGTACCTGGTAATTTAGTTGGCGTGCGCGAGCTCTAGTAATTGGTCCAGTATGTATAGCAGCAGGGGGTGTGGGTGTAACAATGGTATTGATGTCCTCATCATCCTCCCCTTCTTGAAATGAAGTCGCCCTCGACGGAAGTTCATCTTCCTCACCCAAATAAGGCTTCAAATCTGCAATGTTAAAAGTGGGACTAACCCGAAAATCTGCAGGCAGCTCAAGTTTGTATGCATTATCATTTATTTTCTCTAACACCTTAAAGGGACCATCAGCACATGGCATTAGCTTTGATTTGTGCAGATCAGGAAATCTATCTTTATGCAAATGTAACTATCGGTGTCAAAACCGGCGGATCTCGGGTAGGGGGTCCCGAACTGTGCGTCTAGGCGGATGGTAATAGGAGACAAGGGACACGATGTTTTACCCAGGTTTGGGCCCTCTTAATGGAGGTAAAACCCTACGTCCTGCTTGATTGATATTGATGATGTGGGTATTACAAGAGTAGATCTACCACGAGATCAAGGAGGCTAAACCCTAGAAGCTAGCCTATGGTATGATTGTTGTTCGTCCTATGGACTAAAGCCATCCGGTTTATGTATACACCGGAGAGGGCTAGGGTTACACAGAGTCGGTTACAATGGTACGAGATCTACATATCCGTATTGCCAAGCTTGCCTTCCACGCCAAGGAAAGTCCCCCGGACACGGGACGAAGTCTTCAATCGTGTATCTTCATAGTCTTGGAGTCCGGTCGATGATGATAGTTCGGCTATCCGGACACCCCCTAGTCCAGGACTCCCTTGGTAACCAAACAAGATCTCCAGGTGCAAACACAACATGTTTTCTACCCTTATCTCCAGCAAGTTTATATTTAGCATTCATACGCTCAATGTTTTCCTTAGTTAACTCATGCATTTTTAAAACCAATTCAGCATGTTGTTTAGCATCAAAATTAACCTTCTCTGAAGATGGAAGAGGCAACAAATCAATAGGTGCACGAGGTAGGAAACCATACACAACTTCAAAAGGGCACATCTTAGTAGTAGAATGCAATGAACGATTGTAAGCAAATTCAATATGAGGCAAGCATTCCTCCCACATTATCTTATTATTCTTCAAAACAGCCCTAAGCATAGTAGACAATGTTCTATTGACTAGTTTAGTTTGTCCATCAGTTTGGGGGTGACAAGTAGTACTAAAATGCAGTTTAGTCCCCAACTTAGCCCATAAACATCTCCAAAAGTGGCTAAGAAATTTAGTATCACGATCTGAAACAATAGTATTTGGCACACCATGCAAGCGAATAATTTCACGAAAGAACAAATCAGCAACATTAACATCATCATCGCTTTTATGACATGGTATAAAGTGTGCCATTTTCGAGAATCTATCCACGACAACAAATATGCTTTACCTCCCCTTCTTTGTTCGAGGTAAACTGATAGAGGAGGTGGTGGCAGGTTTAAAACGGCCATTAAATGGTGGTATAGATACATTAACCTGATCATGTGCATTTGGATGTTTGTGCACCTCTCGTGACGGTTGTGGTATTTGCAAAGGTGGTGGCACGTCTCCCGCGATCGACAAAGCCCATGAATTGACTCTGGATCCTGTCATGATTAGTAGAACAAGAAACAAAACCCAAAAATAATGTTCCTATAACTACTAGGATGTGGTGGTAAAACGCTCACAGTAAAACAAATATCAATGTCTTACAAGTTCTTACCATGCAGCAGGGGTGTCCCGATCTTTCGATGAGATGATACTACCGATTTGGTGGAGACGACTTTGACGATCCGACTACAAACGTGCACGACGTTGCGCCTTAGCAATCGCTAAACCAATCTCCTGAGGTTACTGACGATGCTGGAAGCACGGTCAGCCTGACCACGAAGGTCTATTCCTGCAAGCAATCGAAGAACGAGCAAGAATATGATAAAGCAATCTGAATATTGCAAATAAATTTGAAGTATTGATAATGGTGGGGATCCGGAAGCGGTCTTGGTCTGGTCGTTGGACACAAACGAAGTACACGAAGTTGCAATGGCTAACTTTTAACTAAACAAATCCCAAGTAAAAGCTACTAGATGGATCTACTTATATAGGAGCAAGGGGTGGCGGCCTAGGAGGTGGGAGGACGTCCCAAGGCATCCTAAAACTAAATCTAGGTCGTACAAGGCCAATGGGCCCAAGTGGAGGTGATGTAACACCTTTGGACTTGTAGTTTGACTCGGATTCTGCTGCAGCATCAGATTGTTTCGTCCACAACTCAACGCTCCGGACGAATTTGAAGGTGATTCCAATTGGGTTGGAAAGTGCACAAAATCTAGTTTCCAACAAAAAAAGAATCACGCAATTCGGAGTCCGTATGAAAAACTTGTGTGCGTTTTGAGTCAGGTATGTCTGTGCAGTCCGAATCTGAATCCAGAACGTGAGAGACTTGGACTCTATCTTCTCTTGGGCCAAAAGTGACGTGAGAGAACTTTTTGGACAGCAAATAAACATCTCTTTCTTCCTTATCTTCATATGTGGATTGTACAAATGTCCCATACACCTGCAATTAGACAAAACACAAAAGTGTGTGAAGTATTTTTGTTCTGGATAACATAAATAGATTATTGAATAGTTTGCACTAGAAATCACCTGACAAATATGCATATATGCAATATTTTTGGTCATATCCAAGGTAGTCATGTCCTCATCATCCTCCCCTTCTTGAAAATAAAGCCGTCCTCGACGTTGCTTAATCTGAAATGTGGCTAACAAAAGAGACAAGGTGTACATGTTGTATATGTATATGCCATCCATTTTTACTTCCCTTGATTTTTGCATATATGACACATGAATAGATGAGTAACTTGCATAGTTTATAAAATCTAAAGCCAAAAAATTAGCACAAGAAGTAGAAGGCATGAAAATATTGCAACTCAGTTTGCACATATAAGTGAAGCTCTTATTCATTTCAAAAGATTGACAATGTTCATCATTAAACCATCCCAACATTGGTGAATAAACCTTACTCGCATCAAATTTACATGCTACAACATGCTTAAATAAGCAAACATGCAATAAGTCATTCAACACAGAATCATCACCAAGATTAGAGGTCATATCAAAATGATTAAACATTGGTTCTTTTGCATCAATAGTTAATTCAATGGGTGCACTCAAAATTGTTGGTATTTCAGTTGTTTGATCACATGGCAAAGTCATATTATCAACGTAGTCCTCTAAAATAGGTGGTGTGATCAAAGTAGTGGGTAGCTCATCAGATGGTGCATTCAAATTGATAAGGCATTCATCATTCTCATGTAGAGATGGAAGATCAGTACCTTTGTCATTACCTCTTATGATCAACTCAGATGATGTAGCCACTCTCGGGGGCGATGTGTCACATGGTGGAGGTGATGTAGTCCTGACAACAACGGATGTGGTTGTCATAGTATGCCTAGTAGTTGAAGGAACAATCATATCAACTCTTGGAATGTGCACCGTGCGCTTGTTCTCCTCGTGGCCAACACGTCGTTTTATTTCCTGTTCAGCTTTGCAAGCAAGATGAAACAAATGGTCCATAGGATAACACTCTTCATGAATTAGTATCTCTTGAATATCACGGTTTAATCCTCCCCAAAATCTATCCATAAAATCATCTTCACTTTCTTCTAAAGAGGAATGCAACAAGGTAGTTTGTAAATCATCATAATATTTTGTTACAGTTTGATAGAGGCAAAGGTGTCCCGTCTTTCGATGAGATGGTGGATTTCGCTTTGGTGGAAGTCGACTTTGACGATCCGACTACGAACGTGCGAGGACGTCGCGCCTTAGTAATCGCTAAACCAACTCCGAGAGGTTATTGACCACGCCGGAGCACGATCAACCTGACCACGAGGGTCTGTTTCCTGCGAGCAAACGAAGAACAAGCAAGAAACTGAGATTGCAATCTGGATATTGCGAATATAAGATGAAAGCTTTATTGATCAAGGTGGGGTTCTGTGACGCCTTTGTCTGGTCGTTGAACACAAACGAAGTACGCGAAGTTGCAGCTATGGCGAACTTTTAATCTAAACAAAACCCAAAGTCTAAACGATGCCCTAAGGGCTGTATATATGGAGGAAGAGGGGGGAATTTCGTGGCCCTTGGTGGAGGAGTCCGAAATCAACCCCATCTCTTGTTTCCCCACACATACGGACTCTAAAAATAGCCTATACTTATGTATTTCGAAATTACATGGGCCTGGCCCAATAATAAGGTGACGCAGCACCTAAAATAGCCTCGGGACGAAATTTATGAAGTGGCATCTTGTATATTTCGTCCAAGGCTTCATGCACCCATTATGGTGGCTTCAAAGTCCTGAAATCATCACTTGTAACTCCGTTCTTGTTTCCCTTGCGCATGCCATCATCTCCATGCTTGTTCTTGCTCCAATGTTCATCCTTCTCCAAGCTAGGCCCTTCATTTGTAAGCAAAACAAATGTATCCAATTTAGGCAGCATCATATTCTCATGAACATTAGAATCATTACCAAGAAACGAACGTACCTGGTAATTTAGTTGGCGTGCACGAGCTCTAGTAATTGGTCCAGTATGTATAGCAGCAGGGGCTGTGGGTGTAACAATCGTATTGATGTCCTCATCAACAAGGCATTCATCATTCTCATGTAGAGATGGAAGATCAGTACCTTTGTCATTACCTCTTATGATCAACTCAGATGATGTAGCCACTCTCGGGGGCGATGTGTCACATGGTGGAGGTGATGTAGTCCTGACAACAATGGATGTGGTTGTCATAGTATGCCTAGTAGTTGAAGGAACAATCATATCAACTCTTGGAATGTGCACTGTGCGCTTGTTCTCCTTGTGGCTAACACGTCGTTTTATTTCCTGTTCAGCTTTGCAAGCAAGATGAAACAAATGGTCCATAGGATAACACTCTTCATGAATTAGTATCTCTTGAATATCACGGTTTAATCCTCCCCAAAATCTATCCATAAAATCATCTTCACTTTCTTCTAAAGAGGAATGCAACAAGGTAGTTTGTAAATCATCATAATATTTTGTTACAGTTTCACTACCTTGTTTTAAGTGTTGCAACTTCTTAATCATGTCACGAGTATAATAAGCAGGGACGAAAGTATGTCGCATGGCAAGTTTCAAATCATCCCAAGTAGTAGGTATATAATCAGGGTGTAACCGACAATATTCACTCCACCAAACCAAAGCATAACCAGTGAAAGAACCAACCGCAACCTTAACCTTTTTATGTTCATCGAAATTATGGGAAGCAAATATATTTTTTATGTCGAACTCCCATTCAATATATAGAGCAGGTTTAAAACGGCCATTAAATGGTGGTATAGATACATTAACCTGATCATGTGCATTTGGATGTTTGTGCACCTCTCGTGACGGTTGTGGTATTTGCAAAGGTGGTGGCACGTCTCCCGCGATCGACAAAGCCCATGAATTGACTCTGGATCCTGTCATGATTAGTAGAACAAGAAACAAAACCCAAAAATAATGTTCCTATAACTACTAGGATGTGGTGGTAAAACGCTCACAGTAAAACAAATATCAATGTCTTACAAGTTCTTAACATGCAGCAGGGGTGTCCCGATCTTTCGATGAGATGATACTACCGATTTGGTGGAGACGACTTTGACGATCCGACTACAAACGTGCACGACGTTGCGCCTTAGCAATCGCTAAACCAATCTCCTGAGGTTACTGACGATGCTGGAAGCACGGTCAGCCTGACCACGAAGGTCTATTCCTGCAAGCAATCGAAGAACGAGCAAGAATATGATAAAGCAATCTGAATATTGCAAATAAATTTGAAGTATTGATAATGGTGGGGATCCGGAAGCGGTCTTGGTCTGGTCGTTGGACACAAACGAAGTACACGAAGTTGCAATGGCTAACTTTTAACTAAACAAATCCCAAGTAAAAGCTACTAGATGGATCTACTTATATAGGAGCAAGGGGTGGCGGCCTAGGAGGTGGGAGGACGTCCCAAGGAAGCCTAAAACTAAATCTAGGTCGTACAAGGCCAATGGGCCCAAGTGGAGGTGATGTAACACCTTTGGACTTGTAGTTTGACTCGGATTCTGCTGCAGCATCAGATTGTTTCGTCCACAACTCAACGCTCCGGACGAATTTGAAGGTGATTCCAATTGGGTTGGAAAGTGCACGAAATCTAGTTTCCAACAAAAAAAGAATCACCCAATTCGGAGTCCGTATGAAAAACTTGTGTGCGTTTTGAGTCAGGTATGTCTGTGCAGTCCGAATCTGAATCCAGAACGTGAGAGACTTGGACTCTATCTTCTCTTGGGCCAAAAGTGACGTGAGAGAACTTTTTGGACAGCAAATAAAAATCACGGCGCTGCAAGTAAACAAAGGAAAAGCACACTCTAGAATTTTTTTTTGTTTCGCTCTTTTTTTTTGCGCTGCTTTTTTTTGCGCTGATCTTTTTTTTGAGAAAAAACACTATAATGGCGAGTGTCTCAAAACTCTTCCCAGGTCAAACTGACAGGATGGGCATCAAATTTTTTCAACCAAAAAAATTATTTTTTTTCGACTGCCCGGACCCAAAAACTGGAAACGGGTCAAAAAAAACTTTCTATAACGGTGACTGTCTCAATACGCTTAGAAACACCTAAAAAAAGGATAGCCAGAAATTTTTTCGACAAGTGCGTTTTCGGAAAATTTTGGGCCTAAACGGAGGGTGGTTTCCGGACCTACTCCAGCAAGGAAAAACGAATCGGAAACTAGATGAATCTCGAAAACAAACCTAATATGCAAGGAACTCGGATTGGTGGTGGAATATGGTGGTGGTATATTGCAGCGGTGGTGGTAGCCGTGGTAGTATATGGATATGGATCGGTGGTGGTATATGGACACGGATTGGTGGTGGTATATGGATACGGATTCGGAGCGGTGGTGGTAGGTGGCAGGGGCGATGATGATGGTGCGGTGGCAGCGTGACAACTTATGACCAGAACTCGAAACTCTAAAAGACTAGACGCTAAGACCAGCAACTAGACACGACGATGCAACCGCAAATTCAACAAAGCAAAACCCTAAAAAGATTATGCAAAGGCTTAGATTGGTTCGGATATGATGAACTAACCCTAATTTTATTTTGTGGCTTTTTCGTGGACTATAGGTATGAAGAACAGACTCGATCTAAACTACGAAAAACTGTAAAATCCCATCGAGCAACCTGGAAATCTGATACCACTTGATAGAGGCAAAGGTGTCCCGTCTTTCGATGAGATGATGGATTTCGCTTTGGTGGAAGTTGACTTTGACGATCCGACTACGAACGTGCGAGGACATCGCACCTTAGCAATCGCTAAACCAACTCCGAGAGGTTATTGACCACGCCGGAGCACGATCAACCTGACCACGAGGGTCTATTTCCTGCGAGCAAACAAAGAACAAGCAAGAAACTGTGATTGCAATCTGGATATTGCGAATATAAGATGAAAGCTTTATTGATCAAGGTGGGGTTCTGTGACGCCTTTGTCTGGTCGTTGAACACAAACGAAGTACGCGAAGTTGCAGCTATGGCGAATGTCGGTGTCAAAGCCGGCGTATCTCGGGTAGGGGGTCCCGAACTGTGCTTCTAGGCGGATGGTAATAGGAGACAAGGGACACGATGTTTTACCCAGGTTCGGGCCCTCTTAATGGAGGTAAAACCCTACGTCCTGCTTGATTGATATTGATGATGTGGGTATTACAAGAGTAGATCTACCACGAGATCAAGGAGGCTAAACCCTAGAAGCTAGCCTATGGTATGATTGTTGTTCGTCCTATGGACTAAAGCCATCCGGTTTATATAGACACCGGAGAGGGCTAGGGTTACATAGAGTCGGTTACAATGGCAGGAGATCTACATATCCGTATTGCAAAGCTTGCCTTCCACGCCAAGGAAAGTCCCATCCGGACATGGGACGAAGTCTTCAATCTTGTATCTTCATACTCTTGGAGTCCGGCCAATGATGATAGTTCGGCTATCCGGACACCCCCTAGTCCAGGACTCCCTCAGTAGCCCCTGAACCAGGCTTCAATGACGACGAGTCCGGCGCGCATATTGTCTTCAGCATTGCAAGGCGGGTTCCTTCTCCGAATAATTTATAGAAGATGGTGAACACCAGGATAGTGTCCGGCTCTGCAAAATAAATTCCACGTACCACCGTAGAGAGAATAATATTTACACAAGTTCAATCTGCTGACGTATTCTGTGGCGTGGCGTCACACCACTACCAAGCCTTTACTCAAATTGTTTTTATTGTACCACCTCAGCGCGTTTAGCGAAGCGGTTTCCTTGGCACGTCTTGTCGAAGCAGAGATCGTGTTCCCCTTTTTCCGGGATTCCCGTCAATACGGACGTGGGTAACCCAACCGCGCCATTGATTGCGGTGCTTGGGAGATAAGCGAGTTTTATCAGGCCGGTGGGGATGCATAGTTTCGTCCGCCCATATAAGGGGATAAAGATCCAACCCTTTTACCTACGCCTTCTTCCTCCTTTGCTTATCCATCTCCGCGAACTCGAGCTCCAGCACCCAAGTCCGCACATCTCACCTCAACCTTCTCCAACTATGTCCGGAGCGGGAGGCAAGTGGATGGCCTCCTCCGTTACGGAGGGGCATATCCAGAAACTGCGCAGGGCCGGATATCTGTCCAGCGACATCGCGCACCGGCTCCCCGACGAGGGGGAGCTCATCCCCACCCCCAGGCCCCATGAGAGGGTAGTATTTCTTTCCCATTTCCTCCGCGGACTGGGCTTCCCACTCCATCCCTTTGTCCGGGGGCTCATGTTCTACTACGGCCTGGATTTCCATGATCTGGCCCCGAATTTCATCCTCAACATCTCGGCGTTTATCGTCGTGTGTGAGGCCTTCCTCTGCATCCAGCCCCACTTCGGCTTGTGGCTCAAGACCTTCAGTGTCAAGCCGAAAGTTGTGAAGGGCAACCAAGCGGAGTGCGGAGGCGCCATGGTGGGCAACATGCCCAACGTTACTTGGCTCGAGGGCACCTTCGTGGAAACCATTAAGGGGTGGCAATCGGGGTGGTTCTACATCACCGAGCCGCGTGACCCTGAATGGGCAGTGGCCCCCGAATTCAGATCTGGCATCCCCATACGGCTCACCTCCTGGAGAGAGAGTGGCCGGACATGGGGTGATTCGGAGGAGCTGACCGAACTTCAAGCCTGCATCCAAAAGCTAGTGAACAAGAAGCTCAAGCTTGTCAACGTAGTCCAGGTCATGCTCATCCGCCGAATTCTCCCGTGCCAACAACGGGACTTCAGTATGTGGGAGTTCGATCCGGCGCAGCACCAGACTTTGAGCGGGCTCTTCGACACTACGTACGAAGAGGCCTGGAGGGTGCTGTTTAAGCGCGCCGAGGCTCCTGCATCCGCTACTGAAGATCGCGGATTCAGCTTGCAGCGTCCGGCTAGCGAGGTAAGCGATTTTGCCCTTTACGGGACACTTGTTTTCCATAGTTTGACTCTATGCGGGATCTTAACTCCCCCTCCTTTGACAGGACTGGCTGAAGAAGGCCGAACAGACTATCTGTCTGGCCCCATTGCCAGAAGACCCAGTGGATGCCCGCTTAAACGGGCTGTTGGCTCCGGCACCCCACGTGGTGCCGGAGAAGAAGGCCAAGAAGAAGGCCACGGGCACTCGAAAGAGTTCCCGTTTTCAGGTGTCATCGGACGATGACTCCGAGGCAGATTCCTCCCACAAAGGCGAGGAGGATAAGAAGGAGGCCTCTCCCCCAGCGGGGGGAGGAAAGAAAAGGAAGGCCTCCCCAACGAGGGAGGCCGAAGGGTCCAAGAAGGGAAGGACTCTTCCCCCGGACTGCTCTGCCAACACCGGCGATGACGACGAGGATTGGCCTCCAAGGGCCAAGCCCCTGGCGAGATCGTAAGTATCCGGACTCCCGAATAACTTCATGGTTTTTCTTTTCGCCACATGGTGTCTTTCTAATGCCGCATACAACCCTGCAGTCCGCCCAAGGATGATCTTCCCGCTTCATCGAGCGGGTCCTTGGGTGCGTCAAATATGGATTCTCTTCCGACCGCCTCCACCCCCCGTGATGCGGACGATGCCGAGGTGGGATCCTGGGAAGGGACCCGACAGGAGGAGGAGGCCCCGGAGGTGCCGCAGGGCAACCTCCCGGACTTTGCACCGGACTCCGCCCTGGAACCTGTAGTGGCTCCGGAATCCGGCGGGCGGCCCCTTCGTAAGAAGGGCAAGACCGTGACGCCGGCGGCCTCCGTCCAACCGGAGGCACCGGATAGCTTGCTGGAGGCGCTCAACGGCGCCTCCATGGAAGAGGAACACCGCACTCTCATGAGTGCGGTGATTCAGAAGGTTTAGCTCGCCAAGAGCAGGCTGACCGAAGCCTGCAGCAGCCTTCTAACAGGCTTTGAGGTAAGAATTTTGATATATGTAAAATAGTACTGCATAGACAGTAGCCCCTGATGCTCGGTTCGGTATTCGGAAAGAAAAGCCGGACTGAGGATCTAAAAAGATATACGCAGGAGTCATATAAAAAATATGTCAATATGGGATTGCATGTTGTGCTGCTGACCTCTGCCGCCCTGACTGCGGAGGTCAATACTTTGAAGCAAAGCCTCGAGCGGTCCGAGAACGAGCTCGGCCGTGCCAAGAAGCAGCTCGAGGATGAGGAAGGTGAGGAACACCTTATTAAAATTGTACCTTACAGAAAAGGATTTGGTTGCAAGAAGGATGACAAGGATAACATGGGTATTGCAGGGGCCACGAACGAGGTGGTGACCCTGAAGGAGGTGGTGTCCACGGCCGAACGTAATGCGGCCGCGGAGCGCACCGAGCGAGAGAAGCAGGAGGCACGGGTGGCGGAGGTACAACAAGAGCTCCGGGCTCTCGTGGAAAAACATGAGAGTTTGGAGCGTGACTCGAAGACTCGAGAGTCCGAGCTTGCATCGGCTCTTGAGAGTGCCAAAGCCGCTAAGGCCGAAGCCTACAAGGCCCTCCAGGAAATCGAGGCGTTGAAGAAAATAGCGGCGGGTAAGGCATTTTTCATGCAAAGTAAGCATGTGAGTGTGAATTACCTATCACTTACCCGAATTCGGAGCTCTCCAGGAGCGTTCGCAGATCTGCCCCGCAGCGTGTCCGATGCTGCCGCTTTCTATAGCACCGAGGAGGGGAGCTCGACGGAGAAGGTCTTATGGTCTCAGTATGCTGAGGCCGGACATCCGGTGCCCCTTAGCGACCAACTGAAGCAGCTGGTCGAGCTCCACAAGGTGGCCGAACAGGCCATGAAGGGCCTCATAGTTCGGCCGTGGCCTAAGGAGGCCATGCCTGGGAGCTACTTCGGCCTGGTGCGGCGGCTGGTGGATGTGTGTCCATGGGTTGAAGTCGGCAAGCACTCCGCCTGTATTGAAGGTGCCCGTCGGGCCCTTGCCCGTGCAAAGGTGCAATGGGGCAAGATGGATGCTGAGAAGCTTGTGACAGACGCGCCACCGCCGGGCAAGGAGTATCGCACGCCCGAGATGTATTAGAAGAGTGTCCTGAAGGGTGCCCACATTATTGCGGGTGAGTGCTCCAAAGATGTAATATTTGAGTAGACTCGCATTTTGTTATCCTGTGCGCTGAAAACTTTGTTCATATGCGCTAAGCAACGCTTGTTAATTTAAAATATTACCTTCTGTGCGGCCGTTTATCAAATCTGAGAGATGGCAAGTCGTCGGCTTCAGCCCCCATGCCACGAGTGCTGGGGTGTTCGGGATAAATTTGAGCACTCTTGTTCCCATTTTTGGGTCCATGTAGGGAGGCGCTCAACACAATGAACAAGGCAACCGGACTTATAATGCTTGAACACTCTCACTTAGCCATAGAAGTCTATAATTTTAAATTTCGGCGAAGCCCCTAGTGTTCGTAAGGCCGAATTTGGGGCGCTATCGACGCCTGGGCCGGACAAAGCCGGTTCCTCGCTCGAAGCGGCATAAGTCTTTAGGGACTCGAAAAAACCTCTCGAACAGCGACCGGCTCTCGCCTCATCATGACGGTCAGTTTTAGCTTTCTCCACTGAGGCGCTCGCCCAGCTCAACTGGGGCGCAATCGCAGTGGTTCTCCCAGTGCTACCTTAGCCGATACAACGGAACATAAGGTACCAAAACATGGGAGCCGGGCAAACCCAACTATTGACCCAAGACATGATTCGGAGCCGATGCATATAATGCTATAAGTTCGGGGTGCCGCACTTGTGAAAGTGTTTGGACTTATCACACCATGATGCGGGAAGCATAAGCCCCTGGTGTATTTAGCCGTACCAAAGTGTACGGATGCAACATGTCATATATGTATAAGAAAGAAATGCAATTATAAGCAAAAAAGTGCTGCATTGTTTATTCAAGAAATACTGCTGTGAATGCAGAACGATACAAATGGTGCGATAAGCAAGGGATGGGACTATTAAACATGTCCCCCTCCAGGGGTAGGCTGCGGAATGGTGTATAAAACAGATTTAATGCTCGTAATGGAGACCACCTGGATATTCGTCGTAGCCTTTCTCCTTCCCTGGCTGTTGCATCATGAGTTCGGCAGGTCTACTGCCGGACAGGGCCTCTGATGAACGGAGTCCTGTGGGTAAAAAAAAGAAAAAGAGAGAAAAAGAAGAACAACACACTTGAGAGCCCCTGGTGTGGTTAAGCCGCATTCTGGGCCTATCGTGGTCGTGCCCCTCCCCCTATGCCCATGGTATCTCCAGAGTGTAATGATGTACGTGAAGGACCTGTCTTGAAATTTTGCAGGGGCTGGGGTTGGGGCCGCATTGCTACGCGTGCTCAGAACGTGCCAGGTGGTCTTGTTGTAGGTTACTCCGGGCGCGTTTAGCCGTGTCCGGTCGCTTAACGGCCGGACTCGAGAATTGCCACAAGAGGCTGCACTGTACTTCTGCCGCGAGAGCCGCTGTATGTTCCTCCGTTCGGAGAGAGCGTTCAGTGTTTCCGTTGACCGTGATGACTCCTCTAGGGCCTGGCATCTTGAGCTTGAGGTATGCATAGTGCGGCACCGCGTTGAACTTTGCAAACGCGGTACGTCCAAGCAGAGCATGATAGCCGCTGCGGAACGGAACTATGTCCAAGATTAACTCCTCGCTTCGGAAGTTATCCGGGGATCCGTAGACCACTTCCAGTGTAACTGAGCCTGTATAATTGGCCTCTATACCTGGTATGACGCCTTTAAAGGTCGTCTTTGTAGGTCTAATCCTTGAGGGGTCTATGCCCATTTTACGCACTGTATCCTAATAAAGCAGGTTTAGGCTGCTGCCGCCGTCCATCAGGACTCTGGTGAGGTGAAATCCATCGACGATTGGGTCTAAAACCAATGCGGCGAATCCGCCGTGGCGGATGCTGGTGGGGTGGTCCCTTCGATCAAAAGTGATCGGGCAGGAGACCATGGATCGAACTTCGGGGCAACTGGCTCCATCGCGTATACATCCCTGAGTGCACGCCTCCGCTCCCTTTTGGGTATGTGGGTTGCGTATATCATGTTCACCATCCGCACTTGTGGGGGGAAACCCTTCTGTCCTCTATTGTTCGGCGGTCGGGTCTCTTCCTCGTCATCGCTATGTAGCCCCTTGTCGTTGTTTTTGGCAATTAACTTGCCTGCCTGCTTGAATACCCAACAGTACCTGTTGGTGTGGTTAGCTGGCTTTTCGGGGGTGCCATGTATCTGGCACAAGCGGTCGAGTATTCGGTCCAAATTGGACTGACCCGGAGTAGTTCTTTTGAATGGCTTTTTCCGCTGACCGGGTTTAGAGCCTCTGAATCCGGCATTGACTGCCGTATCCTCACTATTGTCGCCGTTAATGCGGCGTTTGTTTTTGTTGCGACGCGACCTGCCATTGCGGTCCTTGATATCCGGACTGCCAGAATTTTTGCAGAGGTTGTTGCTGCGGGCTAGCCAGCTGTCCTCACCCGCGCAGAAGCGGGTCATGAGTGATGTGAGGGCTGCCATGGATTTCGGCTTTTCTTGTCCTAAGTGCCGGGCAAGCCACTCGTCGCGGATGTTATGTTTGAAGGCCGCGAGGGCCTCCGCATCCGGACAGTCGATGATTTGATTTTTCTTAGTTAGGAACCGTGTCCAGAATTGTCTGGCCGATTCGCGTGGCTGCTGAATTATATGGCTTAGGTCGTCAGCGTCTGGTGGTCGCACATACATGCCTTGGAAGTTATCGAGGAATGCGGCTTCCAGGTCTTCCCAACTCCCAATTGACTCTGCTAGCAAGCTGTTAAGCCAATGCCGAGCTGGTCCTTTAAGCTTGAGTGGGAGGTATTTGATGGCGTGAAGATCATCACCGCGGGCCATGTGGATATGAAGGAGATAGTCTTCGATCCAAACCGCGGGGTCTGTTGTGCCATCATAAGATTCAATATTCACGGGTTTAAACCCTTCGGGGATTTGATGATCCATTACTTCATCTGTGAAGCATAGTGGGTGTGCGGCGCCTCTGTATTGGGCGATATCACGACGAAGTTCAAAAGAGCTTTGTCTACTGTGTTCGGCCCGGCCAGACTTACTGTGTCCGGCGCGACGGTTGTCGTCATATATCATGGGGCGCCCATGCAATCCATAGATTGATCTTGATTGTCTTGCCTTATCCTCCAATATATCTCGCAAGTCCAGAGCATTCCCCTGTGGCCTTGTGCTTTTCGAGCGATGCCGGGGTACGGTTCTAGTGGAGGGCCTAGAGGCCTCTCTGTCGCGGCCACGGGGTGGTCGGTCAGCCGTATTGTCTGCTAGTGATGCAGGTTCATATGCCTCCTCCTCTAATCGGGGGAGCAGCTTGCGTTTAGGGTAGCTTTTGGAGGGGCGTTCGTGCTCATGCTCTTCGGACGCAAGGACTTCAGTCCATCTGTCGGCTAGCAGATCTTGATCAGCTCTAAGCTGCTGCTGCTTTTTCTTGAGGCTGTTTGCCGTGGCCATAAGCCTGCGTTTAAAACGCTCTTGTTCGACGGGATCCTCAGGCACGACAAATTCGTCATCGTCGAGGCTTGCCTCGTCTCCGGAGGGAGGCATGTAATCCTCTACCTCTTCGTATGCTACTCTCTCATGAGGGCTGGCATCTCCGTCCTCCTGTGCTGAATCTTGCTGGAGGGGGTTGTCTTTGGCACTGTCTGGGGTGTTATTATCTCCGATGCTGGAATCTCCATTCTTGCTATGACGGGATTTAGAGCGGCGCCGCTGACGCCGGCGCTTGGGCTGTTTCTTGGAGGGGTCATCCTCCGCTGTTCCTTCGCCATTCCCATCCTTTGGGATATCCACCATGTATATGTCATATGATGAGGTGGCTTTCCAGTGCCCAGTAGGCGCTGGTTCTTGGTCGTCTCCGGCATCGTCGTCCATACCGTCGATGTCTTCGGAGTCGAAGTCTAGCATGTCGGTTAGATCGTCGATAGTGGCTACTAAGTGGGTGGTGGGTGGGCTTTGAATTTCTTCGTCGTCCGCATCCCAACCGTCCTGACCGCAGTCCGGCCAGGGCTCTCCTGATAAGGAGAGATACTTTAGCGAACTCAAGATGTCGCTGAAAGGTGAGTGTTGAAAGATGTCTGCGGCGGTGAATTCCATGATCGGCGCCCAATCGGATTTGATTGGAGGGAGCGCGGGAGGTTCGGAGTTCGGCGAGGAGTCCGGCACCTCAGAGTCACGAGCTTCATGAGGGACAAGGTCAGTGTTCGGCTCCATCGCCGTAGAGGTTGCAGCCCTCGGGGCGGTGTCTAGCCACCCGTCCTCGATCTGCGCAGCCGGCTCCGAATTGAGGATTGGAGCGGACTCGTGTGCGGCCTCCAGGGCACTGTCCGGCTGCAGAGCTAAATCATGCCCATCGTGACAGTGCGGCGTGCTCGGCTGTGGCTCGAATCCGTCGGAGATCAAGTCTCCGCGGATGTCAGCCGTGAAGTTCAAACTTCCAAACCTGACCTGACGGCCAGGGGTGTAGTTTTCGATCTGCTCCAGATGGCCAAGCGAATTGACCCGCAGTGCAAAGCCGCCGAATACGAAGATCTGTCCGGGGAGAAAGATCTCACCCTGGACTGCGTCATTGTTGATGATCGAAGAAGCCATCGAGCCTATCGGTGACGACACAGAGGAACTCTCAATGAAAGCACCAATGTCGGTGTCAAAACCGGCGGATCTCGGGTAGGGGGTCCCGAACTGTGCGTCTAGGCGGATGGTAACAGGAGACAAGGGACACGATGTTTTACCCAGGTTTGGGCCCTCTTAATGGAGGTAAAACCCTACGTCCTGCTTGATTGATATTGATGATGTGGGTATTACAAGAGTAGATCTACCACGATATCAAGGAGGCTAAACCCTAGAAGCTAGCCTATGGTATGATTGTTGTTTGTCCTATGGACTAAAGCCATCTGGTTTATATAGACACCGGAGAGGGCTAGGGTTACACTTAGTCGGTTACAATGGTAGGAGATCTACATATCCGTATTGCCAAGCTTGCCTTCCACACCAAGGAAAGTCCCATCCGGACACGGGATGAAGTCTTCAATCTTGTATCTTCATAGTCTTGGAGTCCGGCCGATGATGATAGTTCAGCTATCCGGACACCCCCTAGTCCAGGACTCCCTCAGCGAACTTTAATCTAAACAAAACCCAAAGTATAAACGGTGCCCTAAGGGTTGTATATATGGAGGAAGAGAGGAGGAATTTCGTGGCCATTGTTGGAGGGGTCTAAAATCAATCCTATCTCTTGTTTCCCCACACATACGGACTCTAAAAATAGCCTATACTAATGTATTTCGAAATTACATGGGCCTGGCCCTATAAAAAGGTGACGCAGCACCTATAATAGCCTCTGGACAAAATTTATGAAGTGGCATCTTGTATATTTCGTCCAAGGCTTCATGCACTCGTTATGGTGGCTTCAAAGACCTGAAATCATCACTCGTAACTCCCTTCTTGTTCCCCTTGCGCATGGCATCATCTCCATGCTTTCTCTTGCTCCAATGTTCATCCTTCTCCAAGCTAGGCCCTTCATTTGTAAGCAAAACAAATGCATCCAATTTAGGCAGCATCATATTCTCATGAACATTAGAATCATTACCAAGAAACGAAAGTACCTGGTAATTTAGTTGGCAGCGCGAGTTCTAGTAATTGGTCTAGTATGTATAGCAGCAGGGGATGTGGGTGTAAGAATGGTATTGATGTCCTCATCAGAAGATACAACGAAACCCAAGAAAACCACTTTGCCAAGACCAAATGTGCACTTTTTCATGTTTGCATAAAGGCTTTCCTTGCGAAGGGTTTGCAAAACAGCCCTAACATGATTAAGATGTTCTTTCATGGTTTTGCTAAACACAAGAATATCATCAAAGTAAACCACAACAAAGACTCCAATATAAGGTCGAAGTACATGATGCATGAGAGGCACAAAAGTACCGGGAGCCTCCGATAAACCCATAGGCATAACTAACCACTCATATAGGCCAAATTTGGTTTTGAAAGCAGTTTTCCATTCATCACCCTCTTGAATGCGGATTTGGTAATAGCCACTTTTACGATCAATTTTTGAGAAAAAGTTGGATCCACTAAGTTCATCAAGCATATCATCTAAGCGAGGAATGGGGTGCCTATAGTGAACGGTGATAGCATTTATAGGTCTACAATCAGAACACTAGCGGAAACTTCCATCGGGCTTGGGCACAAGTATAACGGGAACGACACAAGGGCTTAAGCTTTCACGTACATGACCATTGTCGATTAGTTGTTGTACTTGCCGCTGAATATCCTTGGTTTCTTCGGGATTGACATGGTATGGAGCTTTGTTTGGAAGTGGCGCTCCGGGGATGAGGTCGATTCGATGCTCAATGCCTCGTAGAGGAGGGAGACCCGGAGGTAGCTCATCGGGGAAAACATCTTGAAATTCCTGCAAAAGAGATTGAAACACTAAAGGTAGCTCGTTAGGGGTGTTAGTGTTAGGTTCCCCATCCTTGCACACTAGGACAAAGTGCATCACACTCGGTGGGTTCTCACACACTTCCCTCATCTCACTTTTTGTGGCAAATAGTATGAGGTTTTTATCTCTAGGCGAAGAGGCACTCAAGTTTGGCTTGTGGCTCTCACTCACTTTTTGGTGGATGTCTTTTTGACTCTTCTCTCTATGGTGCTTGGCTTGCTAGTCGGCTATCACTTGACTAGGAGACATAGGTCGTAGCACATATTCCTTCCCTTTCATCTTGAAGCTATAGTGGTTGGTGCGCCCGTTGTGGAAGACACCACGGTCGACTTGCCATGGTCGACCAAGAAGGAGGTGGCAAATGCTCATTGGGACTAGATCGCACTCCAAAGTGTCCTCATATGCACCAATTTTGAAGGATACTTGGACCGTATGCTCAACTCGTATAGTGCCGGAGTCACTTAGCCATTGAACCTTGTAGTGGTGCGGGTGCTTCCTCTTTACCAATTGAAGCTTGGAGCATAGTTCTTCACTTGCCAAGTTGTGGAAACTACCTCCATCGATGATGACCTTGACGGATCGTCCATTGATGCCGGCCTCGGTGTGGAAGATGTGGCATCTTTGGTCTTCTTCTTGTTGATGTTGAAGAGCCAAGACCTTGGAGACAACGAGAGCGGGGCTCGTATCTTCATCACAAAAGACTTGATCATCTTCATCCTCGTTCACGCGCCGGTGCATGGCCACTTGCTCAAGAGCTTCCATTTCATCTTCACTCATTGAGTCGTAGGTGTTATCGTCGTTGAGGATCATGGTGCGCTTGTTTGTGCATTCATAGGACTTGTGGCCTCGGCCGCCGCAAGTGAAACACTTGAAGGATCTTGTCTTGATGGTCTCATCGGTCGGAGTAGAAGATGAAGCACGCGGCTTGAAGTTGCTTGTAGTAGGAGGAAGACGACTTGAACTTGCCGAAGTTTTCTTGTAACTTGACTTGTCGTCATTGCTTGGAGAAGGCTTGGTTGATGTTGAAGTTGGAGTAGTTGTTGAAGCTTGGGTATTGGAGAAGCCGTAGGTCTTGGATGAGTACTTGGTGTACTTGAAGTCATCTTGCACTTGACGTTCCGCCTTTGTAGCTTGATGCACGAGCTCAATGAGGTTGGAGTAAGGTTGGAAGTCGGCGATCTTCTTGATGGGATGATTGAGTCCTTTCAAGAATTGTGCCATTGTTTGCTCATCATCCTCCGTGACATTGGCTCGAATCATGGCGATCTCCATTTCCTTGTAGTATTCTTCAACACTCTTTGTTCCTTGCTTGAGGAGTTGTAGCTTCTTGAAGAGATCGCGGTTGTAGTATGTGGGCACAAAACGTGCTCGCATGACATCCTTCATTTGAGCCCAAGTGGTGATTGGAGGTTCACCTCTTGCTTGTCAGCGCTCAAGGACTTGTTCCCACCATATGAGCATATAGTCTTGGAACTCAAGTGATGCCATAGCAATCTTTTTCTCTTCCTCATAGTTATGCAAACGAAAGATTTTGTCGACCTTCAATGCCCATGAGAGGTATTCTTCGGGATCATTGCTTCCATTGAACTTGGGCATTGTGATTTTGAGCTTGCCATAGCGTTGCTCTTCATTGTGTTGTTGGCGATGGTGATGATGATGCCCTTGACGTGGAGGGTACTCATCCTCATGTTGCTCTTGGCGTGGAGGAAGTCCATGATCAACTTGCTCTTGTTGAACTTGAGATTGAGGTGGAGCTTGACGAGCTTGTGAAGGAGCTTGTGGAGCTTGATGTTGGACAAGCGGATGGTAGTTCCTCTCTTGGATTTCTTCTCTAAGGGCTTCCTCTTGATTGCGCCGTTCGCGGTTGCGGTTGGCGATGGCTCGACTTGATTCTTGAAGGGCACGTTCCGCCTCAAGAGCTTGTGCTTCTCGTTGTTGTTGTTGAAGACGTTGAGCCTCGGCGTCTTGTTGCTCTTGGTGTAGACGCGCTCATTCTTCCTCTTGGCGTCGTAGTCGTTGTCGTTCTTGAGCTTGAGCAAAAGCGACTTGGTTTGATTGAGGACGAGGGACTTGCTCATCGGCTTGCTCTTGTGAATGCTTGACGTGTAGCGGGTTGCGAGATGCATCATGGTCTTGACGCGCGGCTCGTCGAAGAGTGTTCGAAGATGGTGTACTTGAGCCGGAGAAGGAGTCGTCGGAGTGTTGACTTGAGTGGCTCCGTCTTGAGTATGATGATGTAGAAGGAGGCCGGTTGACCAACAAGGCGCGGATCTCGTCCATTCTTGCATCGTTCTCTTGCTTGTGCGTGTCGAGCTTGTTGTCGAAGTAGACTCGTGTACGTTGCTCGGAGAGTCGCAAGTCGGTGGCGAGGTTGTCGATGCGGTCGTTCATTCCTTGTTGCTCTTGATGTAACGCACGTTATGCACCAAAGAGGTGGCTCTTGGTGACGTATGATGACATGTCGTCGTCTTGCTCGATGAAGAGTGGGTTGGTAGAAGTACTTGGCCTATCCATCATTTCAAGCAAAATGTGAGTGGTAGAAGGAGAAGAACTTATACCAATGTACCTTTGACCGATGTTGATGATGAATCAAGTTCACTCAAATGCGGACAATGAAATAGCACCATTGGTACCAATTCTTGTCGGTTCTCACACCTACACAAGTAAAAGCTTATGGTGGAGCTTGGTTAGGATGGTGGCACAAAATTTGATGCAATTGAAAGCGAGATTCAATAATGTTGGAAAAGATTCACAAATTTGCAAATGCAACAAGAAGGGGTACACGGAAACACACACGCAAATAGATAAATGGGATTGTGCAAACCAAAAGTGAGCCAAAATGTGGAATCCACGAAAATGTTGTTGTTGCACAATACTAGAGAGACGCTAGCATGATTGCACAATAGGCGGATACGGAGCTTGTGCACAACCTACTAGGCAAAAATTCAACGATCTCTATCCCAAGTATGCTATATGTATGGTATTTCGGTGCTATGATCCAAGATGATCTTATATGACAATCTTAATGTAGTATGATGCTATGGTTCTTGCTTATAAGCTTGTTGCTTATCTTTTCTCTTTGCTTAAAAGCTTGGGTGGCTCTTTCACTTTTGAGCTCTTTTCTCATGCAAAACTTCATGAACTAAGATAGCAATTGTGTATGCTATGACAACTTTGTGACACACAAGTTGATTCCAAGATATGCACCACAGTGTTATGGTATGTATGCTATGGAGTATGATCACTAATGTGCACAAGTCACGTTGCCGGCAATACTCAATGGCTAGTCTCAATGGGTAAGCTACGCAAAAGTAAGGCCATGTGGGGTATCAATGCAATTGCAAGTTATGACAAACATGTCGTCGAAGTTACCGTCCTTTGCGATGTTGAGTAGTCGATGGAGGTGAGCGGTGGTGATGGTGACGTCGAACAGTACCTATATAGCCAAAACACAATAGGACACGGGAACCACAACTCAAAATCTCAAAGACGAAAACGTGTCAAAATCGACATAGGAGGTAGCGGTGAGCGGTGGTGGTGTTTGTGGAAGGTGTTGTGGGTATGCGGAAGGAGGCGTGGGCACCGGGGCAAAATTGGGAGAAAGTATGCGGAAATGGACGTGGGGGGTGGAGTTGCTGCTTCCAGGGGACGGATGTCCGGGCCAGGTGCCGGATGTCCGGGGCGCCGGATGTCCGGTGGACACGGGGCGGATGTCCGGGCTCTGGATCGGGGACGAACACAATGAACTCCACGGGGAAAATTGCAACTCCGGGTCAAAATTCGGACGAATTGGTGGATGGAAAAGGGTGGGGAGGGTGGGGAAAGCTAGATCCACACGCAGCAACACAAATCCATGGACTAAATCCAACAAAATTTCATCACACCAACAAATCACAAAAAAAATTGGGGCTATTTTTGGTGGGGATTTTTAGATTTAGGACGAAAATAACAATATCAAGCTAGAAAACACGGGGTAGGGGCTCCAAAAACGTGATCAACGTGGCTCTGATACCAAGATGATGTAGGGCGGAACCCTATGGTGGCGATCTTTCACGTTTGGAGTGGATCTTACGGGGAATCACGAAGAACACGCGGAAGCACAAAGGGGAAACACGGGGAAAACGAGAGAGAATCACTAAATCGACAAGGAATCAATCACACAGGTGCTAGATCACCGAAAGCAAAGGGTAAATCATGATCCACAATCAACAAAGGTAAGGATACAAAGGAATCGTTCTTCTCCGTGAGGAGGTCTTGATGATCTTCCCTAGAAAGGGGTCTTGAATCCACTTCGGGGATCTTCTCCGAAGAGGTCGTGAACTCCGAGGAGAAGTATCATGGATGAGCATGGCTCTCACACAATTATGAGCTAAACCAATGCTAACCCTAAAACGTACGGGATGAGGGGGTATATATAGTCAAAGGGCGAAGGGGTACATGGGCCACGGCCCAAAGGAGCTGCGCGCAGGCAGAAGGCGCCGGATGTCCGGGCGACGGGCCGGATGTCTAGGCACTCACGAGGTGCTGGATGTCCGGGCTGGAGGGGCCGGATGACCGGGCCGGTGGAGTTGACTCTTCTGTGCACTTGAGGGGCGACGCCGGATGTCCGCTCGGAGGGGCCGGATGTCCGTGGCTTCGCGCCGGATGTCCGGGGCGATCGCCGGATGTCCGGGCTGTTGGGGCAAGCTTCTGTGCTCCCTGGACACCAGTGCCGGATGTCCGGGATTTAGTCTGGATTTCCGATGGGGGCCGGATGTCCGGCCCCTGTAGCTTCTTCTGCAGATGCTTGGCCTTGTGGATCTCCAGGGGCTGGATGTCCGGGGTCCTGGCCGGATGTCCGGTGCCTGGAGGCTGTCCTTACCTTCTTCCATGGGTTCTCTTCCTCCACGGACTTGGGGTCTTGACCATCTTCTCGTGCATCCTCAGGAGGGTCCTCTTGGTACCTAATCATGCACAACATTTCGGATTGAGGTAGTAGCCATGTCTCGAGAGGATCATATGAGATATCATTAAGGAGAGAAGTCACCTCGGTCTCGAGAGCTCTAGCACGTGCTCTAGTCATGGGTCCTCTTGGGGCTTGGTGAGGTGATGGAAGGTCCATGGGGATGACCGAAGGATGCTCCGCGTCACATGTATTGCGTCTCATGATCAGAATCATCTCCACCATATTCTTCATGTGTTATAAGAGCCAAAGTCTCCTCATCATAGTCACTAGCGGACTCATACCCACCATCCTCAGTAGCAATCATCACACACTGAGATTTGCATTCTCTCGCATAATGACCTCTTGTTGTAGGGTGGAACCCTATGGGGAGATCTTTCACGAATTGGAGGGGGAATCCCCAAGAACAAGATGAACAAAAGAGGTAAAACAAGAGGAACACTCAAGAACAAGTCAAATCACACATCCACTAGACAATCAAACGCATAAGATCCACAAGGTACATGAACAATCAAAGGGAAATAAGATACATGGTAGAGTTCATCCCAAATCCTATGAAGGAGATGAGGGCTTGATGATCTAGATAGATCCTTCCCTCAAGGGGGTCCTCATCCACTAGGGATCTTCTCCAATGGAGGCCTTGAACTCCAATGGAGTGTCTCTCTCTCAAGAGGAATCCCACAAGGGAAGGTACATGAGCTAAGCTCTAGTGTTTAGATCTAATCTTAGCTTAGTCTAAATGGAGCAGGAAGGGGAGTATATATAGGTCCAAGGGATGAAGGGGTAAATAGGGACGAGATGGGGATACAAGGGCCAAGCCCAACAGCCACGCACAGGGGGCCCCGTGTGCACGGGGTAAGTGGAGCCCGTGCGCACGAGGTATCCAGAGACACGACGCATGAGCCCGTGCGCACGGGGTTCGGGAGGCCCGTGGACACGGGGGTCCCGTGGGCACCGTACATGCCCGTGCGCACGGGGTCTTCAGGACCGCCAGCCTGGGAGGCCCGTGGGCACGGGGTCGCAGGGGGCCGTGCGCACGGGGTCGCCTGGGAGCTGTTGCCTTCTTCTTGGCCCTTCCTTCTCCGCTTCCAGGCTTACGTCTTGGATGGTGTAGTTGTTCTCTTGCGCTTGGATTCCTCCATGATGAATGTGTAGCTCCGCTCACACCTAAGTATGCACACGAGAGAGGGGTCAAGTAGTATACCATCCTCGAAGGGTACAAGTGAACACATGTAAAGGAGATGATTCACCTTTGTATGCATGAAGTAGATGTGGCACGTGTCACTTGCCAAATGGACTCTTGACATGGTGATGTCCATAGGATGCTCCGCATCATCCCCTCCCCCTTGGGAAAGATCCGACCTCAGATCAAAATCCAAATCACCATGGGAAAGAGATGATGGTGTCGTGTAGAAGTGGACGATCACCAAGCATTCGTCATCTTGTAGTTCCAAATGGGCACTCTCCAATGCCGCACCGTCTTGTAATTCCTTCAAAAGGAGCAAAGATAACAAGCACTTGGAAAAACAAATGTGCTTGTCATAAGAGCAAAACCAAGCATTCAAGAGGTGATTCACCCAACAAGTGTTGTCATCAAGCATAGCACATGGTTTGACAAAGAAGTGTGTCATGGCATTTGAGCATATAAATTGAGCACAATCAAGTACATCATGGGAACAAGCATGCAAATGGGAGGTCAAGATGCAAATATATGTGATAAGTGAACAAGCATCTACCTCAAGGCCATAGCAAGCATGCATAAAGTGCTCAATGAATGGTCTATGGTAGGCATAAGAGTCATTCACAACACCAAATATAGTGAAATGTCGAAACACATGGGGCAACTGCAAGACAATCCAAGCATAACGTGCATAGGGTGTAGTGAAGATATCGTGGCACTCAACACAATGGAAAGAGCAATTGTTCAACATGCGTGAGGCAATCAAGTCAAGCATGTGATAAGCAAAGGGACATGGCATATGTGAAGAACTAGATGCAACACACAAGGCATATATGTCATGGGGCATGGCAATGTGGTAATGAGAAGTCGAAGCAAGATCGCTAGCATGTGTGCAAAGTGTCATGGAGCAAGCAACACATGAAGTATGATCCACAATATGCATGCTCATGGTTTGGGTGTTCTCGAGATAGAAGGATATCACCTCAAAAGCATGGCCTTGTGCGTTCTTCACAATGACGAAGTGGTAGGAAATGTGGTGTAGAAGCGAGTCATGGTCGAATGTATGAGGCTCGCTCTCAAGAGCTCGAATGGTCAACTCATGTGAAGTGGAAGTTGACACGAAGTCCAAGTATCCTACACATGCACACAACAAAACAAAGAGCGCATGCGCATGGTAGATAAACACATCATCCATCATGATGGTTCTCTTCTCTTGCACATAACCATTAGAAGCACAAGTGCATGAATAATATGATGCAACAATGGCTATATTCATGGCACTAGGTATATGGTGCAAAGGGGTAAGACAAGCATGCTTCACAAGAATTATGTCAAAATCTCCAAATATATGCTAGAATGCTATGGGCGCAATCTTATGAGCAAGACGAGAATCATTGTTGCACTCAATATATGGCAAATCAAATAGCATGAGGGAGGCAACACATGGAGATATATGACAAGAAGCAATATGAATCATGTGCAAAGCATATACATGGTTGTCATCAACCGCATGAAATGAGCAAGTATGAGTCATTGGTGATGCAACATAAGCAAGCATATCAATCAAGTCGTGCAAACTAGTGGAGCGAAGATGCAACACACTAGAGTAAATCATGGCAATCATGTCATGTGAGTAAATAGTGGATATAGGCACTGCACATGACATATCGCAAGCACGAACACAAAGCAAGATCATAGTATCATCATAGGAATGGGTCATAGATGGAACATGGCAATAACAAGCAATATCTCCACCAAGCTTGCAAATACACATACAAGTACTAGAATCAATCATCATGTGTAATGCGAAGCATGGGTAACAAATGCATGACAAAGGCATAGGAATGAGCATATCATGCAAAGTGAACATGGAAATATGGGCATAAAGGAAGAAGTGATATATAACCCATAACCATGTGAGGGCCATGTAGAAGAGATGCGAAAAGTCTTTGCACGAAGGGAGCTGTGGGAAAGACAATCCATGTGATCCCAAGTCATCATTGCTCTCTAGAGTTCGTTTTGTTAACTCATGGGATTGTGAGGTTGACAAGTATTCATGGGTACCTACACAAAAGATACACAAACGAAAGAAATTGTGTGTGTGGTAAATGTACACATCATCCATCATGATGTGTATGTGCACGTGTGAGTTAGCACAAGATAAGCAATGCTCAAAGAAATTTGAGGCATGGTATATGAACATGTCATCCGTCAAGCAATGATAGTTATTGTGTTCAACATGATTAGGATGCAATTTGTAGCAAGTGTGAGGCACAACAATAGCATTTTTATTCATGGGGAGCATATGGTGCACACAATCATGGGAATCATGTAAATCATAGGATGGATCAAAATCTCCTAATAGGTATGCGAAAACTATGGGGGTCTCCTCATGAGCAATTTCGGAAGCATAATATGGAGAAAATGGACAACATCCAGAACAATGCATATCCGAAGCTAGGTGGTCATGGCATGGCATATGAGATAAATGATGCAAAGGAAGCATATCAATATCATCACAAGAAAAACAAATGCCAATAACCATGGGCTTGTCATCTATGCCATATGTGCAAATTGGGTTTAGTTTAATGGCATATGCATAGTCACTATGATGAGATTGCAAATAAGACATACGGGAGATCTCATGCATAACATATGACAAGTCAAGCGGATGATCAAACATGATGTGACCAAGAGAATTATCACAAGCAATCCTATGTAACATGGCATCACAACTACTAGACTCCTCATGGAAATCATCAAACTCATCATAAATGGGCAAATCATCGCATGGGGAAATCATACTAGAATGAAGCATGGTAATAGGTGGATCAACATCATGCAAGCAATCAATGTCAAGAACGTCCACTAGTGGGACAAGAGCATCACCTTCACCTATGTTACCTTTATC
This sequence comes from Triticum dicoccoides, assembly GCF_002162155.2. Classification (NCBI taxonomy): domain Eukaryota; kingdom Viridiplantae; phylum Streptophyta; class Magnoliopsida; order Poales; family Poaceae; genus Triticum; species Triticum dicoccoides. Next base: position 288,272,575 of record NC_041387.1, on the reverse strand, counting down.
ATTCCAGTCAAGTGGTGTAGGTGAGGTGAGAAAGACCAAATCAAGGTCATCTTCATCGTGATGGAACCATGTGGGGGTGCATCATATTCCACCATGGCCATCATCATGTCCAAAGGGAGGACGAAGTCACCGAGGATCGGTGCGTCAACATATATGGGACCTGGCACCAAATGAGAAGACACAATAGAGGTAGAGGTTAAGTTGTTAGAAACCGAAATGGCCTCATATGCCTCATCAACTATCTCACTCTCTCTTTGTGGTGTTGGCTCACTCACTCCCTCAAGGTAGGTGCACTCAATGTCCCATATGGTGGAGTCACTCAAATCACTCAAGTGGTGGTGGTGGTGGCTCTCCTCACATGCGAATTGGGGCAACTCATCATATATGGGGCTAGTGGTGAAGTCACTTTCACTCTCAATATGGTGGCAAAAATCACTCAAGTCATCATACGTTGCCGTGGTCGAAGGGAGAATCCCATGCTCAACCATCTCGTAGTTGTCATCGTGGATGGAGGCTGAAGATGGCTCATGATAGAGCCGGGGGTGTCCCGATCTTTCGATGAGATGGTAACTATCGATTTGGTGGAGACGACTTTGACGATCCGACTACAAACGTGCACGACGTTGCGCCTTAGCAATCGCTAAACCAATCTCCAGAGGTTATTGACCACGCCGGTGCACGATCAACCTGACCATGAAGGTCTATTCCTGCAAGCAATCGAAGAACGAGCAAGAATATGATAAAGCAATCTGAATATTGCAAATATATATGAAGTATTGATAATGGTGGGGATCCGTAAGCGGTCTTGGTCTGGTCGTTGGACACAAACGAAGTACACGAAGTTGCAATGGCTAACTTTTAACTAAACAAATCCCAAGGAAAAGCTACTAGATGGATCTACTTATATAGGAGCAAGGGGTGGCGGCCAAGGAGGTGGGAGGACGTCCCAAGGCAGCCTAAAACTAAATCTAGGTCGTACAAGGCCAATGGGCCCAAGTGGAGGTGATGTAACACCTTTGGACTTGTAGTTTGAGTCGGATTCTGCTGCAGCATCAGATTGTTTCGTCCACAACTCAACGCTCCGGTCGAATTTGAAGGTGATTCCAATTGGGTTGGAAAGTGCACGAAATCTGGTTTCCAACAAAAAAAGAATCACCCAATTCGGAGTCTGTATGAAAAACTTGTGTGCGTTTTGAGTCAGGTATGTCTGTGCAGTCCGAATCTGAATCCAGAACGTGAGAGACTTGGACTCTATCTTCTCTTGGGCCAAAAGTGACGTGAGAGAACTTTTTGGACAGCAAATAAACATCTCTTTCTTCCTTATCTTCATATGTGGATTGTACAAATGTCCCATACACCTGCAATTAGACAAAACACAAAAGTGTGTGAAGTATTTTTGTTCTGGATAACATAAATAGATTATTGAATAGTTTGCATTAGAAATCACCTGACAAATATGCATATATGCAATATTTTTGGTCATATCCAAGGTAGTCATGTCCTCATCATCCTCCCCTTCTTGAAAATAAAGCCGTCCTCGGCGTTGCTTAATTTGAAATGTGGCTAACAAAAGAGACAAGGTGTACATGTTGTATATGTATATGTCATCCATTTTTACGTCCCTTGATTTTTGCGTATATGACACATGAATAGATGAGTAACTTGCATAGTTCATAAAATCTAAAGCCAAAAAATTAGCACAAAAAGTAGAAGGCATGAAAATATTGCAACTCAGTTTGCACATATAAGTGAAGCTCTTATTCATTTCAAAAGATTGACAATGTTCATCATTAAACCATCCCAACATTGGTGAATAAACCTTACTTGCATCAAATTTACATGCTACAACATGCTTAAATAAGCAAACATGCAATAAGTCATTCAACACAGAATCATCACCAAGATTAGAGGTCATATCAAAATGATTAAACATTGGTTTTTTTGCATCAATAGTTAATTCAATGGGTGCACTCAAAATTGTTGGTATTTCAGTTGTTTGATCACATGGCAAAGTCAAATTATCAACGTAGTCCTCTAAAATAGGTGGTGTGATCAAAGTAGTGGGTAGCTCATCAGATGGTGCATTCAAATTGACAAGGCATTCATCATTCTCATGTAGAGATGGAAGATCAGTACCTTTGTTATTACCTCTTATGATCAACTCAGATGATGTAGCCACTCTCGGGGGCGATGTGTCACATGGTGGAGGTGATGTAGTCCTGACAACAACGGATGTGGTTGTCATAGTATGCCTAGTAGTTGAAGGAACAATCATATCAACTCTTGGAATGTGCACCGTGCGCTTGTTCTCCTCGTGGCCAACACGTCGTTTTATTTCCTGTTCAACTTTGCAAGCAAGATGAAACAAATGGTCCATAGGATAACACTCTTCATGAATTAGTATCTCTTGAATATCACGGTTTAATCCTCCCCAAAATCTATCCATAAAATCATCTTCACTTTCTTCTAAAGAGGAATGCAACAAGGTAGTTTGTAAATCATCATAATATTTTGTTACAGTTTCACTACCTTGTTTTAAGTGTTGCAACTTCTTAATCATGTCACGAGTATAATAAGCAGGGACGTAAGTATGTCGCATGGCAAGTTTCAAATCATCCCAAGTAGTAGGTATATAATCAGGGTGTAACCGACAATATTCACTCCACCAAACCAAAGCATAACCAGTGAAAGAACCAACCGCAACCTTAACCTTTTTATGTTCATCGAAATTATGGGAAGCAAATATATTTTTTATGTCGAACTCCCATTCAATATATAAAGCAGGTTTAAAACGGCCATTAAATGGTGGTATAGATACATTAACCTGATCATGTGCATTTGGATGTTTGTGCACCTCTCGTGACGGTTGTGGTATTTGCAAAGGTGGTGGCACGTCTCCCACGATCGACAAAGCCCATGAATTGACTCTGGATCCTGTCATGATTAGTAGAACAAGAAACAAAACCCAAAAATAATGTTCCTATAACTACTAGGATGTGGTGGTAAAACACTCACAGTAAAGCAAATATCAATGTCTTACAAGTTCTTACCATGCAGCAGGCGGTGATCGGCAACCAGCGGTGTCAAGTAACTCTGAATATTGAGTAAAGCGATTGCCAGGGGAGCGTACGTATACACGGAGTAGAAATATGTGGAGCTGGGTTGGCTATATATGGTAGCAAAAGATTAGCAATAATCAATGATGAGGACATCAATACCATTGTTACACCCACAGGCCCTGCTGCTATACATACTGGACCAATTACGAGAGCTCGCGCACGCCAACTAAATTACCAGGTACTTTCGTTTCTTGGTAATGATTCTAATGTTCATGAGAATATGATGCTGCCTAAATTGGATACATTTGTTTTGCTTACAAATGAAGGGCCTAGCTTGGAGAAGGATGAACATTGGAGCAAGAACAAGCATGGAGATGATGGCATGCGCAAGGGGAACAAGAACGGAGTTACAAGTGATGATTTCAGGACTTTGAAGCCACCATAATGGGTGCATGAAGCCTTGGACGAAATATACAAGATGCCACTTCATAAATTTCGTCCCGAGGCTATTTTAGGTGCTGCGTCACCTTATTATTGGGCCAGGCCCATGTAATTTCGAAATACAGAAGTATAGGCTATTTTTAGAGTCCGTATGTGTGGGGAAACAAGAGATAGGGTTGATTTCGGACCCCTCCACCAAGGGCCACGAAATTCCCCCCTCTTCCTCCATATATACAGCCCTTAGGGCATCGTTTAGACTTTGGGTTTTGTTTAGATTAAAAGTTCGCCATAGCTGCAACTTCGCGTACTTCGTTTGTGTTCAACGACCAGACAAAGGCGTCACAGAACCCCACCTTGATCAATAAAGCTTTCATCTTATATTCGCAATATCCAGATTGCAATCTTAGTTTCTTGCTTGTTCTTCGTTTGCTTGCAGGAAACAGACCCTCGTGGTCAGGTTGATCGTGCTCCGGCGTGGTCAATAACCTCTCGGAGTTGGTTTAGCGATTGCTAAGGCGCGACGTCCTCGCACGTTCGTAGTCGGATCGTCAAAGTCGACTTCCACCAAAGCGAAATCCACCATCTCATCGAAAGACGGGACACCTTTGCCTCTATCATTTGTCATTACCTCTTATGATCAACTCAGATGATGTAGCCACTCTCGGGGGCGATGTGTCACATGGTGGAGGTGATGTAGTCCTGACAACAACGGATGTGGTTGTCATAGTATGCCTAGTAGTTGAAGGAACAATCATATCAACTCTTGGAATGTGCACCGTGCGCTTGTTCTCCTCGTGGCCAACACGTCGTTTTATTTCCTGTTCAGCTTTGCAAGCAAGATGAAACAAATGGTCCATAGGATAACACTCTTCATGAATTAGTATCTCTTGAATATCACGGTTTAATCCTCCCCAAAATCTATCCATAAAATCATCTTCACTTTCTTCTAAAGAGGAATGCAACAAGGTAGTTTGTAAATCATCATAATATTTTGTTACAGTTTCACTACCTTGTTTTAAGTGTTGCAACTTCTTAATCATGTCACGAGTATAATAAGCAGGGACGTAAGTATGTCGCATGGCAAGTTTCAAATCATCCCAAGTAGTAGGTATATAATCAGGGTGTAACCGACAATATTCACTCCACCAAACCAAAGCATAACCAGTGAAAGAACCAACCGCAACCTTAACCTTTTTATGTTCATTGAAATTATGGGAAGCAAATATATTTTTTATGTCGAACTCCCATTCAATATATAAAGCAGGTTTAAAATGGCCATTAAATGGTGGTATAGATACATTAACCTGATCATGTGCATTTGGATGTTTGTGCACCTCTCGTGACGGTTGTGGTATTTGCAAAGGTGGTGGCACGTCTCCCGCGATCGACAAAGCCCATGAATTGACTCTGGATCCTGTCATGATTAGTAGAACAAGAAACAAAACCCAAAAATAATGTTCCTATAACTACTAGGATGTGGTGGTAAAACGCTCACAGTAAAGCAAATATCAATATCTTACAAGTTCTTACCATGCCGCAGGTGGTGACAGGCAACCAGCGGTGTCAAATAACTCCGAAGATTGTGTAAAACGATTGCCAGGGGAACGTACGTATACACGGTGTAGAAATATGTGGAGCTGGGTTGGCTATATATGGTAGCAAAAGATTAGCAATAATCAATTCAGAGATGCAATGTTGAATAAACGCTCAACGACGGTACTGTGCTGGTCCTAGGCTAGACCGTACTAGAGACGCGAGCCTAGAACACTAATGAGGTCACGGCGTAGCACAACTAGCATCGATGAAGGATACTAAGTAGCTCTTGACAGCAAGATATAAGTGAAGATCACAACGACAGTGAAGATAATGATGAAAAACAACTGCCAAGCAGGATATACAACAACTCTCTCTCCAACTTTCCTCTTGAAAAGTTTGAGACAATTTTCTGATAAATTCTTTCAAAGAATGCTACTAACTCAAGCTTTTCAATGCAAAAAGAATCACTCAATTCTGAGTTGATATGAGGAGTCAAAGAATTCTAAAACTGGCCAGAAAAATTGGAACAAGTTGTGTTCACGAACTTCGGAGGGCAAAAAGACCTATTTAGAAGCCGATTTTGAGGTGTCAAATATTGAACATGCTTCTGCAACTATTTAGATGCGGCTCGTCGCTATCTTCAATTTGAGTACTCACGGAGCCAAAACTGACTTCGTATGAGGAAGATACACCTGTTTTACTGAACAGTGCGCAAAACAGATTCCAATCCGAATTCAGGTACGAGATTGATTCTAGATAGATCCAATTTTTTTTTCTTCTCTCTTTTTTTTTCTCACGCCTTTTTTTTCTTTTTCTTCTACCTCTTTTTCTTTTTTTTTTCTTTCCTTTTTTCTCTCTTTTTTTTTTCTTTATCTTCTTTTTCTCCCTCTTTCCAAGACAAACTAGATAAGATGCAGATTCGATCAGGCGAAGATGTGAGTAGCACATGGTGGAAATTGGTGGATGGGTGGTGGACAGCGGAAGGTGTCCCGATCTTTCGATGAGATGGTAACTATCGATTTGGTGGAGATGACTTTGACGATCCGACTACAAACGTGCACGACGTTGCGCCTTAGCAATCGCTAAACCAATCTCCAGAGGTTATTGACCACGCCGGTGCACGATCAACCTGACCACGAAGGTCTATTCCTGCAAGCAATCGAAGAACGAGCAAGAATATGATAAAGCAATCTGACTATTGCAAATATATATGAAGTATTGATAATGGTGGGGATCCGTAAGCGGTCTTGGTCTGGTCGTTGGACACAAACGAAGTACACGAAGTTGCAATGGCTAACTTTTAACTAAACAAATCCCAAGGAAAAGTTACTAGATGGATCTACTTATATAGGAGCAAGGGGTGGCGGCCAAGGAGGTGGGAGGACGTCCCAAGGCAGCCTAAAACTAAATCTAGGTCGTACAAGGCCAATGGGCCCAAGTGGAGGTGATGTAACACCTTTGGACTTGTAGTTTGAGTCGGATTCTGCTGCAGCATCAGATTGTTTCGTCCACAACTCAACGCTCCGGACGAATTTGAAGGTGATTCCAATTGGGTTGGAAAGTGCACGAAATCTGGTTTCCAACAAAAAACGAATCACCCAATTCGGAGTCCGTATGAAAAACTTGTTTGCGTTTTGAGTCAGGTGTGTCTGTGCAGTCCGAATCTGAATCCAGAACGTGAGAGACTTGGACTCTATCTTCTCTTGGGCCAAAAGTGACGTGAGAGAACTTTTTGGACAGCAAATAAACATCTCTTTCTTTCTTATCTTCATATGTGGATTGTACAAATGTCCCATACACCTGCAATTAGACAAAACACAAAAGTGTGTGAAGTATTTTTGTTCTGGATAACATAAATAGATTATTGAATAGTTTGCACTAGAAATCACCTGACAAATATGCATATATGCAATATTTTTGGTCATATCCAAGGTAGTCATGTCCTCATCAGCACATCATCACTCTCGTCATGGATGAAAGCCGAAGATGGCACATCATCACTCTCGCCATCTTGTAGCATGGTCGTTGCGAAGTGAGCTCGGGGTCGAGTAGACGTGGCCTTCTTGAGTTCTTGCTCCGCCTTGAGAGCACCAACGTAGTTGTCGTCGAGGGACTTGTAGTTCTCGAGGAAGATAGTCTTGGAGATGTCATTGTTCAATCCTATCATGAAGTAGAACTTCATCCAAATGGGGTCGTCCACGCCGGCACGTCGCAAGGCTTCCTTCATGTTCTTGAAGTACTCGTCGAGGGACTTGGATCCTTGTATGGTGTTCTCCAATTGGCGTTGAAGATGTTCCGTGTAGGTTGGAGGCACAAACTCTCACCGCATCACTTTCTTCGTCTTGGACCAACTCATCTCGTAGCTCTTCGAAGGTGTGTGAAGCCACCATGTCGAGGCGTAGTCGTGGAAGTTTCTTGTGGCGCACTTCACTTGATCTTCGAAAGGGACTTGATGTAGCTTGAGGTAGTCGTCCATCAAACACTCTCACTCAAGGTACTCCTCGGGTTGTTGAGTCCCATAGAAAGTAGTTGCATGGTTGATGTCGAGGTCGTAGTAGCTCGAGGGAGTAGTGGACTTGAGCTCGTGGAGTAGGCGAAGATGCCGTACGTACGAACGCGAAGATGCCTTAAAGTCACTTGGCGAAGATGCCAAAGGTGTTGAAGAAGCCGTAGTCTTGTAGTTGATGTCACGGTTCTGTAGAGCCCGTGTGCACGGTGGTGCAGGAGGCCGTGTGCACGGGGGTCGAGGGCCCGTGTGCACAGGGTTGGCAGAGCAGCCAATGCTCATCTAGGAGGTCGCTCTTCATGCTCCTGTCGATGTCGATGCTTGTGTGTACTTGCTGGAGATGGTAGCTCGGGAGTCTTTGCACTTGAGCATCTTCTCGAAGATGAGGAAGACCGCTTGCGGTTCTTGATAAGGGCCTTGAGCTCCTCCATGCGCTTGTCCATCTTGGTGTCGATGAAGTTCTTCATAGCATCGAACTCGTCGTTGTTGTTGTAGATCGGAGATGATGTGCTTTGCCTATCCATCACAAGACTCGAGCAAAGGTGAGTAGGAAATGAGATAAACAATACCAAGCTACCTTTTCCCAAAGTTGAGGATGTATCTTGTATCACTCAATGTGAAATGAAAGAATAGTGGAATTAGTATCGGACTTGTTCACTCACACCTACAAAGTAAAGCTTATCGAGTGGCTTGGTTAGGACAAGTGGCACAAATTTCATGCAAATTGAAGTCCAAGATATTGTAAATGTTGAAATAAATCCAAAGGACTCAAAATGCAAAGCAAGTGATCACAAATATAGAGGAGGGCAATAAAGAAACACACACGGTGGGATAATGGGGCTTGTGCAACTATAGGGATGAGCAATACAAAATTGCCTAATGAAGACGAAGCTCGTGTTGCACAAACACTAGGAGAGCACTAGCTTGATTGCACACTTGGGCACGATTCACTACTTGGCACCAACCTATATGTATGCAAGCTAAATGTTTCCTATTCCATGTATCCTCATGCACAAGTATCTCTTTTCATGCTCAACTCTTTGCTTATAAGCTTATGATCATTCTCTTTCTGGCTTAAAAGCTTTTTTTTCCTCTCTTTTTTTTGACTTTCCTCTTCCTTTCCACTATGCTTGATGAGCCTCAACCACAAATATGGGACAAGTATCACAAAATATGCACGCGAGCAAACAATGGCACAATATGATATATCTAATGATGCAACAATATGATATCGTATCACTATGGTGCACAAGTTTTCGCGAAGCCCGACAATACTCGGATAGCTAGTCTCAATGGGTATGAAGGTATTCGCAAAGATGGTGGGGCTATCAAGATGTAATGGCAAGGAAGCAGAAGTTTATGACGGAATGGATACCTTTTTCACACTTAACCTTTCACGAAGTCGGGGATAACCGGCCTTGCTTCCGGTTGAAGATGGTCGTCGTCGATGTGGAAGCTCGTGGTGGATGTAGTTGATGGACCGATACAAGTCACCGGTGGTGGATGAAGATGCAACCATCCCTAAGTAGCCGAAACACCTTAGGAGACTCAAATCACAACTCAAACAACCACAAATATCAAAGGAACCAAAATGGGTTAGTTTGCGGAAGTTTTATGTGGTGGTGCGAAACTTATGGCGGAGGGCCGATGCAAAAGATGCAAAATGGAAAAAAATTGATGGAGTCAAATGGTGGTAAAACCAAGATGAGCAGCTCGGGCACGTCGCTAGATTTTCAACGAGCCAAAGAACACCCAAATCGGAGTTCGGATGCGAAAGTTACGGCCAAAACGGTGAAGTCCGGGCGACTGCTGTAGGGGGTCGTGCGCACGGGGTCCAGGGCCCATGGACACGGCATCCCGTGAGCAGGGTACACGTACCGGGGACACGGGGTCACCAGGGACTACACGGGGGCCCGTGGGCACGGGGTGGGGAGCCCGTGGGCACGAGGTAGGCAGAAATTTCGCGATTTTCTTGACAAATTTGATGGGGGAAAGAAAAATTGGGGTATGGGGACGCAAGAGGGGGTAGATCTACTTGCTATACATCAGATCCATGGATCAAAATCAACAAAAACTCACAAAAACTTCAAATCACAAAAAATTTGGTATGGCTCTTTTTTGTGGGGAATTTTCGAAATTGGGCAAGAACAAGAAAAATTAGGCTAGAAAACAAAGAGGAGGGCACCAATTTCGTGAGAAACCAAGGCTCATGATACCAAGATGTTGTAGGGTGGAACCCTATGGGGAGATCTTTCACGAATTGGAGGGGAAATCCTGATGTAGGGCGGATCCCTATGGGGCCGATCTTTCACGTTTGGAGTGGATCCTACAGGGAATCACGAAGAACACGTGGAAGCACAAAGGGGAAACACGGGGAAAATGAGAGAGAATCACTAAACCGACAAGGAATCAATCACACAATTGCTAGATCACTGAGAACATAGAGTAACACATGATCCACAATCAACAAAGGTAAGGATACAAAGGTAGGTTGCCTCGGCTGCGGTCGATCTGGCTGGTGGAGTCTCCAGGCGTCGGACGTCCGGAGATCGTCGGTCATCCGGTGGCTGTCGGACGTCCGAGCGCTGTAGCTTCCCAGCAGCTCTTCCTCTTATTCCTCGCGCTTGGTGTCCTCGCCATCTTGTCCAATGCTCGTAGCTGTTCCATGGCCTTCCTCTTGGTTCCTGGACATGCATAGCACACACGTTTAAGGTAGTAGCCATGTCTCACATGTGGAAAGTGAAGGTTCATATAGGAGCGAGTTCACCTTGTGTCCAATGGTGTATCTTCGAGGTCTTGTCATATGTCCTGTTGGGGTTTGGAGAGTAGTCGGAGTGTACATGGGGATGAACGTGGGATGCTCCGCATCATCTCCCCCCTTGGGAAAGATCCGACCTTGGATCGTGATCCTCATAACCATGGAAACGGTTGTCGTAGACGGACTTGTAGTTGGACGAAGTTCAAGACATGGCGCAATCCAAGTAGTCCAAGGTGTCGCCGGAGTGATAGACATGCAAAAAAAGGAAACACAAGCAACGCTCAGAAATACAATGGTTAGCGCACACAAAGTGTCCATCATGTAAGAATGAGTCCGTGCGGCAAGATTGCTCGTGACAAAGCGCATGAAGCTTATCAAGATGATCTAGAATGAGATGCAAAGCATTCATGGGAGGAAATGCAATCATTGTGCACACAAATGTGTTGTAAATATGATTAATGCAACCACGGTGCAAAATGATGTCATAGTGAGACGGTTTATCAATAGCATGAATATGGCAATGGATGCTCAACATGTGTATGTTATCATGCAATTGATGGTGGACAAAATGATCATGATGTATGAATATGCCATCAAGGTAGATCACAAGAAATTTGCTAAGGAAGTGCACAAGCTCATATATCATGGGTGACATGGAAATAGATGCAACAAGACAAGCATAATATGAGTCAATCCATGCATGGGGTGCAGACTTGTGGTGACTATGATATGTCCATCGAGCATGACATGTATGAGCACAATCAACAAATATGGAGGTGTTGGTGTACCAAAGCTCGATGTCGAGGCATGAGTGGAGTTCCGAAGGTGCATCCAATAAGTGCGAGCGCTCCTCAATGTGAAGGTCCATGTAAGCAATCTCCAATGTCGCTCCTCCGTTCACGAGATGTATCATGTAGACAACAAGAAGGAAACAACAATGAAAGAGTGACCCATCTAATATATGTATTTGAGGATGGCTCAAAGAGAAGGAGTTCACATTTATGAGTTTCTCAAGGATGATGGAGTCGCGCATCTTGTATGTCTTCACATAACCAATATGTCTCGTGGTGGTACCGCGTTGTAAATCCTTCAAAATGAAAGAACATGACAAACACTTGGAAAAACAAATGAGGTTAGCGAAATGGCAAAACCAATCATTCGTGTGGTAAGATACCCAACAAGTGTATGTATCATGCTCATCATAAGAAATGACAAGGGAGTATTGCATAGTATGGAGGCATATGATGCGAGAACAACCAAATGCAATAGGCTCAATCAAACAAGCCTGCATCACAAGTAAAGTGTCAAAGTCTCCAAGATCGATAAGCATAGTATGGTTACACTCAATACAAGTGGATATGAAAGAGGCAACTAATGAACACAAGAAACAATGATCAAGATATATCATGTGAGAGGCATGAGCATATATGTCATCAACCCAAGAAAGCGAGTAAGAGTGGAACATAGGTGATGCAACCAAGCAAGCAATCCTAGCAATCAAGTCAAGCAAGCTAGTAGTGCGAAGATGCAACGTACTAGAAGGAATGATGAGGACATGACTACCTTGGATATGACAAAAAATATTGCATATATGCATATTTGTCAGGTGTATGGGACATTTGTACAATCCACATATGAAGATAAGGAAGAAAGAGATGTTTATTTGCTGTCCAAAAAGTTCTCTCACGTCACTTTTGGCCCAAGAGAAGATAGAGTCCAAGTCTCTCACGTTCTGGATTCAGATTCGGACTGCACAGACACACCTGACTCAAAACGCACACAAGTTTTTCATACGGACTCCGAATTGGGTGATTCTTTTTTTGTTGGAAACTAGATTTCGTGCATTTCCAACCCAATTGGAATCACCTTCAAATTCGTCCGGAGCGTTGAGTTGTGGACGAAACAATCTGATGCTGCAGCAGAATCCGAGTCAAACTACAAGTCCAAAGGTGTTACATCACCTCCACTTGGGCCCATTGGCCTTGTACGACCTAGATTTAGTTTTAGGCTGCCTTGGGACGTCCTCCCACCTCCTTGGCCTCCACCCCTTGCTCCTATATAAGTAGATCCATCTAGTAGCTTTTCCTTGGGATTTGTTTAGTTAAAAGTTAGCCATTGCAACTTCGTGTACTTTGTTTGTGTCCAACGACCAGACCAAGACCGTTTACGGATCCCCACCTTTATCAATACTTCATCTATATTCGCAATATTCAGATTGCTTTATCATATTCTTGCTTGTTCTTCGATTGCTTGCAGGAATAGACCTTCGTGGTCAGGTTGATTGTGCTCTGGCGTGGTCAATAACCTCTCGGAGTTGGTTTAGCGATTGCTAAGGCGCAACGTCGTGCATGTTTGTAGTCGAATCGTCAAAGTCGTCTCCACCAAATCGATAGTTATCATCTCATCGAAAGATCGGGACACCCCCGCCTCTATCAAGTGGTATCAGTTTTCAGGTTGCTCGGTGAGAATTTCCAGTTTTCCTAGATTAGATTTATTTTCTTACCTATTGTCCAAGAAAAAGCCACACAAAAAAAAGTTAGATCTGTTCATCCTTTATCCAAGCCAGTCTGAGTCTTTGCAATTTTCTATTCATTGCTTGCATAGTTGAATTATCGGTTGCATCGTCGTGTAAGTTGCTGGTCTTAGCGTCTAGTTCCTTTAGAGTTTCGAGTTCTGTTCACATTAGTCACGCCGCCGCTGCATCATTATCCCTTCCGTTGTCCACCATCCCATCTATTAATTTCCACCACGTGCTACGCACTGTTTATTGTCATAATCATAGTTGAGGTCATTCACATCTTCGCCTGATCCAATCTGCATCTTATCTAGTTTGTCTTGAAAAAAAAAGATAGAGAAAAAAAAAGAGGAAAAAGGAAAATAAAGAAAAAGAGAGAGAAGAAAAAGAAAAAAAAGCGTGAGAAAAAAAAGAGAGAAGAAAAAAAATTGGATCTATCTAGAATCAATCTCGTACCTGAATTCGGATTGGAATCTGTTTTGCGCACTGTTCAGTAAAACAGGTGTATCTTCCTCATACGAAGTCCGTTTTGGCTCCGTGAGTACTCAAATTGAAGCTAGCGACGAGCCGCATCTAAATAGTTGCAGAAGATAGTTCAATATTTGACACCTCAAAATCGGCTTCTAAATAGGTCTTTTTGCCCTCCGAAGTTCATGAACACAGCTTGTTCCAATTTTTCAGGCCAGTTTTAGAATTCTTTGACTCCTCATATCAACTCGGAATTGAGTGATTCTTTTTGCATTGGAAAGCTTGAGTTAATAGCATTCTTTGAAAGAATTTATCAGAAAATTGTCTTAAACTTTTCAAGAGGAAAGTTGGAGAGAGAGTTGTTGTATATCCTGCTTGGCAGTTGTTTTTCATCATTATCTTCACTGCCGTTGTGATATTCACTTATATCTTGCTGTCAAGAGCTACTTAGTATCCTTCATTGATGCTAGTTGTGCTACACCGTGACCTCATTAGTGTTCTAGGCTCACGTCTCTAGTATAGTCTAGCCTAGGACCAGCACAGTACCGTCGTTGAGCGTTTATTCAACATTGCATCTTTGAATTGATTATTGCTAATCTTTTGCTACCATATATAGCCAACCCAGCTCCACATATTTCTACACAGTGTATACGTACGCTCCCCTGGCAATCGCTTTACTCAATATTCGGAGTTACTTGACACCGCTGGTTGCCGATCACCGCCTGCTGCATGGTAAGAACTTGTAAGACATTGATATTTGCTTTACTGTGAGCGTTTTACCACCACATCCTAGTAGTTATAGGAACATTATTTTTGGGTTTTGTTTCTTGTTCTACTAATCATGACAGGATCCAGAGTCAATTCATGGGCTTTGTCGATCGCGGGAGACGTGCCACCACCTTTGCAAATACCACAACCGTCACGAGAGGTGCACAAACATCCAAATGCACATGATCAGGTTAATGTATCTATACCACCATTTAATGGCCGTTTTAAACCTGCTTTATATATTGAATGGGAGTTCGACATAAAAAATATATTTGCTTCCCATAATTTCGATGAACATAAAAAGGTTAAGGTTGCGGTTGGTTCTTTCACTGGTTATGCTTTGGTTTGGTGGAGTGAATATTGTTGGTTACATCCTGATTATATACCTACTACTTGGGATGATTTGAAACTTGCCATGCGACATACTTTCGTCCCTGCTTATTATACTCGTGACATGATTAAGAAGTTGCAACACTTAAAACAAGGTAGTGAAACTGTAACAAAATATTATGATGATTTACAAACTACCTTGTTGCATTCCTCTTTAGAAGAAAGTGAAGATGATTTTATGGATAGATTTTGGGGAGGATTAAACCGTGATATTCAAGAGATACTAATTCATGAAGAGTGTTATCCTATGGACCATTTGTTTCATCTTGCTTGCAAAGCTGAACAGGAAATAAAACGACGTGTTGGCCACGAGGAGAACAAGCGCACGGTGCACATTCCAAGAGTTGATATGATTGTTCCTTCAACTACTAGGCATACTATGACAACCACATCCGTTGTTGTCAGGACTACATCATCTCCACCATGTGACACATCGCCCCCGAGAGTGGCTACATCATCTGAGTTGATCATAAGAGGTAATGACAAAGGTACTGATCTTCCATCTCTACATGAGAATGATGAATGCCTTGTCAATTTGAATGCACCATCTGATGAGCTACCCACTACTTTGATCACACCACCTATTTTAGAGGACTACGTTGATAATTTGACTTTGCCATGTGATCAAACAACTGAAATACCAACAATTGTGAGTGCACCCATTGAATTAACTATTGATGCAAAAGAACCAATGTTTAATCATTTTGATATGACCTCTAATCTTGGTGATGATTCTGTGTTGAATGACTTATTGCATGTTTGCTTATTTAAGCATGTTGTAGCATGTAAATTTGATGCAAGTAAGGTTTATTCACCAATGTTGGGATGGTTTAATGATGAACATTGTCAATCTTTTGAAATGAATAAGAGCTTCACTTATATGTGCAAACTGAGTTGCAATATTTTCATGCCTTCTACTTCTTGTGCTAATTTTTTTGGCTTTAGATTTTATGAACTATGCAAGTTACTCATCTATTCATGTGTCATATATGCAAAAATCAAGGAAAGTAAAAATGGATGACATATACATATACAACATGTACACCTTGTCTCTTTTGTTAGCCACATTTCAGATTAACCAACGCCGAGGACGGCTTTATTTTCAAGAAGGGGAGGATGATGAGGACATGACTACCTTGGATATGACCAAAAATATTGCATATATGCATATTTGTCAGGTGATTTCTAGTGCAAACTATTCAATAATCTATTTATGTTATCCAGAACAAAAATACTTCACACACTTTTGTGTTTTGTCTAATTGCAGGTGTATGGGACATTTGTACAATCCACATATGAAGATAAGGAACAAAGAGATGTTTATTTGCTGTCCAAAAAGTTCTCTCACGTCACTTTTGGCCCAAGAGAAGATAGAGTCCAAGTCTCTCACGTTCTGGATTCAGATTCGGACTGCACAGACACACCTGACTCAAAACGCACACAAGTTTTTCATACGGACTCCGAATTGGGTGATTCTTTTTTTGTTGGAAACTAGATTTCGTGCACTTTCCAACCCAATTGGAATCACCTTCAAATTCGTCCGGAGCGTTGAGTTGTGGACGAAACAATCTGATGCTGCAGCAGAATCCGAGTCAAACTACAAGTCCAGAGGTGTTACATCACCTCCACTTGGGCCCATTGGCCTTGTACGACCTAGATTTAGTTTTAGGCTGCCTTGGGACGTCCTCCCACCTCCTTGGCCGCCACCCCTTGCTCCTATATAAGTAGATCCATCTAGTAGCTTTTCCTTGGGATTTGTTTAGTTAAAAGTTAGCCATTGCAACTTCGTGTACTTCGTTTGTGTCCAACGACCAGACCAAGACCGCTTCCGGATCCCCACCATTATCAATACTTCATATTTATTTGCAATATTCAGATTGCTTTATCATATTCTTGCTCGTTCTTCGATTGCTTGCAGGAATAGACCTTCGTGGTCAGGCTGACCGTGCTTCCAGCATCGTCAGTAACCTCAGGAGATTGGTTTAGCGATTGCTAAGGCGCAACGTCGTGCACGTTTGTAGTCGGATCGTCAAAGTCGTCTCCACCAAATCGGTAGTATCATCTCATCGAAAGATCGGGACACCGTCCCTGCTTATTATACTCGTGACATGATTAAGAAGTTGCAACACTTAAAACAAGGTAGTGAAACTGTAACAAAATATTATGATGATTTACAAACTACCTTGTTGCATTCCTCTTTAGAAGAAAGTGAAGATGATTTTATGGATAGATTTTGGGGAGGATTAAACCGTGATATTCAAGAGATACTAATTCATGAAGAGTGTTATCCTATGGACCATTTGTTTCATCTTGCTTGCAAAGCTGAACAGGAAATAAAACGACGTGTTGGCCACGAGGAGAACAAGCGCACGGTGCACATTCCAAGAGTTTATATGATTGTTCCTTCAACTACTAGGCATACTATGACAACCACATCCGTTGTTGTCAGGACTACATCACCTCCACCATGTGACACATCGCCCCCAAGAGTGGCTACATCATCTGAGTTGATCATAAGAGGTAATGACAAAGGTACTGATCTTCCATCTCTACATGAGAATGATGAATGCCTTGTCAATTTGAATGCACCATCTGATGAGCTACCCACTACTTTGATCACACCACCTATTTTAGAGGACTACGTTGATAATTTGACTTTGCCATGTGATCAAACAACTGAAATACCAACAATTTTGAGTGCACCCATTGAATTAACTATTGATGCAAAAGAACCAATGTTTAATCATTTTGATATGACCTCTAATCTTGGTGATGATTCTATGTTGAATGACTTATTGCATGTTTGCTTATTTAAGCATGTTGTAGCATGTAAATTTGATGCAAGTAAGGTTTATTCACCAATGTTGGGATGGTTTAATGATGAACATTGTCAATCTTTTGAAATGAATAAGAGCTTCACTTATATGTGCAAACTGAGTTGCAATATTTTCACGCCTTCTACTTCTTGTGCTAATTTTTTGGCTTTAGATTTTATGAACTATGCAAGTTACTCATCTATTCATGTGTCATATATGCAAAAATCAAGGGAAGTAAAAATGGATGACATATACATATACAACATGTACACCTTGTCTCTTTTGTTAGCCACATTTCAGATTAAGCAACGCCGAGGACGGCTTTATTTTCAAGAAGGGGAGGATGATGAGGACATGACTACCTTGGATATGACAAAAAATATTGCATATATGCATATTTGTCAGGTGTATGGGACATTTGTACAATCCACATATGAAGATAAGGAAGAAAGAGATGTTTATTTGCTGTCCAAAAAGTTCTCTCACGTCACTTTTGGCCCAAGAGAAGATAGAGTCCAAGTCTCTCACGTTCTGGATTCAGATTCGGACTGCACAGACACACCTGACTCAAAACGCACACAAGTTTTTCGGACTCCGAATTGGGTGATTCTTTTTTTGTTGGAAACTAGATTTCGTGCATTTCCAACCCAATTGGAATCACCTTCAAATTCGTCCGGAGCGTTGAGTTGTGGACGAAACAATCTGATGCTGCAGCAGAATCCGAGTCAAACTACAAGTCCAAAGGTGTTACATCACCTCCACTTGGGCCCATTGGCCTTGTACGACCTAGATTTAGTTTTAGGCTGCCTTGGGACGTCCTCCCACCTCCTTGGCCTCCACCCCTTGCTCCTATATAAGTAGATCCATCTAGTAGCTTTTCCTTGGGATTTGTTTAGTTAAAAGTTAGCCATTGCAACTTCGTGTACTTTGTTTGTGTCCAACGACCAGACCAAGACCGTTTACGGATCCCCACCTTTATCAATACTTCATCTATATTCGCAATATTCAGATTGCTTTATCATATTCTTGCTTGTTCTTCGATTGCTTGCAGGAATAGACCTTCATGGTCAGGTTGATTGTGCTCTGGCGTGGTCAATAACCTCTCGGAGTTGGTTTAGCGATTGCTAAGGCGCAACGTCGTGCACGTTTGTAGTCGAATCGTCAAAGTCGTCTCCACCAAATCGATAGTTATCATCTCATCGAAAGATCGGGACACCCCCGCCTCTATCAAGGAATCATGGCAAGCATGTCATGTGTGCAAATAGTGGGCATGAATAATGGACATGACATATCACAAGCATGAAATCAAGATATGAGAAAAATATCATCAATGTATTGGCGAGAGGCCATATTGATAGAGGCAGAGGTGTCCCGATCTTTCGATGAGATGATAACTATCGATTTGGTGGAGACGACTTTGACGATCTGACTACAAACGTGCACGATGTTGCGCCTTAGCAATTGCTAAACCAATCTCCTGAGGTTATTGACCACGCCGGAGCACGGTCAACCTGACCATGAAGGTCTATTCCTGCAAGCAATCGAATAACGAGCAAGAATATGATAAAAGCAATCTGAATATTGCGAATACGTATGAAGTATTGATAAAGGTGGGGATCCGAAAGTGGTCTTGGTCTGGTTGTTGGACACAAACGAAGCACACGAAGTTGCGTTGGCTAACTTTTAACTAAAAGAATCCCAAGGGAAAAGCTACTAGATGGGTCTACTTATATAGGAGCAAGGGGTGGAGGCCAAGGACGTGGAAGGATGTCCCAATGCAACCTAAAACTAACCCTAGGTCGTACAAGGCCAATCGGCCCAAGTGGAGGTGATGTAACACCTTTGGACTTGTAGTTTGACTCGGATTCTATTGCAGCATCAGATTGTTTCGTCCATAACTCAACGCTCCGGACGAATTTGAAGGTGAATCCAATTGGGTTGGAAAGTGCACGA
Organism: Triticum dicoccoides; assembly: GCF_002162155.2. Lineage (NCBI taxonomy): Eukaryota > Viridiplantae > Streptophyta > Magnoliopsida > Poales > Poaceae > Triticum > Triticum dicoccoides. The sequence goes on along the minus strand of NC_041387.1, from coordinate 288,253,365 downwards.
AATCTAGTTTCCAACAAAAGAAGAATCACCCAATTCGGAGTCCATATGAAAAAGTTTTTGGCGTTTTGAGTCAGGTATGTCTGTGTAGTCCGAATCTGAATCCAAAACGTGAGAGACTTTGATTCTATCTTCTCTTGGGCCAAAAGTGACGTGAGAGAACTATTTGAACAGAAAATAAATATCTCTTTCTCCCTTATCTTCATATGTGGATTGTACAGATGTCCCATACACCTGCAATTAGACATGGCACAAAAGTTTGTGAAGTATTTTTGTTCCGGATGACATAAGTAAATTATTGCATAGTTTGTATTAGAAATCACCTCACAAATATACATGTATGCAATATTTTTGGTCATATCCAAGGTTGTCATGTCCTCATCATCCTCCCCTTTTTGAAAACAAAGTCGTCCTCGGCATTGCTTAATCTGAAATATGGCTAACAAAAGAGACAAGGTATACATGTTGCTCTGATACCACTTGATAGAGGCAGAGGTGTCCCGATCTTTCGATGAGATGATAACTATCGATTTGGTGGAGACGACTTTGACGATCCGACTACAAACGTGAACGATGTTGCGCCTTAGCAATCGCTAAACCAATCTCCTGAGGTTATTGACCACGCCAGAGCACGATCAACCTGACCACGAAGGTCTATTCCTGCAAGCAATCGAAGAACAAGCAAGAATATGATAAAAGCAATCTGAATATTGCGAATATGTACGAAGTATTGATAAAGGTGGGGATCTAAAAGTGGTCTTGGTCTGGTCGTTGGACACAAATGAAGCACACGAAGTTGCGTTGGCTAACTTTTAACTAAACAAATCCCAAGGGAAAAGCTACTAGATGGATCTACTTATATAGGAGCAAGGGGTGGAGGCCAAGGACGTGGGAGGACGTCCCAAGGCAGCCTAAAACTAACCCTAGGTCATACAAGGCTAATGGGCCCAAGTGGAGGTGATGTAACACCTTTGGACTTGTAGTTTGACTCGGATTCTGCTGCAGCATCAGATTGTTTCGTCCATAACTCAACGCTCTAGACGAATTTGAAGGTGAATCCAATTGGGTTGGAAAGTGCACGACATCTAGTTTCCAACAAAAGAAGAATGACCCAATTTGGAGTATGTATGAAAACGTTGTTGGCGTTTTGAGTCAGGTATGTCTGTGTAGTCTGAATCTAAATCCAGAACGTGAGAGACTTGGACTCTATCTTCTGTTGGGCCAAAAGTGACGTGAGAGAACTATTTGAACAGCAAGTAAATATCTCTTTCTCCCTTATCTTCATATGTGGATTGTACAAATGTCCCATACACCTGCAATTAGACATGGCACAAAAGTTTGTGAAGTATTTTTATTCTGGATGACATAAATAAATTATTGCATAGTTTGTATTAGAAACCACCTCACAAATATTCATGTATGCAATATTTTTGGTCATATCCAAGGTAGTCATGTCCTCATCACATATGTAAATAGCAATGGGGTATCATGACTCTCCCAAGACAACAAGCATCAATAGCATGGGGCCCATGATAAACATGGCAATAGCAACAAGGATCTCCACCAAGCATGCAAATACACATAGGAGTATCATAATGGTGAATCATGGGTAGATGCAAGTAATGGTCACAATTGCATGGCAAAGGCATAGGAGCAAAAATAACATGCAAAGTGAACACGATAGTATGGGCATAAGGTGACAAGTGGTAAATAGCCCATAGCCGTGTGAGAGACAAGTAAAAGAGATGCACGTAGTCCTTGCGCAAAGGGAACGGTGGTAAGGATAGTCCACGGGATCCCAAAGCATCATTGCTCTTGATGTAGGGTGAAACCCTAGGTGGATGATCTTTCACGTTTGGAGGGATCTTACGGGGAATCACGAAGAACACGCGGAAGAACTCGAGGGAAGAAACACGGGGAGAACAAGAGAAAACGCTAAACCGACAGAGAATCAATCACACGAGTGCTAGATCCCCGAACACAAAGAGATACATATGATCCACAATCAACAAAGGTAAGGATACAAAGGGGTCTTCCCTAGAAAGGGGTCTTGAATTTGCTTGGGGGATCTTCTCCGAAGAGGTCCTGAGCTCCGAGGAGAAGTATCCAAGTGGATGAGCAAAGGCTCTCACACAAATATGAGCTAATCCAATGCTAAACCTAGAAAGAGGAAGGGAAAGGAGTATATATAGTCTAGGGGGGCGAAGAGGTACATGGGCTTCGGCCCTTACTGCACACACACAGGCGGAGCCGGTGTCAGGGCGTCGGGTCGGATGTCCGGGGCTTCCGGAGGCGCCGGATGTCTGGACCAGGACACCGGATGTCTGGGCCGGATGTCTGGACCAGGGCGCCGGATTTCCGGGGCTTTGGCCGGATTTCTGGGCTGAGGCCGGATGTCCGGGCTGGACGCCGGATGTCCGGGCCCTGGAGACTTGGCAGACTTAGCTGTTGCTGATGGAGAAGCTCCAGGGGCCGGATGTCTGGGGCCTGGAAGGTGATCTTGTCCGTTTCAGCTGGTTCTCTTCATCCGCGGAGTGGGCAGCTTGTCCGTCTTCACGTGCATCCTTGGGAGGTTCTTCTTGACACCTAATCATGCATGGTATATCGGACTTAGGTAGTAGCCATGTCTCGAGAGGATCATATGAGATATCACTTAGGAGAGAAGTCACCTCGGTTTCGAGAGCTCTAGCACGTGCTCTAGTCATGGGTCCTCTTGAGGCTTGGTGAGGCGATGGTAGGTCCATGGGGATGACCAAGGGATGCTCCGCATCATCTCCCCCCCCCCCTTATGAAAGATCCGACCTCGGATCGAAATCCTCATCACCATGGTACGGGGAGAGATCGGAGACATTGAAGATGTTGCTCACGTTGTACTTGTCGCGTGGGAGGTCGATCTTGTAAGCGTTGTTGTTGTAGCGTGCGAGCACCTTGAAGGGTCCATCGGCTCGAGGGAGAAGCTTGGACTTGCGTTAGTTGGGGAAGCAGTTCTTGCGAAGGTGTAGCCACACTAGGTCTCCAATGTTGAATATCATGTGTTGCTTGTTCATGTTGAGCTTGGACGCTAGTCGTTGTACTTGGCGCTCGATTGTGTGCCTTGTATCTTCATGCATCTTCTTGATGTAGCTTGCTCGTGCACTCGCATCCATGTTGGTGCGCTCTTGTAGAGGGAGAGGTAGAATGTCCAAAGGGGACAACGGGTTGAAGTCGTAGACGACCTCGAAGGTGGACTTGGCGATAGTCGAATGTCTTGCACGGTTGTAGGCGTACTCGGTGATGGGTAGACACGCCTCCCACTCCTTGATGTTCCTCTTGATCAACACGCGAATAGAGTGGATAGTGTCCGGTTCGTCACCTCCGTTTGGCCGTCGGTTTGAGGATGGTATGCGGATGAGAACAAGAGCTTGATTCCGAGCTTGGCGCATAGAGTCTTCCAAAAGTAGCTCAAGAACTTGACGTCGCGGTCGGAGACATTTGTCTTTGGTACTCCATGGAGGCGCAAAATTTCCCTACAAAAGAGATTTGCAATATGTGAAGCATCGTCTATCTTGTTGCAAGGAATGAAATGGGCCATCTTAGAAAATCGGTCCACAACGACAAACATGGAATCCTTTCCATTTTGAGTTCTAGGCAAACCAAGTACAAAATCCATACTAATGTCTTCCCATGGTTGATAATGAATAGGAAGAGGCATGTAAAGACCATGAGATTGAGCTTTAGAATTAGCTTTGCGACATGTAGAGCATCAGGTGGTGAAGCGTGAGACGTCGCGGAACATCTTGGGCCAAAAGTAGTTCTTGGAGAGCGTGGCGAAAGTCTTGTCGCGTCCAAAGTGTCCCATGAGTCCACCTCCATGAGCCTCTTGCAAAAGTAGCTAACGAAGAGAAGACTTGGGAATGCATAGTTTGTTAGCTCTCATAAGATAACCATCCTTGATGTAATATTGTTCCCAAGATGTATGCATCAAACATTTAGCATAATGAGGTGCAAAAGATGGATCATTAGCATACAAGTCTTTTATGTGCTCAAAGCCGATAACATTCAACTCAAGTTTAGTGACAAGCGTGCATATGTGTGAAAGTGCATCGGCAACTACATTTTCCTTACCCTTAATGTACTTGATCACATATGGGAAAGATTCAATAAATTCACTCCATTTGGCATGTCGCTTGTTCAACTTAGTTTGACCTTTTAAGTACGTAAGTGTTTCATGATCGGTATGGATGACAAACTCATGAGGTCTAAGATAATGTTCCCAAACATGTAGTACACGTACTAAAGCATACAATTCTTTGTCATATGTGGGATAGTTAAGTTGAGCACTGGAGAGTTTTTCACTAAAATATGCAATGGCTCGTTTTTCTTGCAATAAAACTCCGCCAATTCCGGTACCACTTGCATCACAATGAACCTCAAAAGTTTTGTCGAAGTTAGGCAAAGCAAGAATCGGAGCATGAGTAAGCAAAGACTTGAGCTCATCAAAAGCGGTGGATTGCAAAGATCCCCAAACAAAAGGAGCATTCTTCTTACTCAAAGCATGTAAAGGAGCGGCAATTGTGCTAAAGTTTTTCACAAGGCGGCGGTAAAATCCTGCAAGACCAAGAAAACTTCTCACTTGTTGCAAATTGGTGGGTTGGGGCCAAGTTTTAATTGCTTGAATCTTAGTTTCATCAACATGGACACCCTTGGAAGAGACAACAAAACCCAAGAAAATCACTTTGTCAACGCCAAAAGTGCATTTTTTCAAGTTTGCATAAAGGCGTTCCTTGCCAAGAGTTTGCAACACAGATTTAACATGATTAATATGCTCTTTCATGGTTTTGCTAAACACAAGGATATCATCAAAGTACACCACAACGAAGACTCCAATGTAAGGTCTGAGCACATGATGCATAAGACGCACGAAAGTTCCGGGTGCTTCCGACAAACCCATAGGCATCACTAACCACTCATATAAGCCAAATTTGGTTTTGAAAGCGGTTTTCCATTCATCACCTTCTTGAATGTGAATTTGATAATAGCCACTTTTAAGGTCAATTTTTGAGAAAAAGTTGGCTCCGCTAAGTTCATCAAGCATATCATCTAAACGAGGAATGGGATGCCTATAACGAAAGGTGATGGCGTTTATGGGTCTACAATCGGAACACAAGCGAAAACTGCCATCGGGTTTAGGTACTAGTATAACGGGAACGGCACATGGGCTTAAGCTTTCACGTACATGACCGTTGTCGATGAGTTGTTGTACTTGTCATTGAATCTCCTTGGTTTCTTCTGGATTGACACGGTATGGGGCTTTATTTGGAAGTGGCGCTCTGGGGATGAGGTCGATTCGACGCTCAATGCCTCGTAGTGGAGGTAGACCCGGAGGTAGCTCATCGGGGAAAACATCTTGAAATTCCTGCAAAAGAGACTGAAACACTAAAGGTAACTTATGAGAGGTGTTAGTTGTTGGCTCTCCATCTTTGCACACGAGGACGAAGTGCATCACACTCGGTGGGTTCTCACACACTTCTCTTATCTCACTTTTGGTGGCAAATAGGATGAGGTTTTTCTCTCTAGGCGAAGAGGCGCTCATATTTGGCTTGTGGCTCTCACTCACGTTTGGTTTGGTCACTTTCTCACTCTTCTCTCCATGGTGGGTGGCTTGCTTGTCAGCTATCACTTGACTAGGAGACATAGGTCATAGCACATACTCCTTCCCTTTCATCTTGAAGCTATAGTGATTTGTGCGCCCATTGTGGATGACACCACGGTCGAATTGCCATGGTCGACCAAGAAGGAGGTGGCAAACGGTCATTGGGACCACATCACATTCCAAAGTGTTTTCATAAGCACCTATTTTTAAAGAGACTTGGACCGTATGCTTGACTCGTATAGTGCCGGAGTCACTTAGCCATTGAACCTTGTAGGGGTGCGGGTGCTTCTTCTTGACAAATTGAAGCTTTGAACATAGTTCTTCACTTGCCAAGTTGTGGCAACTACCTCCATCGATGATGACCTTGACGGACCTTCCATTAATGCCGGCCTTAGTGTGGAAGATGTGGCATCGTTGGTCTTCTTCTTGTTGATGTTGAAGTGTCAAGACTTTGGAGACAACGAGAGCGGGGCTCGAATCCTCATCACAAAAGACTTGATCATCTTCATCCTCGTTCACGCGCCGGTGCATGGCCACTTGCTCAATAGCTTCCATTTCATCTTCACTCATTGAGTCGTAGGTGCCATCGTCGTTGAGGATCATGGTGCGCTTGTTGGTGCATTGGAAGGCCTTGTGGCCTCGGCTGCCACAAGTGAAACACTTGAAGGAGCTTGTTTTGACGGTCTCATCGGTTGGAGTAGATGATGAAGCACGCGGCTTGAAGTTGCTTGTCGTAGGAGGAAGGCGACTTGAACTTGCCGAAGTTTTCTTGTAACTTGACTTGTCGTCGTTGCTTGGAGAAGGTTTGGTTGATGTAGATGTTGAAGGAGTCGTTGAAGCTTGGATGTTGGAGAAACCGTAGGTCTTGGATGAGTACTTGGCATACTTGAAGTCATCTTGCACTTGACGTTCCGCCTTGGTTGCTTGATGTACGAGCTCAATGAGGTTGGAATAGGGTTGGAAGTCGGCGATCTTCTTGATGGGATGATTCAGTCCATTCAAGAATCGTGCCATTGTTTGCTCATCATCTTCCTTGACATTGGCTCGAATCATGGCTATCTCCATTTCCTTGTAGTATTCTTCAACACTCTTTGTTCCTTGCTTGAGGAGTTGTAGCTTCTTGAAGAGATCGCGGTTGTAGTAGGTTGGTACAAAGCGTGCCTGCATGACATCCTTCATTTTGAGCCCAAGTGGTGATTGGAGGTTCACCTCTTGCTTCGCGGCGTTCAAGGACTTGTTCCCACCATATGAGCACATAGTCTTGGAACTCAAGTGATGCCATAGCGATCTTCTTCTCTTCCTCAAAGTTGTGCAAACGAAAGATTTTGTCGACCTTCAATGCCCATGAGAGGTACTCTTCCGGATCATTGCTTCCATTGAACTTGGGCATTGTGAACTTGAGCTTGCCATAGCGTTGCTCTTCATTGTGTTGTTGGCGATGGTGATGATGACGTCCTTGACGTGGAGGATAGTCATCCTCATGTTGCTCTTGGCGCGGAGGAAGTCCATGATCAACTTGCTCTTGTTGAACTTGAGGTTGAAGAGGAGCTGGACGAGCTTGTGGAGGGGCTTGTGGAGCTTGACGTTGCACACGCGGTTGGTAGTTCCTCTCTTGGATTTCTTCTCGAAGAGCTTCCTCTTGATTGCGCCGTTCGCGATTGCGGTTGGTGATGGCTCGACTTGATTCTTGAAGGGCACGTTGCGCCTCAAGAGCTTGCGCTTCTCGTTGTTGTTGTTGAAGACGTTGAGCCTCGGCGTCTTGTTCTTCTTGGTGTAGACGCGCTCGTTCTTCTTCTTGGCGCCGTAGTCGTTGCCATTCTTGAGCTTGAGCAAAAGCCACTTGGTTTGATTGAGGACGAGGGACTTGCTCATCGACTTGCTCTTGTGAATGCTTGTCTTGTAGTGGGTTCCGAGATGCATGACGGTCTTGACGCGCGGCTCGTCGAAGAATGGTCGATGATGGTGTACTTGTGTCGGAGAAGGTGTTGTCGGAGTGTCGACTCGAGCGGCTCCGTCTTGAGGAGGAAGAAGTGGAATGATGCCGGTTCCTCATCAAGGCGCGGATCTCGTCCATTCTTGCATCATTTTCTTGCTTGTGGGAGTCGAACTTGTCGTCGAAGTAGTCTCTTGTACGTTGCTCGGAGAGTCGCAAGTCGGTGGCGAGGTTGTCGATGCGGTCGCTCATAGCTTGTTGCTCTTGGTGTAACGCCCTTTGAGCACCAAAGAGGTGGCTCTTTGTGACGAATGATGACATGTCATCGCCGTTCTCGATGAGAGGTGGATTTGTAGAAGAACTTGGCCTATCCATCATACCAAGCAAAATGTAAGTGGTAGAAGGAAAAGAACGTGTACCAAATGTACCTTGACCGATGTTGAAGATGAATCAAGTTCACTCAAATGCGGACAATGAAATAGCACTGTTGGTACCAATTCTTGTCGGTTCTCACACCTACACAAGTAAAAGCTTTTGGTGGAGCTTGGTTAGGATGGTGGCACAAAATTTGATGCAATTGAAAGCGAGCTTCAATAATGTTGGAAAAGGTTCACAAATTTGCAAATGCAACAAGTAGACCAAGCAAGTATGGGTACACGGAAACACACACACAAATAGGTAAATGGGATTGTGCCATCCAAAAGTGAGCCAAAATGTGGAAACCACGAAAATGCTCTTGTTGCACAATACTAGAGAGACGCTAGCACGATTGCACAATAGGCGGATACGCAAACTTGTGCACAACCTACTAGGAAAAATGCAACTATCTCTATCCCAAGTATGCTATATGTATGGTATTTGGTGCAATGATCCAAGATGATCCAATATGACAATCTTAATGTATTATGATGCTATGGTTCTTGCTCATAAGCTCTTTGCTTATCTTTCCTCTTTGCTTAAAAGCTTGGGTGGCTCTTTCACTTTTGAGCTCTTTTCTCATGCAATACTTCACGAACCAAGATAGCAATTGTGTATGCGATGACAACTTTGTGACACACAAGTGGATCCCAAGATATGCACCACTATGGTATGGTATGTATGTTATGGAGTATGATCCCTAATGTGCACAAGTCACGTTGCTGGCAATACTCAATGGCTAGTCTCGATGGGTAAGCTACGCAAAATGAGGCAATGTGGGTTATCAATGCAATTGCAAGTTATGACAAAGATGCCATCGAAGTTACCGTCCTTGGCAATGTTGAGTAGTCGAATGGAGTTGAGCGGTGGTGATGATGACGTTGAACCGTACCTATATAGCCGAAACACAATAGGACACGGGAACCACAACTCAAATTTCAAAGACCAAAACGTATCAAAATCGACATAGGAGGTAGCAGTGAGCGGTGGTGGTGGTTATGGAAAGTGTTGTGGGTATGCGGAAGAAGTCATGGGCACGGTGGCAAAATTTGGCGAAGGTATGGTGAAATGGGCGCGGGGGTGGAGTTGCTGTCTCCCAGGGGCCGGATGTCCGGGGCACCGGATTTCCGGGGTACACGGGCTGGATGTCCGGGCTCTGGATCGGGGACGAACACGATGAACTCCACGGGGGAAAATGCAACTCCGGGGCAAAATTCGGACGAATTGGTGGATGGAAAAGGGTGGGGAGGGTGGGGAAAGCTAGATCCACACGCAGCAACACAAATCCATGGACCAAATCCAACAAAATTTCATCACACCAACAAATCACAAAAAAAATTCGGGGCTATTTTTGGTGGGGATTTTCGGATTTAGGACGAAAACAACAAAATCAAGCTAGAAAACACGGAGTAGGGGCTCCAAAAACGTGATCAACGTGGCTCATGATACCAAGATGATGTAGGGTGAAACCCTAGGTGGATGATCTTTCACGTTTGGAGGGATCCTACAGGGAATCACGAAGAACACGCGGAAGAACTCGAGGGACGAAACACAGGGAGAACAAGAGAAAACGCTAAACCGACAGAGAATCAATCACACGAGTGCTAGATCACCGAACACAAAGAGATACATATGATCCACAATCAACAAAGGTAAGGATACAAAGGATAGTTCTTCTCCTAACGGAGGTCTTGATGGTCTTCCCTAGAAAGGGGTCTTGAATCCTCTTGGGGGATCTTCTCCGAAGAGGTCCTGAGCTCCGAGGAGAAGTATCCAAGTGGATGAGCAAAGGCTCTCACACAAATATGAGCTAATCCAATGCTAAACCTAGAAAGAGGAAGGGAAAGGAGTATATATAGTCTAGGGGGGCGAAGAGGTACATGGGCTTCGGCCCTTACTGCGCACACACAGGCGGAGCCGGATGTCCGGGCGTCGGGCCGGATGTCCGGGGCTTCCGGAGGCGCCAGATGTCCGGACCAGGACGCCGGATGTCTGGGCTGGAGGGTTGAACTTCTGTGGTTCCTGGTGCGAGGCGCTGGATTTCCGGGGCTTTGGCCGGATTTCCAGGCTGAGGCCGGATGTCCGGGCTGGACGCCGGATGTCTGGGCCCTGGAGACTTGCCAGACTTGGCTGTTGCGGATGGAGAAGCTCCAGGGGCCGGATGTCTGGGGCCTGGGCCGGATGTCCGGGGCCTGGAAGGTGATCTTGTCCGTTTCAGCTGGTTCTCTTCATCCGCGGAGTGGGCAGCTTGTCCGTCTTCACGTGCATTCTTGGGAGGTTCTTCTTGACACCTAATCATGCATGGTATATCGGACTTAGGTAGTAGCCATGTCTCGAGAGGATCATATGAGATATCACTTAGGAGAGAAGTCACCTCGGCTTCGAGAGCTCTAGCACGTGCTCTAGTCATGGGTCCTCTTGAGGCTTGGTGAGGCGATGGTAGGTCCATGGGGATGACCAAGGGATGCTCCGCATCAGCTCTCAGGAGCTTGTTTCGTCAACTCTTGGGATTGAGAGGTTGACGAGTATACATGAGTACCTACACAAAACAAAGACCAAGGAAAAATTGTGTGTGCATGGTATATGTACACATCATCCATCATGATGCGCATGTGCATGTGTCGGTTAGCACAAAATATCCAATGCTCAAATAAATGAGATGCATGATATAGAAACATGTCATCCATCATGATAGGGTTGTTATTATGAATGGCATAATGGAGACTCAAAGGATGTAATGCATCATGAGAAATATCTAGAGCATTGTTATTCATGGAATGCATATGGTGCACGCAATTATGGGAATCATGCAAAGTATGAAATGCATCAAGATCTCCTAATATGTATGAGGAAACTATGGGGTCTCCTCATGAGCAAGAGTAGAAACATCACGTGGAGAATATTGACAACATCCAAAACAATGCATATTTGGTTCAATGTGATCATGGCATGGCATAGTAGATGAATTGCGCAAATCATGCAAAGGAAGTATGGCAATATCATCACATGAAAAACAAAAGCCAATGACCATCATCTCGTCATCTATGCCATAAGTGCAAATGGGATTGATTTTAATGGGGCATGCATAGTTACTATGTTGAGATTGTAATGATGCAATATGGGAGATCTCACTCATAGCATATGACAAGTTCAATGGGTTGTCAAACATGATGTGACAAAAAGAATTTTCACATGATATCCTATGGAGCATAGCATCACAACTAGGCAACTGAACATGCTCATCATCATATTCATCATAAATAGGTAAGTCAAGGCATGAAGAAGTCTCACTAGCATGAAGCATGGTAATAGGTGGGTCAACATCATGGGAGCAATCGATGTCAAGATATTCCACTAGTGGGACAAGAGAAGTACCATCACCTATGTTACCTTTGGAGCGTCGCTCATGTGTTGTAGGTTAGGTGTTGAAGATCGTCTCGTTGTCATCTTCATCTTCATGGAACCATGTGGGGGTGCATCATCGTGCACAATGGCCATCGGTTTTCCCATTGGAGGGATGGACTCGTCGAGGATAGGCATGTCGTCATGTAGGAGACCTAGCACCAAAGAAGAAAACACACTAGGAGTAGAGGTTAAGTCGTTAGAAATCATAGTGGCCTCACATGCCGTGTCAACTACCTCACTCACTACATGTTGTGGCTCACTCACTCTCTCAAGGATGCTCTCACTCATATGGTTGGTGGAGTCACTCAAATGGCGCTCAACCTCACATAGGATGTGTGGCATGCTCTCATGTGTGGGGCTAGTGGTGGTCTGATAGAGGCAAAGGTGTCCCGTCTTTCGATGAGATGATGGATATCGCTTTGGTGGAAGTCGACTTTGACAATCCGACTACGAACGTGCGAGGACGTCGCGCCTTAGCAATCGCTAAACCAACTCCGAGAGGTTATTGACCACGCCGGAGCACGATCAACCTGACCACGAGGGTCTGTTTCCTGCGACAAACGAAGAACAAGCAAGAAACTGAGATTGCAATCTGGATATTGCGAATATAAGATGAAAGCTTTATTGATCCAAGTGGGGTTCTGTGACGCCTTTGTCTGGTCGTTGAACACAAACGAAGTACGCGAAGTTGCAGCTATGGCGAACTTTTAATCTAAACAAAACCCAAAGTCTAAACGACGCCCTAAGGGCTGTATATATGGAGGAAGAGGGGGGGGGGATTTCGTGGCCCCTCAGGGAGGGGTCCGAAACCAACCCTAACTCTTGTTTCCTCATACGTACGGACTCTAAAAATAGTGATAGAGGCAAAGGTGTCTTGTCTTTCGATGAGATGATGGATTTCGCTTTGGTGGAAGTTGACTTTGACGATCCGACTACGAACGTGCGAGGACGTCGTGCCTTAGCAATCGCTAAACCAACTCCGAGAGGTTATTGACCACGCCGGAGCACGATTTACCTGACCACGAGGGTTTGTTTCCTGCGAGCAAACAAAGAACAAGCAAGAAACTGAGATTGCAATCTGGATATTGCGAATATAAGATGAAAGCTTTATTGATCAAGGTGGGGTTCTGTGACGCCTTTGTCTGGTCATTGAACACAAACAAAGTACGCGAAGTTGCAGCTATGGCGAACTTTAATCTAAACAAAACCCAAAGTCTAAACGGTGCCCTAAGGGCTGTATATATGGAGGAAGAGGGGGGGAATTTCGTGGCCCTTGGTGGAGGGGTCCGAAATCAACACTATCTCTTGTTTCCCCACACATACCGACTCTAAAAATAGCCTATACTTATGTATTTCGAAATTACAAGGGCCTGGCCCAGTAATAAGGTGATGCAGCACCTAGAATAGCCTCGAGACGAAATTTATGAAGTGGCATCTTGTATATTTCGTCCAAGGCTTCATGCACCCATTATGATGGCTTCAAAGTCCAGAAATCATCACTTGTAACTCCGTTCTTGTTCCCCTTGCGCATGGCATCATCTCCATGCTTGTTCTTGCTCCAATGTTCATCCTTCTCCAAGCTAGGCCCTTCATTTGTAAGAAAAACAAATGTATCCAATTTAGGCAGCATCATATTCTCTTGAACATTAGAATCATTATCAAGAAACAAAAGTACCTGGTAATTTAGTTGGCGTGCGCGAGCTCTAGTAATTGGCCAGTATATGTAGCAGTAGGGGCTGTGGGTGTAACAATGGTATTGATGTCCTCATCATCCTCCCCTTCTTGAAATGAAGTCGTCCTCGACGGAAGCTCATCATCCTCACCCAAATAAGGTTTCAAATCTGCAATGTTAAAAGTGGGACTAACCCCAAAATCTACAGGCGGCTCAAGTTTATATGCATTATCATTTATTTTCTCTAACACCTTAAAAGGACCGTCAGCACGTAGCATTAGCTTTGATTTGCGCAAATCAGGAAATCTATCCTTACGCAAATGTAACCAAACAAGATCTCCAGGTGCAAAAACAACATGTTTTCTACCCTTATCTCCAGCAAGTTCATATTTAGCATTCATACGCTCAATGTTTTCCTTAGTTAACTCATGCATTTTTAAAATCAATTCAGCACGTTGTTTACCATCAAAATTAACCTTCTCCGAAGATGGAAGAGGCAACAAATCAATAGGCGCACGAGGTAGGAAACCATACACAACTTCAAAAGGGCACATCTTAGTAGTAGAATGCAATGAACGATTATAAGCAAATTCAATATGAGGCAAGCATTCCTCCCACATTTTCTTATTATTCTTCAAAATAGCTCTAAGCATAGTAGACAAAGTTCTATTGACTACTTCAGTTTGTCCATCAGTTTGGGGGTGACAAGTAGTACTAAAAAGCAGCTTAGTCCCCATCTTAGCCCATAAACATCTCCAAAAGTGGCTAAGAAATTTAGTATCACGATCTGAAACAATAGTATTTGGCACACCATGCAAGCGAATAATTTCACGAAAGAACAAATCAGCAACATTAACAGCATCATCGCTTTTATGACATGGTATAAAGTGTGCCATTTTCGAGAATCTATCCACGACAACAAATATGCTATCCCTCCCCTTCTTTGTTCGAGGTAAACCTAAAACAAAGTCCATAGATATATACTCCCAAGGAACACTAGGTACAGGCAAAGGCATATATAAACCATGAGGATTGAGTCGTGACTTAGCTTTTTGACATGTAGTGCAGCGAGCAATAAAATGCTCAACATCCCGTCTCATCTTTGGCAAAAAGAAATATGTAGCAAGTACGTCCTCCGTCTTCTTCACGCCAAAGTTTCCCATTAATCCTCCTCCATGCGCCTCCTGCAACAACAAAAGACGAACGGAGCTAGCTGGAATGCATAGCTTGTTAGCACGAAACACAAATCCATCGTTAACGACAAACTTGTTCCACATTCTTCCTTCTTTACAATTATGCATTACATCTTTAAAATCAGCATCATGCACATATTGATCTTTGATGGTCTCCAAACCAAATATTTTGAAGTCAAGTTGTGAAAGCATAGTATAGCGACGAGACAATGCATCAGCAATAACATTTTCTTTTCTCTTCTTGTGTTTAATCACATAAGGCAAAGTCTCAATGAATTCAACCCATTTAGCATGTCTACAGTTCAGTTTAGCTTGACTTTTAGTATGTTTCAAAGATTCATGATCAGAATGTATAACAAATTCTTTGGGCCATATATAATGTTGCCATATTTCTAAAGTCCGAACAAGAGCATATAATTCTTTATCATAAGTAGAATAATTCAGACTAGGCCCACTCAATTTTTCAGAAAAGTATGCAACAGGTTTGCCATCTTGTAATAACACACCTCCTAATCCAATTCCACTAGCATCACATTCAAGCTCAAAAGTCTTATTAAAATCAGGAAGTTGGAGTAAAGGAGCATGTGTTAACTTATCTTTCAATACCGTGAAGGCATCTTCCTGTGCGGTACCCCAAAGAAAAGGCACATCTTTCTTTGTAAGCTCATTGAGAGGTGCGGCAATGGTGCTGAAATCTCTCACAAAACGCCTATAGAATCCAGCGAGGCCAAGAAAACTCCTCATTTGTGTGACCATTTTGGGCTGCGGCCAACTCTCAATAGCTTCAATCTTGGCTTTATCAACTTCAATTCCCTGTGGAGTAACAACATAGCCAAGAAAAGATACTCGGTCGGTGCAAAAGGTGCAGTTCCCAAGGTTACCAAACAAACGTGCATCACGTAGAGCAATAAAAACAACACGTAAATGTTCCAAATGTTCTTCCAAAGATCTGCTATAAATCAATATGTCATCAAAGTAAACTACCACAAATCGTCCAATGAAAGCACGTAAAACTACGTTCATTAATCTCATGAAAGTAGTAGGTGCATTAATTAACCCAAAAGGCATGACTAACCACTCATATAATCCAAACTTAGTTTTAAATGTTGTTTTCCATTCATCTCCCAATTTCATACGAATTTGATGGTATCCACTACGCAAATCAACTTTGGAGAATATTGTAGAGCCACTCAATTCATCAAGCATATCATCTAGCCTAGGAATAGGATGACGATAACGAATAGTAATATTATTAATGCCTCTATAATCAACACACATATGTGATGTACCATCCTTTTTCGGCACTAGAGTAATAGGAACAACACAAAGACTAAGGGATTCGCGTATATAACCTTTGTCGAGAAGCTCTTGTACTTGACGCATAATCTCTTTTGTCTCCTCTAGATTGGTACAGTATGGCGCATGGTTTGGCAGTAAAGCACCGGGTATTAAGTCAATCTGATGCTCAATCCCTCAAATAGGTGGTAATCCCGGTGGCACGTCTTGTGGAAAGACGTCAGCGAACTCCTGCAAAATGTTAGTGACAGCAGGAGGCAAAGAGGAAGGCACGTCCTCGAATGAAAATAATGTCTCTTTGCACACAAAAGCATAGCAAACAGATTTGCTGAAATCTAGCTCATCAATATCAGATTTGGTAGCAAATAAACATGCACTTTTCAATTTAATTTCAGAAGCAACACTAGATGGTTTATTATTAGGCTTCATTTGTTGCTCAAATTCTTTTGCCACAATCTGATTTTCACTCTTATTCTTCTCCTCCTTTGCTTTATTAGCTCTATTAATATCATCTTTCAAAATGGAATCAGGAGTCATAGGAAGCAAAGTAATATTTATATCCTTATGAACAAGAGTATACTGATTGTTTCTACCATGGTGTACAGAATTTTTATCAAATTGTCATGGTCTACCAAGTAATAAGGAATATGCTTGCATAGGTACCACATCACAATCAACATAATCAGCATATGTAGATATACTAAAATGCACACGAACAGTACGTGTTACATTAACCTTGCCGCTATTGTTGAACCATTGGATGTAGTAAGGATGTGGATGTGGTCTTGTGGTGAGAGAAAACTTCTCCACCATCTCCATGCTAGCCAAGTTGTTACAGCTCCCTCCGTCTATGATGACGTGCACAGAACGTTCCTTCACAACTCCCTTGGTATGGAACAAATTGTGCCTCTGATTTTATATCAGCTTGTGTGACCTGCACACTCAAAACACGTTGAGCAACTAAACATTCATAAATGTCAGCGTCTTCAGGAGCCATGTATTGCGTCTCATGATCAGAATCATCTCCACCATGTTCTTCACGTGTAATAAGAGCCAAAGTCTCCTCATCATAGTCACTAGAGGACTCATACCCACCATCCTTAGTAGCAATCATCACACGCTGAGATTTGCATTCTCGTGCATAATGACCTCTTCCTTTACAACGACGACAAATAATATCACGTGTGTGCCCTGTTGATGCCATGGAAGAAGAAGAGCTCTGTGTAAGTCCGGCAGGTGCGCTCTTGGCAGATAGTGGTGGTTGTGCCTGCTTTCTTGTATCACGGCTGGAGGTGGCACCTGATGTAGGTGCTGGTGTAGTGGAAGTAGAAGATGCACGCGGTGTCCATGAGGAAGGTCAACCTGCAGAAAAGTTAGTGCGCGCCATTGCTTGTCGATCCTGCACTTGACGTTCAGCTTTACAAGCAAGATGGAATAAACGAGTGATATTAGTATACTCCTTATACTCTAGAATGGTCTGAATCTCTCTATTTAATCCACCCGTAAAACGTGCAAGCATAGCTTCATTCTCCTCAACAATACCACATCTAATCATGCCAGTTTGTAATTCCTGATAATATTCTTGTACAGAATTTTTTCCTTGTCTTAAACGCTGCAATTTTTGAAGCAATTCACGTTGATAATATGGTGGAACCCAATGAGTACGCCTAGCAGTTTTCAAAGCAGCCCAAGTAGCCGGAATAGGATATAATCTACAATGTTCAGACCACCATACACATGCAAAACTAGTGAAAGCACAAACAGCAGCAGCAACCCGTCTCTCCTCGGGATATTGTAAACATGTAAAACATTGTTCAGTTTCTAACTCCCAAGTAAGATATATATCAGGAACATATCTACCCTCAAATGGTGGAATATTCAATTTCAGTTTAGGAATATGGACATCATCTCGTACCTGAGGTGGTGGTGCAGGCCTACCACTATGAATATATACCTGAGGTCGACCTGCTGGTGGTGGTGCTGGTGGCTGCACGTAGTTCTGATTTTGATCAACCTCATCCTCATAATCGCTCGCATACTCATCATCCTCCTGGGTACGAGTAGCAGCAGTAGCAGGAGCCAAAGAAGCATCAACAACAGGAACAGCAGCACCAGAAGTTTGGCCATCCTCAATAGGAACACGCTTCGCTCGTCCACACTAATTCGGAAGGAGGCGTTGTTGTTGTTGTTGCAGAGGTGCGATAGGTGCAGCCGGTGGTGGTTGTGGAAAATGCGCGAGCAATTCATTAAACTTGCTATCAAACTTTGTTTCGAACGTCTTCTCAATGCCATCTATCTTCTCCATGGCCTCGTCAAATCTGTTTAGCACATCTTGCACCTGTCCACTCATCATTTGCTGAAATTTATCATGTAGCTGTTTGTTCGTCAGGTTCTCCCAATCAGTCTCATCGGCTTGTGATCCTACCATGGTTAGCAGCAAATAGAAACACATAAGAATATGATCCTAGAGACTACTAAGAAGTGGTGGTGGTGTATCACAAACCCGTCAAGCAAATCTCAAATTCTTACCAGTTCTTACCCAGCAGCAGGTGGTGATCGGCAACTGTTGTAGTCAAAACTCTCAAAGCTTGGATAGAGCGATTACCAGGGAGAGTCAAACGCACGACGTAGATGTATGTGGAGCTGGGAAGACTTATAATATGGTAGAAAAAAGGGTCAGCAATAATCAATTCAGAGATGCAAAGTTGAATAAACGCTCAACGACGGTACTATGCTGGTCCTAGGCTAGACCATGCTAGAGACGCGAGCCTAGAACACTAACAAAATCACGGCGCTGCACGTAAACAAGGGAAAGGCACACTCTGGAATTGTTTTTTTTTGCTCCTTTTTTTTGTGCTGCTTTTTTTTGCGCTGCTCTTTTTCCGGCGACGGTACTGTGCTATTTTTTTCGCTCCTTTTTTTTGCGCTGTTTCCTGCGAGCAAACGAAGAACAAGCAAGAAACTGAGATTGCAATCTGGATATTGTGAATATAAGATGAAAGCTTTATTGATCAAGGTGGGGTTCTGTGACGCCTTTGTCTGGTCGTTGAACGCAAACGAAGTACGCGAAGTTGTAGCTATGGCGAACTTTAATCTAAACAAAACCCAAAGTCTAAACGGTGCCCTAAGGGCTGTATATATGGAGGAAGAGGGGGGAATTTCGTGGCCCTTGGTGGAGGGTTCCAAAATCAACCCTATCTCTTGTTTCCCCACACATACGGACTCTAAAAATAGCCTATACTTATGTATTTCGAAATTACAAGGGCCTGGCCCAATAATAAGGTGACGCGGCACCTAGAATAGCCTCGGTACAAAATTTATGAAGTGGCATCTTGTATATTTCGTCCAAGGCTTCATGCACCCTTATGGTGGCTTCAAAGTCCTGAAATCATCACTTGTAACTCCGTTCTTGTTCCCCTTGCGCATGGCATCATCTCCATGCTTGTTCTTGCTCCAATGTTCATCCTTCTCCAAGCTAGGCCCTTTGTTTGTAAGCAAAACAAATGTATCCAATTTAGACAGCATCATATTCTCATGAACATTAGAATCATTACCAAGAAACGGAAGTACCTGATAATTTAATTGGCGTGCGCGAGCTCTAGTAATTGGTCCAGTATATGTAGCAGTAGGGGCTGTGGGTGTAACAATGGTATTGATGTCCTCATCAAATAGCCTATACTTATGTATTTCGAAATTACATGGGCCTGGCCCAATAAAAAGGTGACGCAGCACCTAGAATAGCCTGTGGACAAAAATTATGAAGTAGCATCTTGTATATTTCGTCCAAGGCTTCATGCACTCATTATGGTGGCTTCAACGTCCTGAAATCATCACTTGTAGCTCCGTTCTTGTTCCCCTTGCGCATGCCATCATCTCCATGCTTGTTCTTGATCCAATGTTCATCCTTCTCCAAGCTAGGCCCTTCATTTGTAAGCAAAACAAATGTATCCAATTTAGGCAGCATCATATTCTCATGAACATTAGAATCATTACCAAGAAACGAAAGTACCTGGTAATTTAATTGGCGTGCGCGAGCTCTAGTAATTGGTCCAGTATGTATAGCAGTAGGGGCTGTGGGTGTAACAATAGTATTGATGTCCTCATCATGGTCACACTCATCCTCTCATAGGAAATGCTCCCAATGTCACGTATGGTGGAGTCACTCATGTCACTCATGTGGTGGTGGCTCTCCTCACATGGCACTTGGGGCATCTCGACATATGTGGGTGTCGGAGAGATGTAGGTGCAAATGTCTCCATGCTCAACTCCTATCGCCATGGTCGAAGGGGATGGCCCTTGCTCGACCTTCTTGTTGCCGTCTTGTTGTTGGAGGCCCATATGATGTGGCACCTCATAGGTCGTCTCCATGACCGAAGGGAGTTTCCTATGTTCGGCCATCTTCCTTGAGGGGCTTCCAAAGATGGAAGTGTCGCCCTCGCTCGTAGGTAGTCGCCTTGTACTTGATGAAGTCGTTGTAGGCGTACTCGTAGGAAGTAGGCGACGATGCCGTACGTCCAAAGGCGAAGGTGCCTTCATAGCACTTGGCGAAGATACCGAAATGGTGGTGGTAGTCGTAGCACCGTCTTGGTGGTGGTCGTCTTGCGGTCTTCTTTTGTGCTCTTGAAGCTTGGACTTGTCGTGAGGTAGGGCTTGTTGGGACTTGTGCATTTGCTCTTGTGGAGCATCTTCATGATGATGATGCCGTTGTCGCGCTTGAGCTCATAGTAGATGTCGTTCGTCATCGTCGTGCACATGATGCTTGGAGGTGACTTGCCTTTCATGGCGATGTTGATCACGAATGTGATGGTGGTCGCTATGTAGATGTGGACGAGGACGATTTGCACTTGCATCGTTTCCGCGCTCCGAAGACTTGTGTCTTGAATGTCGCCGCCTTGAAGATGACGAAGGGGAAGGAGACTTGATCAAGGCTCTAATCTCCTCCATCCTTGCATCTTGCTCCTCTTTATGTGTGGAAAGCTTCTTGTCGATGTAGTCCCTTTTCCTTGCTTCGGAGTGATGAATGTCGATGGAGATGTTCTCGATGCGCTCTCGCAATCTTGATTGTGCGCCTTGCATTTGTCATTGTAGATCGAAGATGGACGCTTTGTAGATGTAGTTGTTCACTCCATCGTTGTTGTCGTAGACCGGAGAGGAAATGCCTTGCCTATCCATCACAAGACTCGAGCAAATATGAGTGGGAGAAAGAGAAGAACTTATACAATTGTACCTTGACCGATGTTGATAATGAATCAAGTTCACTCAAATGCGGACAATGAAATAGCACTATTGGTACCAATCCTTGTCGGTTCTCACACCTACACAAGTAAAGCTTATAGTGGAGCTCGGTGAGGATAGTGGCACAAAACTTTAATGCAAAATGTTAGCAAGAGTCAATAATGTTGAAAGAGATTCACAAAATCGCAAGCGAAACAAATGGACCAATAGCAATATGTGGCACACGGAAACACACACACGGATAGATAAATGGGGTCGTGCAACCAAGGAGTGAGCACAAAATGTGGAATCCACGGAAAACGCTCGTATTGCACAACTCAAGAGAGACGCTAGCACGATTGCTCAATAGGCGGATACGACACTTGTGCACAACCTATAAGATGCAAAATGGATAAACTTTCTATCCCAAGTATGCTATTTATGTACGGTTCCCGGTGTTTCTCTCAAGATGATCCAAGATGATCGGATATGACAATCTTATGTGCAATGTGGTATGATGCTATGGCACTTGCTTACAAGCTTCTTTGCTCTCTTTCTTTTGCTTAAAAGCTTATTCTCTTTTTTTTTGTATGGCCAATTTTGCACAATGCACAAACCAAGATAGCAATTGTGTATATGCGGGAACAAACTTGTGACACAAGATATGATACCAATATATGCACCACAATGGTATGGTATGTATTAAATGGGAAGTATGATCACTAATGTGCACAAGTAACGTTGCCGGCAATACTCAAATGGCTAGTATCGATAGGCAAGTAACGCAAAATGGGCTAGGGGTTAACAATGCAATGGCAAGGGGAATATACAATGGTGTCGTCGAGGTTACCGTCCTTTGCGATGATGAGAGGCGGTGTTCTTGATGTAGATACCGAGAAGATGGAGACTCGTCCCTAAGTAGCTGAAACACCTTAGGAAATGGAAAAACCGCGAACTCAAAATCTCAAATGACAAATGTCAAATGGTGGTAGTGGAAAGCAGTGGTGGTTTTGCACTAGGCAATGCGGAAGTGGGATGATGGGTTATGCGAGTCAATGTTGAAGTTGCCGTCCCTAAGTAGCCGAAACACCTTAATAGACACAAGCCACAACTCAACAAGCTCAAACAAAATTGGGTTAAGTTGGGTTGGCGAAATGTATGGTGGGCAAGGTTATGCGGAAGTGGTGGTGGTGGTTGATGAAGAAGCAATTGTCCCTAAGTAGCCGAAACACCTTAGGAGACTCGAATCACTACTCAAGCAACCACTAATGCTATGGCAAGCAAAATGGGTTAGGTTGCGGAAGTCGGTGGTGGCTATGCGAATGATATGGTGGTGGCCCTAGGCAAAGATGCTAATATTCACAAAATTTGATGGACTCAAATGATGTTGGTGGTATTTTTGTGGGATGGGGGATGTCAATAGATTCAAAACGAGCTAAAGAACGTCAAAATCGGAGTTCAGATGAAATTAGTTATGGACAAAACAAAAATCAGCCGAAGTCAAAACCTACAGGTTACGGACGTCTGGAAAGGTCGGATGTCCGGGGCGTCGGACGTCCGGGAAAGTCAGAAATCCGTAAATTTGGTTCGTGTTAGGTGTTCCGGTTGTCCGGAAAGGTCGGACGTCCGGTCATTCCTGGGGCTCCGGACGTCCATAAAATGCCAGTCGTCCGGTGGGTCGGGGTCAACGCGAGATGCGAGCTCGGGGCGCGATTTTGGGTGGAAAATGGAGATTTCGGGGTCAAAATTCGTGGGATTTCGTGGATGAAAGATGGGGAAACTTGGGGAGATGCTAGATCCACTTGAAACCAAGAAAATCCATGGATCAAAATCAAAAAAACATCATCAAACCAACAAATCACAAAAAAAATTGGGGCTATTTTTGGTGGGGATTTTCGGATTTAGGCAAGAACACACAAAATCAAGCTAGAAAAAGAGGGGTAGGGGCTCCAAAAACATGATCAACGTGGCTCATGATACCAAGATGATGTAGGGCGGATCCCTATGGGGCCGATCTTTCACGTTTGGAGTGGATCCTACGGGGAATCATGAAGAACACGCAGAAGCACAAAGGGTAAACACGGGGAAAACGAGAGAGAATCACTAAACCGACAAGGAATCAATCACACAAGTGCTAGATCACCGAGAACAAAGAGTAACACATGATCCACAATCAACAAAGGTAAGGATACAAAGGAACCGTTCTTCTCCGTGAGGAGGTCTTGATGGTCTTCCCTAGAAGGGGTCTTGAATCCGCTTGGGGGATCTTCTCCGAAGAGGTCGTGAGCTCCGAGGAGAAGTAACCAAGTGGATGAGCAAGGCTCTCACACAAATATGAGCTAAACCAATGCTAACCTTATCTAGGAGGAGGGGGAGGAGTATATATAGTCTAGGTCCACGAAGGGGTAAGTGGCTTCGGCCCAACACACGGGCGGACGCACAGGCGTCGGACGTCCGACAGGTACTGCATGTCGGACGTCCGGCGTTTTGGCTCTGGACAGGTGGGGTCAGACGTCCGGTCGGCGTCGGTCGTCCGGGCGCTGGTGAGTGTCGGACGTCCGGTGTTTGGCGGTCGTCCGGGCGCTGTAGGTTGCCTTGGCTGCGGTCGATCTGGCTGGTGGAGTCTCCAGGCGTCGGACGTCCGGAGATCGTCGGTCGTCCGGTGGCTGTTGGACTTCCGAGCGCTGTAGCTTCCCAGCAGCTCTTCCTCTTGTTCCTCGCGCTTGGTGTCCTCGCCGTCTTGTCCAATGCTCGTAGTTGTTCCATGGACTTCCTCTTGGTTCCTGGACATGCATAGGACACATGTTTGAGGTAGTAGCCATGTCTCACATGTGGAAAGTGAAGGTTCATAGAGGAGCGAGTTCACCTTGTTTCCAATGGTGTATCTTCGAGGTCTCGTCATATGTCCTCTTGGGGTTTGGAGAGTAGTCTAAGTGTACATGGGGATGAACGTGGGATGCTCCGCATCAAATCCCCAAGAACAAGATGAACAAAAGAGGGAAAACAAGAGGAACACTCAAGAACAAGTGAAATCACACATCCACTAGACAATCAAACACATAAGATCCACAAGGTACATGAACAATCAAAGGGAAATAAGATACATGGTAGAGTTCATCCCAAATCCTATGAAGGGGATGAGGGCTTGATGATCTAGATAGATCCTTCCCTCAAGGGGGTCTTCATCCACTAGGGATCTTCTCCAATGGAGGCCTTGAACTCCAATGGAGTGTCTCTCTCTCAAGAGGAATCCCACAAGGGGAGGTACATGAGCTAAGCTCTAGTGTTTAGATCTAATCTTAGCTTAGTCTAAATGGAGGAGGAAGGGGAGTATATATAGGTCCAAGGGATGAAGGGGTAAATAGGGACGAGATGGGGATACAAGGGCCAAGCCCAACAGCCACGCACAAGGGGCCCCGTGTGCACGGGGTAAGTGGAGCCCGTGCGCACGGGGTATCCAGAGACCCGACACATGAGCCCGTGCGCACGGGGTTCGGGAGGCCCGTGGACACGGGGGTCCCGTGGGAACGGTACATGCCCGTGCGCACGGGATCTTCAGGACCGCCAGCCTGGGAGGCCCGTGCGCACGGGGTCAGAGGGGCCCGTGCGCACGGGGTCGCCTGGGAGCTGCTGCCTTCTTCTTGGCACTTCCTTCTCCGCTTCCAGGCTTCCGTCTTGGATGGTGTAGTTGTTCTCTTGCACTTGGATTCCTCCATGATGAATGTGTAGCTCCGCTCACACCTAAGTATGCACATGAGAGAGGGGTCAAGTAGTATAACATCCTCGAAGGGTACAAGTGAACACGTGTAAAGGAGATGATTCACCTTTGTATGCATGAAGTAGATGTGGCACGTGTCACTTGCCAAATGGACTCTTGACATGGTGATGTCCATAGGATGCTCCGCATCACCTCTTCCTTTACAACAACGACAAATAATATCACTTGCATGCCCTGTTGATGCCATGGGAGAAGAAGAGCTCCGTGTAGGTCCGGCAGGTGCGCTCTTGGCAGATAGTGGTGGTTGTGCCTGCTTTCTTGTATCACGGCTGGAGGTGGCACCTGATGAAGGTGCTGGTGCAGTTGAAGTAGAAGATGCACGCGGTGTCCATGATGAAGGTCGGCATGCAGAAAAGTTAGTTCGCGCCAATGCTTGTCGATCCTGCACTTCACGTTCAGCTTTACAAGCAAGATGGAATAAGTGAGTGATATTAGTATACTCCTTATAGTCTAAAATGGTCTGAATCTCTCTATTTAATCCACCCAGAAAACGTGCAAGCATAGCTTCATTCTCCTCAACAATACCACATCTAATCATGCCAGTTTGTAATTCCTGATAATATTCTTCTACAGAATTTTTCCCTTGTCTTAAGCGCTGCAATTTTTGAAGCAATTCACGTTGATAATATGGTGGAACCCAACGCGTACGCATAGCAGTTTTCAAAGCAGCCCAAGTAGTTGGAATAGAATATAATCTACAATGTTCAGACCACCATACACATGCAAAACTAGTGAAAGCACAAACAGCAGCGGCAACCCGTCTCTCCTCAGGATATTGTAAACATGTAAATCGTTGTTCAGTTTCTAACTCCCAAGTAAGATATATATCAGGAACATATCTACCCTCAGATGGTGGAATATTCAATTTCAGTTTAGGAAGATGGTCATGATCTTGTACCTGAGGGAGAGCCCTACCATTGTGATTATTTGCATGTGGACGACCTGGTGGTTGTGGTGCAGGTGGTTGCACGTAGTTCTGATTTTGATCAACCTCATCCTCGTAATCTCCCACATAATCCTCCTCCTCCGCATCAGCAGCAGGAGCCATAGAAGTATCAACAGCAGCACCAACAGTTTGGCCAAATGCAAGAGGGACACGGCTCACCAGGCGGAGAGCTATTTCGTGATGTGGAGGTAATCGTTGTTGTTGTTGTTGGAGAGGTGCGTTAGGTGCAGCGGGTGGTGGTGGTGGAAGACGCGCGAGCAATTCATTAAACTTGTTATCGAGCTTTGTTTCGAACGTCTTCTCCATGCCATCTATCTTCTCCATGGCCTCTTCAGATCTGTTTAGCACATCTTGCACCTGTCCACTCATCATTGGCTGAAATTTATCATGCAAATCCTTATTCGTCAGGTTCTCCCAGTCAGTCTCATCGGCTTGTGATCCTGGCATGGTTAGCAGCAATAGGAACACACAAGAATATGATCCTACTAACAAGAGGTGGTGGTGGGTGTCACAAATCCGTCAAGCAAATCTCAAATTCTTACCAGTTCTTACCCAGCAGCAGGCGGTGATCGGCAACTGTTGTAGTCAAAACTCTCAAAGCTTGGAGAGAGCGATTACCAGGGAGAGTCAAACGCACGACGTTGATGTATGTGGAGCTGGGAAGGCTTATAATATGGTAGCAAAAAGGGTCAGCAATAATCAATTCAGAGATGCAAAGTTGAATAAACGCTCAACGACGGTACTGTGTTGGTCCTAAGCTAGACTGTGCTAGAGACGCGAGCCTAGAACACCAACAAAATCACGGCGCGGTACGTAGACAAGGGAGGAGCACACTTTGATTTTTTTTTGCTCCTTTTTTTTGCGCTCTTTTTTTGCGCTTCTCTTTTTTTTTCTTTTTTTGGTGAAAATTCACTATAATGGCAAGTGTCTGAAATCTCTTCCCAAGTCAAGGTAACAGAAGAGACACGAAATTTTTGCGACCAATTTTTATTTTTATTTTTTCACTGCCCGGACCAAAATCTGGAAACGACTAAAAAAACTTTCTATAATGGCACCTGTCTCAAAACACTCAGAAACACCTAAAAATAGGATAGCCAGAATTTTTTTCGACAAGTGCGTTTTCGGAAAATTTTGGGCCTAAACGGAGAGTGGTTTCCGGACCTACTCCGGCAAGGAAACACGAATCGGAAACTAGATGAATCTCGAAAACAAACCTAATATGAAAAGAACTCGGATTGGTGGTGGATATATGGTGGTGGTATATGGCAGCGGTGGTGGTATATGGATACGGATTGGTGGTGGTATATGGATACGGATTCGAAGCGGTGGCGGATAAGCGGTGGTGGTAGATGGCAGGGGCGATGATGATGGTGCGGCGGCGGCGTGACAACTTATGACCAGAACTCGAAACTCTAAAAGACTAGACTCTAAGACTAGCAACTAGACACGACGATGCAACCGCAAATTCAACAACGCAAATACAGAAAAGATTATGCAAAGGCTCAGATTGGTTCAGATAGGATGAACTAACCCTAATTGTTTTTGTGGCTTTTTCGTGGACTATAGGTATGAAGAACAGACTCGATCTAAACTACGAAAAACTGTAAAATCTCACCGAGCAACCTGGAAATCTGATACCACTTGATAGAGGCAAAGGTGTCCCGTCTTTCGATGAGATGATGGATATCGCTTTGGTGGAAGTCGACTTTCACGATCCGACTACGAACGTGCGAAGACGTCGCGCCTTAGCAATCACTAAACCAACTCCGAGAGGTTATTGACCACGCCGGAGCACGATCAACCTCACCACGAAGGTCTATTTCCTGCAAGCAAACGAAGAACAAACAAGAAACTAAGATTGCAATCTCGATATTGCGAATAGCAGAGGAAAGTTTTATTGATCAAGGTGGGGTTCTGTGACGCCTTTGTCTGGTCGTTGAACACAAATGAAGTATGCGAAGTTGCAGCTATGGTGAACTTTTAATCTAAACAAAACCCAAAGTCTAAACGATGCCCTAAGGGCTGTATATATGGAGGAAGGGGGGGGGGGGATTTCGTGGCCCTTGCAGGAGGGGTCCGAAACCAACCCTAACTCTTGTTTCCCCACACATACGGACTCTAAAAACAGCCTATACTTAAGTATTTCGAAAATACATGGGCCTGGCCCAATAATAAGGTGACGTAGCACCTAGAATAGCCTCTAGACGAAATTTATGAAGTGGCATCTTGTATATTTCGTCCAAGGCTTCATGCACTTCTTATGGTGGTTTCAAAGTCCTGAAATCATCACTTGTAACTCTGTTCTCGATCCCCTTGCGCATGCTATCAACTCCATGCGTGTTCTTGCTCCAATGTTCATCCTTCTCCAAGCTAGGCCCTTCATTTGTAAGCAAAACAAATGTATCCAATTTAGGCAGCATCATATTCTCATGAACATTGGCGTGCGCGAGCTCTAGTAATTGGTCCAGTATATGTAACAGTAGGGGCTGTGGGTGTAACAATGGTATTGATGTCCTCATCAACTTATCATGAAGTTCCTTGTTCGTTAAGTTCTCCCAGTCAATCTCATCGGCTTGTGATCCTGGCATGGTTAGCAGCAATAGAAACACACAAAAATATGATCCTACAGACTACTAACAAGTGGGGGTGGTGGGTGTCACAAATCCGTCAAGCAAAACTCAAATTCTTACCAGATCTTACCCAGCAGCAGGCGGTGATCGGCAACCGTTGTAGTCAAAACTCTCAAAGCTTGGATAGAGCGATTACCAGGGAGAGTCAAACGCACGACGTAGATGTATGTGGAGCTGGGAAGGCTTATAATATGGTAGCAAAAAGGTCAGCAATAATCAATTCAGAGATGTAAAGTTGAATAAACGCTCAACGACGGTACTGTGCTGGTCCTAGGCTAGACCGTGCTAGAGACGCGAGCCTAGAACACTAACAAAATCACGGCGCAACACGTAATCCAGGGAGGAGCACACTCTGACTTTTTTTCTCTTTTTTTTGCACTTTTTTTGCACTTTTCCCCCTCGTTTTTTTGCTCCGCAACAAAAAAATTTCGAAAAAGTCTACAAATGGTCTAAAAACTGCCTAACCAGAATTTTCCAGACTTAGTTTTTTTTAAATTGGAACTATTTTTCATGTACGGGTGGCACTGATGTTGGGAAGTCCAACTTGGTAACGAGTCGGAGTATGGCATGATCTGGAAATCAAAATCAAACCAACAAATAGTGGACTCGGACTGGTGGCGGAGATGAATCTAGTGGAAACTCGGACTTGTGGCGGATATATGTAGGGCGGTGGAACACGGACTGGTGGCGAATCACTGATGGGGGTGGACTCGGATTATCGAGATGGCGGTGAATATGTGGTATATGGCAGCGGTGACGATAATGGTGGTATATGGCAGCGGTGATGATGATGATGCGGCAGCGGCGTGATAACTTGTGAACAGAACTAGAAACTCTAAAGGACTAGACACTAAGACCAGCAACTCGACACAACGATGCAACCGCAAATTCAACAAAGCAAAAGACTGAAAAGACTATGCAAAGGCTCAGACTGGTTCGGATATGAAGACCTAACACTAATTTTTTTTGTGGCTTTTTCGTGGACTGTAGGTATGAAGAACAGACTCGATCTAAACTACAAAAACAGTAAAATCTCACCGAGCAACCTGGAAATCTGATACCACTTGATAGAGGCAAAGGTGTCCCGTCTTTCGATGAGATGATGGATATCGCTTTGGTGGAAGTCAACTTTGACGATCCAACTACGAACGTGCGAGGACGTCGCGCCTTAGCAATCGCTAAACCAACTCCGAGAGGTTATTGACCACGCCGGAGCACAAACGAAGTACGTGAAGTTGAACACAAACGAAGTACGCAAAGTTGCAGCTATGGCGAACTTTTAATCTAAACAAAACCCAATGTCTAAACGGTGCCCTAAGGGCTGTATATATGGAGGAAGAGGGGGGGATTTCGTGGCCCTTGGTGGAGGGGTCCGAAACCAACCTTATCTCTTGTTTCCCCACACATACGGACTCTAAAAATAGCCTATACTTATGTATTTCGAAATTACATGGGCCTGGCCCAATAAAAAGTTGATGCAGCACCTAGAATAGCCTCTGGACGAAATTTATGAAGTGACATCTTGTATATTTTGTCCAAGGCTTCATGCACTCGTTATGGTGGCTTCAAAGCCCTGAAATCATCACTTGTAACTCTGTTCTTGTTCCCCTTGCGCATGCCATCATCTCCATGCTTGTTCTTTGCTCCAATGTTCATCCTTCTCCAAGCTAGGCCCTTCATTTGTAAGCAAAACAAATGTACCTGGTAATTTAGTTGGCGTGCGCGAGCTCTAGTAATTGGTCCAGTATGTATAGCAGCAGGGGCTGTGGGTGTAACAATGGTATTGATGTCCTCCTCAGAAGCTGAAGATATGTGTAAAGTCATTCGCAAAAACCTCAAAGTCGCGCAATCGCACCAGAAGAGTTACTATGATGGCAAGCACCGTGACTTGGTTTTTGAGATTGGAGACCATGTCTATCTCTGAGTCTCTACTATGAAAGGCACTAAACGCTTCGGTATCAAAGGGAAGCTTTCCCCAAGATATGTGGCTCCTTTCAAGATTGCTGGTAAAAGAGGCGACCTTGCCTACCAACTCGAGCTCCCTTCCAACTTCTCAAATGTGCATGATGTGTTTCACGTGTCACAACTTCACAAGTGCTTCAAGATGGCCGAGCGCACAATCAAATTCGAAGAGATTGACCTCCAAGAGGACTTATCTTATCATGAGCCTCTCATTCCATTCTTGAAGAAACCGAGCGAAAAACTCGCAACAAGTCGATCAAGTTCCTGAAAGTTAAGTGGTCTCACCATTCCGACCAAGAAGCTAATTGGGAGTGCGAGGATCACCTCTGTTCCAAATATTCGGAGTTCTTTCAGTCCTAGATCTCCTGACGAGATCCTTTTGTAGTGGAGGAGAGTTGTAACACCCCATATGTAGAACTTCCATATTTTGGCAATGTATCCAACCTTGTCATGATCAATTCCAAGTGGTTTCCTCCTTGTTTGTTCCATTTTGGGTTTTGCTTTGTTTTATTTATTGCATTGCCTTGCTATTCTTGTCATATTTAATTTTGCCATTATATGTTTGCATCATGGTCATGTCAATGTTGTGTTGCGCTATGTCTACTTGCTTTCTCATGCATGATATGTTGTTGCATGTTCCATGTATGATCCAAGCATCATCATCAACCCTTCACCCATCACCACTTCTCCTTCCTTTCCTTTCTTTCAATTTTGCAAGTGCACCTTATTCCTACTCCATTAATGTTCAAGTTCTCCTCATAAATCATGCCTCATCCCCTAAACCTCTCTGCCAAATTTCAGCTCATTTGGACTTGATTTGGTTGGGTTCAAACATGCCTCAAGTTTGAATATTATTCAAACTTGTTTTATTTTTTCGACCTCTAAAATGCCCAAACCAATTTTATTAATTAGAGCATAAATCCAGGATCATGAGGGTATTTTTATATTCCTCATATATCTCACCTTCCACCTTGTGCTTTTCTCTTTGTTTTCTATTTGAAGAAAATTAAAGAAAAGAAAAGCAGCAGCCCAACCGCAGTAGCTGTGAAGGCCCAGGCCAGCCCATCTAGCCGCGCGCCAGCCAGCCCAGCCAGCCCGCGCGCATGACACTTTGTCCCTTTCTCACCAATGAACATGCTCACCGCCCTCTGCCTCGCTCCCACGTGGCCCGTCCGGCCCCAGCTGTCAGCGACTGCACGCGTGCCTGCACCCACCTTTTCCCTCTCCTCTCGCCACCGCCATGGGGACCGCGAGCACGAGAGCGCGTGAGCACGTTCCTGATGCCCTAGCATCTTCTAAGCCGTCCCTCCTTGCCCTTCTAGCTTGCTAGGGTTCCCTCTCCCCCTCACCGCCACCGTAGGCCACCTAACCCACCAGATCCGCCATTCTCCGCCATGCTCGAGCGCATCTGAGAGCACGGCCTCGTCACCGGCATGTACCCCATCAACCTCCGC
This sequence comes from Triticum dicoccoides, assembly GCF_002162155.2. NCBI lineage: Eukaryota > Viridiplantae > Streptophyta > Magnoliopsida > Poales > Poaceae > Triticum > Triticum dicoccoides. Next base: position 288,221,836 of record NC_041387.1, on the reverse strand, counting down.
CTCATCAATCGTGTCCAGTGTCTTCTCTGTCGCCAGCTAGGTCGACTCCGTCTTCTTCCACCTCGGCCGCAGTCGTTTGTCCATCGCTGTCGTCGACTCCGTCCTCCTCCTGCCGTCCCGAGCACGCGAGCGTGTTCGTGGTGAGCTGATGCGGAGCATCCTACGGTCATCCCCATGGACCTACCTTCGTCTCATCAAGAGCCAAGAGGACCTATGACACGAGCACGAGCTAGAGCTCTCGAGAACGAGGGGACTTCTCTCCTTAGTGATATCACATATGATCCACTCGAGACATGGCTACTACCTAAGTCCGATATACTATGCATGATTAGGTGTCAAGAGGAACCTCCCAAGTAATCACATGAAGACGGACAAGCCGCCAACTCCATGGATAAAGAGAACCAACGGAAATGGGCAAGCTCACATTCCAGGCCCCGGACATCCGGCCAAGGTCCTGGACATCCGGCCCCTGGAGCGTCTTCATCAGCAACAGCCAAGCTGGCCAAGTCTACAGGGCCCGGACATCCGGCGTCCAGCCCGGACATCCGGCCTCAGCCCGGAAATCCGGCCAAAAGCCCAGAAATCCCGCGCCACGCACCAGGAACTACAGAAGCTTTCGCCTCCAGCCCGGACATCTGGCCGCCTCGCCCGGACATCCGGCCCCTTCGGAAGCCCCGGACATCCGGCCCGTCGCCCGAACATCCGGCCCCGCCTGTCTGCGCACAGTAAAGGGCCGAAGCCCATGTACCTCTTCGCCCCCTAGACTATATATACTCCTTCCCCTTCCTCTTTCTAGGGTTAGCATTGGTTTAGCTCATATTTTGTGTGAGAGCCTTGCTCATCCACTTGGTTACTTCTCCTCAGAGCTCACGACCTCTTCGGAGAAGATCCCCCAAGCGGATTCAAGACCCCTTCAAGGGAAGAAAATCAAGACCTCCTCACAGAGAAGAACGGCTACCTTTGTATCTTTCCTTTGTTGATTTTGAATCTTGTGATACCTCATGTGTTCGGTGATCTAGCCCTTGTATGATCGATACTTGTCGGTTGAGTGATTCTCTCGTTCCTCCCCGTGTTTTCCCCTTTGTGTTTTCCGCACGTTCTTCGTGTTTCCCCATAGGATCCACTCCAAACGTGAAAGATCGGCCCCTAGGGTTCCGCCCTACATCATCTTGGTATCATGAGCCACGTTGATCACGTTTTTGGAGCCCCTACCCCGTGTTTTCTAGCTTGATTTTGTTGTTTTCGTCCTAAATCCGAAAATCCCCACCAAAAATAGCCCCAATTTTTTTGTGATTTTTTGGTGTGATGAAGTTTTGTTGGATTTGATCCACGGATCTGCTTTGCTTCGAGTTGATCTAGCTTTTCCCCTTCTCTCCCACAGTTTCCATCCACTAATTCGTCCAAATTTTTCTCGAAGTTTCCCTTGTGCCCGAGGAGTTCCTCGAGTTCGTCCATGATCCAGGCACCCGGACATCCGGCAGCTGGCCCGGACATCCGGCCCCTGGGAGCAACAACTCCATTCCCCACGCCCATTTCCCCATACTTTCACCCAATTTTTCCCCGGTGCCCACGCTTACTTCCGCATACCCACACCGCTTTCCACAAACACCACCACCACTCACTGCGACCCTCTGATGTCGATTTTGACACGTTTTGGTCTTTGAGATTTTGAGTTGTGCTTCCCGTGGTGATGTAGGGCGTAACCCTAGGTGGACGATCTTTCACGTTTGGAGTGGATCCTACATGGAATCACGAAGAACACGCGGAAGCACAAAGGGGAAACAAGGGGAAAACGAGAGAGAATCACTAAACCGACAAGGAATCAATCACACAAGTGCTAGATCACCGAAAACAAAGAGTAACTCATGATCCACAATCAACAAAGGTAAGGATACAAAGGAACCGTTCTTCTCCGCGAGGAGGTCTTGATGGTCTTCCCTAGAAAGGGGTCTTGAATCCGCTTGGGGGATCTTCTCCGAAGAGGTCGTGAACTCCGAGGAAAAGTATCCAAGTGGATGAGCAAGGCTCTCACACAAATATGAGTTAAACCAATGCTAACCCTAAAACGTACAGGATGAGGGAGTATATATAGTCAAAGGGCGAAGGGGTACATGGGTCACGGCCCAAAGGAGCTGCGCGCAGGCAGAGGGCGCCAGATGTCCGGGCGACGGGCCGGATGTCCGGGCGACGGGCCGGATGTCCGGGCGACGGGCCGGATGTCCGGGCGCTCATGAGGTGCCGGATGTCCGGGCTGGTGGGGCCGGATGTCCGGGCCAGTGGAGTTGACTCTTCTGTGCAATTGAGGGGCGACGCCGGAGGTCCGCTCGGAGGGGCCGGATGTCCGCGGCTTTGGGAGGCGCCAGATGTCCGGGGTGAACGCCGGACGTCTGGGCTGCCGGGGCAAGCTTCTGTGCTCCCTGGACACCAGTGCCGGATGTCCGGGATTTAGGCCGGATTTCCGGTGGGGGCCAGATGTCAGGGCTGGACACCGGATGTCTGGTCCCTGTAGCTTCTTCTGCAGATGCTTCGCCTTGTGGATCTCCAGGGGCTGGATGGCCGGGGTCCTGGCCGAATGTCCGGTGCCTGGAGGTTGTCCTTGCCTTCTTTAATTGGTTCTCTTCTTCCACGGACTTGGGGTCTTGACCATCTTCACGTGCATCCTCGGGAGGGTCCTCTTCGTACCTAATCATGCACAACATTCCAGATTGAGGTAGTAGCCATGTCTCGAGAGGATCATATGAGATATCATTAAGGAGAGAAGTCACCTCGGTCTCGAGAGCTCTAGCACGTGCTCTAGTCATGGGTCCTCTTGGGCTTGGTGAGGCGATGGAAGGTCCATGGAGATGACCGAAGGATGCTCCGCATCATTTCCCCTCCCTTGGGGAAGATCTGACCTCGGATCGAAATCCTCATCACCATGGTACGGGGAGAGATCGGAGATGTTGAAGATGTCGCTCACGTTGTACTTGTCGCGTGGGAGATCGATCTTGTAAGCGTTGTTCTTGTAGCGTGCTAGTACCTTGAAGGGTCCGTCGGCTCGAGGGAGAAGCTTGGACTTACGTTCGTTGGGGAAACGGTCCTTGCGAAGGTGTAGCCACATGAGGTCTCCAATGTTGTATTTCATGGGATGCTTGTTGATGTTGAGCTTGGTCGCGAGTCGTTGTACTTGGCGCTCGATGGTGTGCCTTGTATCTTCATGCATCTTCTTTATGTAGCTTGCACGGGCACTTGCGTCGAGGTTGTTGCGCTCTTGTAGAGGAAGAGGTAGAATGTCGAATGGGGACAACAGGTTGAAGCCGTAGACGACCTCGAAGGGGGACTTGCCGGTCGTCGAATGTCTTCCACGGTTGTAGGGGTACTCGGCAATGGGTAGACACTCTTCCCACTCCTTGATGTTCTTCTTGATCAACACGCGAAGTAGAGTGGATAGTGTACAGTTCGTCACCTCCGTTTGGCCGTCGGTTTGAGGTTGGTATGCGGATGAGAACAAGAGCTTGATTCCGAGCTTGGCGCATAGGGTCTTCCAAAAGTAACTCAAGAACTTGACGTCGTGGTCGGAGACGATTGTCTTTGGTACTCCATGGAGACGCAAGATTTCCCTACAAAAGAGATTTGCAACATGTGAAGCATCGTCTATCGTGTTGCAAGGGATGAAATGTGCCATCTTAGAAAATCGGTCCACAACAACAAACACGGAGTCCTTGCCATTTTGAGTTCTAGGCAAACCAAGTACAAAATCCATGATAATGTCTTCCCAAGGTTGATAAGGAATAGGAAGAGGCATGTAAAGACCATGGGATTGAGCTTTAGACTTAGCTTTGCGACATGTAGAGCATCGGGTGGTGAAGCATGAGACGTGAGGGAACATCTTGGGCCAAAAGTAGTTCTTGGAGAGCGTGGCGAATGTCTTGTCGCGTCCGAAATGTCCCATGAGTCCACCTCCATGAGCCTCTTGCAAAAGGAGCAAACGAAGAGAAGACTCGGGAATGCAAAGTTTGTTAGTTCTCATAAGATAACCATCCCTGATGTAATATTGTTCCCAAGATGTATGCGTCAAACATTTAGCATAAGGAGTTCCAAAAGATGGATCATTAGCATACAAGTCTTTTATGTGCTCAAAGCCAATAACATTCTACTCAAGTTTAGTGACAAGCGTGCATATGCGTGAAAGTGCATCGGCAACTACATTTTCCTTACCCTTAATGTACTTGATCACATAGGGAAAAGATTCAATAAATTCACTCCATTTGGTATGACGCTTGTTCAACTTAGTTTGACCTTTTAAGTACTTAAGCGTTTCATGATCGGTATGGATGACAAACTCATGAGGTCTAAGATAATGTTCCCAAACATGTAGCACACGCACTAAGGCATACAATTCTTTGTCATAGATGGGATAGTTAAGTTGAGCACCGGAGAGTTTTTCACTAAAATATGCAATGGCTCATTTTTCTTGCATCAAAATTCCGCCAATTCCGGTACCACTTGCATCACAATGAACCTCAAAAGTTTTGTCAAAATTAGGCAAAGCAAGAATCGGAGCATGAGCAAGCAAAGACTTGAGCTCATCAAAAGCGGTGGATTGCAAAGATCCCCAAACAAAAGGAGCATTCTTCTTACTCAAGGCATGCAAAGGAGCTGCGATAGTGCTAAAATCTTTCACAAAGCGACAATAAAAACCTGCTAGACCAAGAAAACTACGCACTTGTTGCAAATTGGTGGGTTGGGGCCAAGTTTTAATTGCTTCAATTTTAGATTCATCAACATGGACACCCTTGGAAGATACAACAAAACCCACCTTGCGAAGGGTTTGTAAAACATACCTAACATGATTAAGATGCTCTTTCATGGTTTTGCTAAACACAAGAATGTCATCGAAATAAACCACAACAAAGACTCCAATATAAGGGCGAAGCGCATAATGCACGAGGCGCACGAAAGTACCGGGAGCCTCCGATAAACCCATAGGCATAACTAACCACTCATATAGGCCAAATTTGGTTTTGAAAGCAGTTTTCCATTCATCACCCTCTTGAATGCGTATTTGGTAATAGCCACTTTTAAGATCAATTTTTGAGAAAAAGTTGGCTCCACTAAGTTCATCAAGCATATCATCTAAGCGAGGAATGGGATGCCTATAGCAAACGGTAATAGCATTTATAGGTCTACAATCGGAACACAAGCGGAAACTTCCATCGGGCTTAGGCACAAGTATAACGGGAATGGCGCAAGGGCTTAAGCTTTCACGTACATGACCGTTGTCGATTAGTTGTTGTACTTGCCGTTGAATCTCCTTGGTTTCTTCAGGATTGACACGGTATGGAGCTTTATTTGGAAGTGGCGCTCCGGGGACGAGGTCGAGTCGATGCTCAATGCCTCGTAGAGGAGGTAGACCCGAAGGTAGCTCATCGGGGAAAACATCTTGAAATTCCTGCAAAAGAGATTGAAACACTAAAGGTAGCTCGTGAGAGGTGTTAGTTTTTGGTTCTCCATCCTGGCACACAAGGAAAAAGTGCATCACACTCGATGGGTTCTCACACACTTCTCTCATCTCACTCTTTGTTGCAAATAGTATGAGGTTTTTCTCTCTAGGCGAAGAGGCGCTCAAGTTTGGCTTGTGGCTCTCACTCACTTTTTGGTGGATCACTTTCTCACTCTTCTCTCCACGATGGGTGGCTTGCTTGTCGGCTATCACTTGATTAGGAGACATAGGTCGTAGCACATATTCCTTCCCTTTGATCTTGAAGCTATAGTGATTGGTGCGCCCGTTGTGGATGACACCCCGGTCGAATTGCCATGGCCTACCAAGAAGGAGGTGGCAAACGGTCATGGGGACCACATCACACTCCAAAGTGTCTTCATATGCACCAATTTTGAAGGAGACTTGGACCATGTGCTCAACTCGGAGAGTGCAAGAGTCACTTAGCCATTGAACCTTGTAGGGGTGCGGGTTCTTCCTCTTGACCAATTGGAGCTTGGAGCATAGTTCTTCACTTGCCAAGTTGTGGCAACTACCTCCATCGATGATGACCTTGACGGACCTTCCATTGATGCCGGCCTTGGTGTGGAAGATATGGCATCTTTGGTCTTCTTCTTGTTAATGTTGAAGAGCCAAGACCTTGGAGACAACAAGAGCGAGGCTCGTATCTTCATCACAAAAGACTTGATCATCTTCATCCTCGTTCATGCGCCGGTGCATGGCCACTTGCTCAAAAGCTTCCATTTCATCTTCACTCATTGAGTCGTAGGTGCCATCGTCGTTGAGGATCATGGTGCGCTTGTTTGTGCATTCATAGGACTTGTGGCCTCGGCCGCCGCAGGTGAAACTGATGAGGACATGACTATCTTGGATACGACCAAAAATATTGCATACATGCATATTTGTCAGGTGATTTCTAGTGCAAACTATTCAATAATCTATTTATGTTATCCAGAACAAAAATACTTCACACACTTTTATGTTTTGTCTAATTGCAGGTGTATGGGACATTTGTACAATTCACATATGAAGAAAGGGAGAAATAGATGTTTAAGTGCTATTTAAAAAGTTCTCTCACGTCACTTTTGGGCCAAGAGAAGATAAAGTCCAAGTCTCTCACGTTCTGGATTCAGATTCGGACTGCACAGACATACCTGACTCAAAACGCCAACAACATTTTCATACGGACTCCGAATTGGGTGATTATTTTTTTTCTTGGAATCTAGATTTTGTGCTCTTTCGAGCCCAATTGGATTCACCTTCAAATTCGTCCGGAGCGTTGAGATATCGACGAAACAATCAGACGCTGCAGCAGAATCCGAGTCAAACAACAAGTCCAAAGGTGTTGCATCACCTCCACTTGGGCCCATAAGCCTTGTATGACCTAGGGTTGGTTTTAGAATGCCTTGGGACGTTCTCCCACCTCCTTGGCCGCCATCCCTTCCTCCTATATAAGTAGATCCATCTAGTACCTTTTTCCTTGGGATTTGTTTAGTTAAAAGTTAGCCATTGCAACTTCGTGTACTTTGTTTGTGTCCAACGACCAGACCAAGACCGCATACGGATCCCCACCTTTCTCAATACTTCATACATATTCGCAATATTCAGATTGCTTTTATCACATTCTTGCTCGTTCTTCGATTGCTTGCAAGAATAGACCTTCGGGGTCAGGTTGATCGTGCTCCGGCGTGGTCAATCAACCTCAGGAGATTGGTTTAGCGATTGCTAAGTCGCAATGTCGTGCACGTTTGTAGTCGGATCATCAAAGTCGTCTCCACCAAATCAATAGTTATCATCTCATCGAAAGACCGGGATACCCCGCCTCTATCAGAAACACTTGAAGGAGCTTGTCTTGATGGTCTCATCGGTCAGAGTAGAAGACGAAGCACGCGTCTTGAAGTTGCTTGCAGTAGGAGGAAGACGACTTGAACTTGCCGAAGTTTTCTTGTAACTTGACTTGTCGTTGTTGCTTGGAGAAGGCTTGGTTGATATCAAAGTTGGAGTAGTTGTTGAAGCTTGGATATTGGAGAAGCCGTAGGTCTTGGATGAGTACTTGGCGTACTTGAAGTCATATTGCACTGGACGTTCCGCCTTTGTAGCTTGATGCATGAGCGCAATGAGGTTGAAATAGGGTTGGAAGTCAGTGATCTTCTTGATGGGATGATTGAGTCCATTCAAGAATTGTGCCATTGTTTGCTCATCATCCTCTGTGACATTGGCTCGAATCATGGAAATCTCCATTTCCTTGTAGTATTCTTCAACACTCTTTGTTCCTTGTTTAAGGAGTTGTAGCTTCTTGAAGAGATCGCGGTTGTAGTATGTGGGCACAAAACGTGCTTCCATGACATCCTTCACTTCAGCCCAAGTGGTGATTGGAGGTTCACCTCTTGCTTGTCGGCGCTCAAGGACTTGTTCCCACCATATGAGCACATAGTCTTGGAACTCAAGTGATGACATAGTGATCTTCTTCTCTTCCTCATAGTTGTGCAAACGAAAGATTTTGTCGACCTTCAATGCCCATGAAAGGTATTCTTCGGGATCATTGCTTCCATTGAACTTGGGCATTGTGAATTTAAGCTTGCCATAGTGTTGCTCTTCATTGTGTTGTTAGCGATGGTGATGATGACGCCCTTGACGTGGAGGGTACTCATCCTCATGTTGCTCTTGGCGTGGAGGAAGTCCATGATCAACTTGCTCTTGTTGAACTTGAGGTTGAGGTGGAGCTTGACAAGCTTGTGGAGGAGCTTGTGGGGCTTGACGTTGCACACGCGGTTGGTAGTTCTTCTCTTGGATTTCTTCTCGAAGGGCTTCCTCTTGATTACGCCGTTCGTGATTGCGGTTGGCGATAGCTCGACTTGATTCTTGAAGGGCACGTTGCGCCTCAAGAGCTTGCGCTTCACGTAGTTGTTGTTGAAGACGTTGAGCCTCGGCGTCTTGTTGCTCTTGGTGTAGACACACTCGTTCTTCCTGTTGGCGCCGTAGTCGTTGTCGTTCTTGAGCTTGAGCAAAAGCGACTTGGTTTGATTGAGGACAAGGGACTTGCTCATCGGCTTGCTCTTGTGAATGCTTGACGTGTAGCGGGTTGCGAGATGCATGACGGTCTTGACGCGCGGCTTGTCGAAGAGTGTTCGATGATGGTGTACTTGAGCCGGAGAAGGAATCGTCAGAGTGTCGACTTGAGTGGCTCCGTCTTGAGTATGACAATGTAGATGGAGGCCGGTTCACCAACAAGGCGCGTATCTCGTCCATTCTTGCATTGTTCTCTTGCTTGTGCGCATCGAGCTTGTTGTCGAAGTAGTCTCTTGTACGTTGATCGGAGAGTCGCAAGTCGGTGGTGAGGTTGTCGATGTGGTCGTTCATTGCTTGTTGCTCTTAATGCAAGGCTTGTTGTGCACCAAAGAGGTGGCTCTTGGTGATGTATGATGACATGTCGTCGTCTTGCTCGATGAAGAGTGGGTTGGTAGAAGTACTTGGCCTATCCATCATTTCAAGCAAAATGTGAGTGGTAGAAGGAGAAGAACTTATACCAATGTACCTTTGACCGATGTTGATGATGAATCAAGTTCACTCAAATGCGGACAATGAAATAGCACTATTGGTACCAATTATTGTCGGCTCTCACACCTACACAAGTTAAAGCTTATGGTGGAGCTTGGTTAGGATGGTGGCACAAAATTTGATGCAATTGAAAGCGAGATTCAATAATGTTGTAAAAGATTCACAAATTTGCAGATGCAACAAGTAGACCAAGCAAGTAGGGGAACACGGAAACACACACGCAAATAGATAAATGGGATTGTGCAAACCAAAAGTGATCCAAAATGTGGAATCCACGAAAATGCTCTTGTTGCACAATACTAGAGAGACGCTAGCACGATTGCACGATAGGAGGATACGGAGCTTGTGCACAACCTACTAGGCAATCTTAATGTAGTATGATGCTATGGTTCTTGCTTATAAGCTATTTGCTTATCTTTCCTCTTTGCTTAAAAGCTTTGGTGGCTCTTTGACTTTTGAGCTCTTTTCTCATGCAAAACTTCACGAACCAAGATAGCAATTGTGTATGCTATGACAACTTTGTGACACACAAGTTGATTCCTAGATATGCACCATGGTGTTATGGTATGTATGCTATGGAGTATGATCACTAATGTGCACAAGTCACGTTGCCGGCAATACTCAATGGCTAGTCTCAATGGGTAAGCTACGCAAAAGTAAGGCCATGTGGGATATCAATGCAATTGCAAGTTATGACAAAGATGTCGTCGAAGTTACCGTCCTTGGCGATGTTGAGTAGTCGATGAAGATGAACGGTGGTGATGGTGACGTCCAACCGTACCTATATAGCCGAAACACAATAGGACACGGGAAGCACAACTCAAAATCTCAAAACCAAAATGTGTCAAAATCGACATAGGAGGTAGCGGTGAGCGGTGGTGGTGTTTGTGGAAACGTTGGGAGTTTGCGGAAGTAAGCGTGGGCACCGGGGCAAAATTGGGGGAAAGTATGCGGAAATGGGCGTGGGGGATGGAGTTGCTGCTTCCAGGGGCCGGATGTCCGGGCCAGCTGCCGGATGTCCGGGGCGCCGGATGTCCGGTGGACACGGGGCGGATGTCCGGGCTCTGGATCGGGGACGAACACGATGAACTCCACGGGAGAAATTGCAACTCTGGGCAAAATTCGGACAAATTGGTGGATGGAAATTGCGGGAGAGATGCGGAAAAGCTAGATCAACCTGATGCAAAGCAGATCCATGGATCAAATCCAACAAAACTTCATCACAACAACAAATCACAAAAAAAATTTGGGGCTATTTTTTGGTAGGGATTTTCATATGTAGGACGAAAACAACAAAATCAAGCTAGAAAACACGGGGTAGGGGCTCCAAAAACGTGATCAACGTGGCTCATGATACCAAGATGATGTAGGGCGTAACCCTAGGTGGACGATCTTTCACGTTTGGAGTGGATCCTACGGGGAATCACGAAGAACACGCGGAAGCACAAAGGGGAACAAGGGGAAAATGAGAGAGAATCACTAAACCCACAAGGAATCAATCACACAAGTGCTAGATCACCGAAAACAAAGAGTAACTCATGATCCACAATCAACAAAGGTAAGGATACAAAGGAACCGTTCTTCTCCGTGAGGAGGTCTTGATGGTCTTCCCTAGAAAGGGGTCTTGAATCCGCTTGGGGGGTCTTCTCCGAAGAGGTCGTGAACCCCGAGGAGAAGTATCCAAGTGGATGAGCAAGGCTCTCACAAAAATATGAGCTAAACCAATGCTAACCCTAAAACGTACGGGATGAGGGAGTATATATAGTCAAAGGGCGAAGGGGTACATGGGTCACAGCCCAAAGGAGCTGCGCGCTGGCAGAAGGCGCCGGATGTCCGGGCGACGGGCCGGATGTCCGGGCGCTCACGAGGTGCCAGATGTCCGGGCTGGAGGGGCCGAATGTCCGGGCGCTCACGAGGTGCCAGATGTCCGGGCTGGAGGGGCCGAATGTCCGGGCCAGTGGAGTTGACTCTTCTGTGCACTTGAGGGGCGACGCCGGATGTCCGCTCGGAGGGGCCGGATGTCCGCAGCTTCGGGAGGCGCCGTATGTCCGGGGCGAACGCCGGACGTCCGGGCTGTCGGGGCAAGCTTCTGTGCTCCCTGGACACCAGTGCCGGATGTCCGGGATTTACGCCGGATTTCCGGTGGGTGCCGAATGTCCGGGCTGGACGCCGGATGTCCGGTCCCTGTAGCTTCTTCTGCAGATGCTTGGCCTTGTGGATCTCCAGGGGCTGGATGTCCGAGGTCCTGGCCGGATGTCCGGTGCCTGGAGGTTGTCCTTCGCTTCTTCCATTGGTTCTCTTCTTCCACGGACTTGGGGTCTTGACCATCTTCACGTGCATCCTCGGGAGGGTCCTCTTGGTACCTAATCATGCACAACATTCCGGATTGAGGTAGTAGCCATGTCTCGAGAGGATCATATGAGATATCATGAAGGAGAGAAGTCACCTCGCTCTCGAGAGCTCCTGCACGTGCTCTAGTCATGGGTCCTCTTGGGGCTTGGTGAGGCAATGGAAGGTCCATGGGGATGACCGAAGGATGCTCCGCATCATGTGTCCTATTGTGTTTCAGCTATATAGGTACGGTTCAAGGTCACCATCACCACCGCTCATCTCCATCGACTACTCAACATCGCCAAGGACGGTAACCTCGACGACATCTTTGTCATACCTTGCAATTGCATTGATACCCCACATGGCCATACTTTTGCGTAGCTTACCCATCGAGACTAGCCATTGAGTATTGTCGGCAACGTGACTTGTGCACATTAGTGATCATACTCCATAGCATACATACCATAACACCATGGTGCATATCTTGGAATCAACTTGTGTGTCACAAAGTTGTCATAGCATACACAATTGCTATCTTGGTTCGTGAAGTTTTGCATGAGAAAAGAGCTCAAAAGTCAAAGAGCCACCAAAGCTTTTAAGCAAAGAGGAAAGATAAGCAAATAGCTTATAAGCAAGAACCATAGCATCATACTACATTAAGATTGTCACATAAGATCATCTTGGATCATAGCACCGAAATACCATACATATAGCATACTTGGGATAGAGATCGTTTGCATTTTTGCCTAGTAGGTTGTGCACAAGCTCCGTATCCTCCTATCGTGCAATCGTGCTAGCGTCTCTCTAGTATTGTGCAACAAGAGCATTTTCATGGATTCCACATTTTGGCTCACTTTTGGTTTGCACAATCCCATTTATCTATTTGCGCGTGTGTTTCTGTGTACCCATACTTGCTTGGTCTACTTGTTGCATTTGCAAATTTGTGAATCTTTTCCAACATTATTGAATCTCACTTTCAATTGCATCAAATTTTTATGCCACCATCCTTACCAAGCTCCACCATAAGCTTTTACTTGTGTAGGTGTGAGAACTGACAAGAATTGGTACCAATAGTGCTATTTCATTGTCCGCATTTGAGTGAACTTGATTCATCATCAACATCGGTAAAAGGTACATTGGTATAAGTTCTTCTCCTTCTACCACTCACATTTTGCTTGGAATGATGGATAGGCCAAGTACTTATACCAACCCACTCTTCATCGAGCAAGATGACGACATGTCATCATACGTCACCAAGAGCCACCTCTTTGGTGCACAACGAGCGTTACATCAAGAGCAACAAGCAATGAATGACCGCATCGACAACCTCGCCACCGACATGCGACTCTCCGAGCAACGTACAAGAGACTACTTCGACAACAAGAAAGGACGAGATATGCGCCTTGTTGGTGAACCGGCCTCCTTCTACATCGTCATACTCAAGACGGAGCCACTGAAGTCGACACTCCGACGACTCCTTCTCTGGCTCAAGTACACCGTCATCGAACACTCTTCGACGAGCCGCGCGTCAAGACCGTCATGCATCTCACAACCCGCTACACGTCAAGCATTCACAAGAGCAAACCGATGAGCAAGTCCCTCGTCCTCAATCAAATCAAGTCGCTTTTGCCCAAGCTCAAGAACGACAACGTCTTCGTCGCCAAGAAGAAGAAGAATGAGCGCGTCTACACCAAGAGCAACAAGACGCCGAGGCTCAACGTCTTCAACAACAACAATGAGAAGCACAAGCTCTTGAGGCGGAACGTGCCCTTCAAGAATCATGTCGAGCCATCGCCAACCGCAATCGCGAACGACGCAATCAAGAAGAAGCCCTTCTAGAAGAAATCCAAGAGAGGAACTACCAACCGCGTGTGCAACGTCATGCTCCACAAGCTCCTCCACAAGCTCGTCAAGCTCCACCTCGACCTCAAGTTCAACAAGAGCAAGTTGATCATGGACTTCCTCCATGCCAAGAGCAACATGAGGATGATTACCCTCCACGTCAAGGGCGTCATCATCACCATCGCCAACAACACAATGAAGAGCAACGCTATGGCAAGCTCAAATTCACAATGCCCAAGTTCAATGGAAGCGATGATCCGGAAGAGTACCTCTCATGGGCATTGAAGGTCGACAAAATCTTTCGTTTGCACAACTATCAGGAAGAGAAGAAGATCGCTATGGCATCACTAGAGTTCCAAGACTATGTGCTCATATGGTGGGAACAAGTCCTTGAGCGCCGACAAGCAAGAGGTGAACCTCCAATCACCACTTGGGCTCAAATGAAGGATGTCATGCGAGCACGTTTTGTGCCCACATACTACAACCGCGATCTCTTCAAGAAGCTACAACTCCTCAAGCAAGGAACAAAGAGTGTTGAAGAATACTACAAGGAAATGGAGATTGCCATGATTCAAGCCAATGTCACGGAGGATGATGAGCAAACAATGGCACGATTCTTGAATGGACTCAATCATCCCATCAAGAAGATCGCCGACTTCCAACCCTACTGCAACCTCATTGAGCTTGTGCATCAAGCTACAAAGGCGGAACATCAAGTGCAAGATGACTTCAAGTACGCCAAGTACTCATCCAAGACCTACGGCTTCTCCAACAACCAAGCTTGAACAACTCCTCCAACATCTACATCAACCAAACCTTCTCCAAGCAACGACGACAAGCCAAGTTACAAGAAACATTCGTCAAGTTCAAGTCGTCTTCCTCCTACAACAAGCAACTACAAGCCGCGTGCTTCTTCATCTACTCCGACCGATGAGACCGTCAAGACAGGCTCCTTAAAATGTTTCACTTGCGGCGGCCGAGGCCACAAGTCCTATGAATGCACAAACAAGCGCATCATGATCCTCAACGACGATGGCACCTACGACTCAATGAGTGAAGATGAAATGTGAAGCTCTTGAGCAAGTGGCCATGCACCGGCGCGTGAACGAGGATGAAGATGATCAAATCTTTTGTGATGAACATACGAGCCCCGCTCTTGTTGTCTCCAAGGTCTTGACTCTTCAACATCAACAAGAAGAAGACGAACGATGCCATATCTTCCTCACCAAGGCCGGCATCAATGGATTATCCGTCAAGGTCATCATCGATGGAGGTAGTTGCCATAACTTGGCAAGTGAAGAACTATGCTCCAAGCTTCAATTGATAAAGAGGAAGCACCCGCAGCCCTACAAGGTTCAATGGCTAAGTGACTCCGGCACTATCCGAGTTGAGCATACGGTCCAAGTCTCCTTCAAAATTGGTGCATATGAAGACACTTTGGAGTGTGATGTGGTCCCCATGACCGTTTGCCACCGCCTTCTTGGTAGGCCATGGCAATTCGACTGTGGTGTCATCCATAACGGGCGCACCAATCACAATAGCTTCAAGATCAAAGGGAAGGAATATGTGCTACGACCTATGTCTCCTAGTCAAGTAATAGCCGACAAGCAAGCCACCCATCGTGGAGAGAAGAGTGAGAAAGTGATCCACCAAAAAGTGCGTGAGAGCCACAAGCCAAACTTGAGCACCTCTTAGCCTAGAGAGAAAAACCTCATACTATTTACAACAAAACGTGAGATTAGAGAAGTGTGTGAGAACCCACCGAGTGTGATGCACTTTGTCCTTGTGTGCAAGGATGGAGAACCAAAAACTAACACCTCTCACGAGCTACCTTTAGTTTTCAATCTCTTTTGCAGGAATTCCAAGATGTTTTCCCAGATGAGCTACCTCCGGGTCTACCTCCTCTACGAGGCATTGAGCATCGAATCGACCTCATCCCCAGAGCGCCACTTCCAAACAAAGCTCCATACCGTGTCAATCCCGAAGAAACCAACGAGATTCAACGGCAAGTACAACAACTAATCGACAATGGTCATGTACGTGAAAGCTAAAGCCCTTTTGCCTTTCGGGTTATACTTGTGCCTAAGCCCGATGGAAGTTTTCGCTTGTGCTCCGATTGTAGACCTATAAATGCTATTACCGTTCGCTATAGGCATCCCATTCCTCGCTTAGATGATATGCTTGATGAACTTAGTGGAGCCAACTTTTTCTCAAAAATTGATCTTAAAAGTGGCAATTACCAAATCCATATTCAAGAGGGTGATGAATGGAAAACTGCTTTCAAAATCAAATTTGGCTTATATGAGTGGTTAGTCATGCCTATGGGTTTATCGGAGGCTCCCGGTACTTTCGTGCGTCTCATGCATTATGTGCTTCGCCCTTATATTGGAGTCTTTGTTGTGGTTTACTTCGATGATATTCTTGTGTTAGGCAAAACCATGAAAGAGCATCTTAATCATTTAGGGCTATTTTGCAAACCCTTCGCAAGGAAATTCTTTATGCAAACATGAAAAAGTGCACATTTGGTGTTGACATAGTGGTTTTCTTGGGTTTTGTTGTCTCTTCCAAGGGTGTCCATGTTGATGAATCTAAAATTGAAGCAATTAAAACTTGGCCCCAACCCACCAATTTGCAACAAGTGCGTAGTTTTCTTGGTCTAGCAGGTTTTTATCGTCGCTTTGTGAAAGATTTTAGCACTATTGCAGCTCCTTTGCATGCCTTGATTAAGAAGAATGCTCCTTTTGTTTGGGGATCTTTGCAATCCACCGCTTTTGATGAGCTCAAGTATTTGCTTACTCATGCTCCGATTCTTGGTTTGCCCAATTTTGACAAAACTTTTGAGGTTCATTGTGATGCAAGTGGTACCGGAATTGGCGGAGTTTTGATGCAAGAAAAACGAGCCATTGCATATTTTAGTGAAAAACTCTCCGGTGCTCAACTTAACTATCCCATCTATGACAAAGAATTGTATGCCTTAGTGCGTGTGCTACATGTTTGGGAACATTATCTTAGACCTCATGAGTTTGTCATCCATACCGATCATGAAACGCTTAAGTACTTAAAAGGTCAAACTAAGTTGAACAAGCGTCATGCCAAATGGAGTGAATTTATTGAATCTTTTCCCTATGTGATTAAGTACATTAAGGGTAAGGAAAATATAGTTGCCGATGCACTTTCACGCATATGCACGCTTGTCACTAAATTGAGTTGAATGTTATTAGCTTTGAGCACATAAAAGACTTGTATGCTAATGATCCATCTTTTGCACCTCATTATGCTAAATGTTTGACGCATACATCTTGGGAACAATATTACATCAAGGATGGTTATCTTATGAGAGCTAACAAACTATGCATTCCCGAGTCTTCTCTTTGTTTGCTCCTTTTGCAAGAGGCTCATGGAGGCGGACTCATGGGACACTTTGGACGCGACAAGACTTTCGTCACGCTCTCCAAGAACTACTTTTGGCCCAAGATGTTCCGCGACGTCTCACGCTTCACCACCCGATGCTCTACATGTCGCAAAGCTAAGTCTAAAGCTCAATCTCATGGTCTTTACATGCCTCTTCCTATTCCTTATCAACCTTGGGAAGACATTAGTATGGATTTTGTACTTGGTTTCCCTAGAACTCAAAATGGCAAGGATTCCGTGTTTGTTTTTGTGGACCGATTTTCTAAGATGGCACATTTCATCGCTTGCAACAAGATAGACGATGCTTCACACGTTGCAAATCTCTTTTGTAGGGAAATCTTGCGTCTCCATGGAGTACCAAAGACAATCGTCTCCGACCGCGACGTCAAGTTCTTGAGTTACTTTTGGAAGACCCTATGCGCCAAGCTCGGAATCAAGCTCTTGTTCTCATCCGCATACCATCCTCAAACCGACGGCCAAATGGAGGTGACGAACCGTACACTCTCCACTCTACTTCGCGTGTTGATCAAGAAGAACATCAAGGAGTGGGAGGAGTGTCTACCCATTGCCGAGTACGCCTACAACCATGCAAGACATTCGACGACCGGCAAGTCCCCCTTCGAGGTCGTCTACGGCTTCAACCCATTGTCCCCATTGGACATTCTACCTCTTCCTCTACAAGAGCGCACCAACCTCGATGCAAGTGCCCGTGCAAGCAACATCAAGAAGATGCATGAAGATACAAGACACACCATCGAGCGCCAAGTACAACGACTCGTGACCAAGCTCAACGTCAACAAGCTGATAGAGGCAAAGGTGTCCCGTCTTTCGATGAGATGATGGATATCAGTTTGGTGGAAATCGACTTTGACGATCCGACTATGAACGTGCGAGGACGTCACGCCTTAGCAATCGGTAAACCAACTCCGAGAGGTTATTGACCACACCGGAGCACGATCAACCTGACCACGAGGGTCTGTTTCCTGCGAGCAAACGAAGAACAAGCAAGAAACTGAGATTGCAATCTGGATATTGCGAATATAAGATGAAAGCTTTATTGATCAAGGTGGGGTTCTGAGACGTCTTTGTCTGGTCATTGAACACAAAGGAAGTACGCAAAGTTGCAGCTATGGCGAACTTTAATCTCAACAAAACCCAAAGTCTAAACGGTGCCCTAAGGGCTGTATATATGGAGGAAGAGGGGGTGAATTTCGTGGCCCTTGGTGGAGGGGTCCGAAACTAACCCTATCTGATAGAGGCAAAGGTGTCCCGTCTTTCGATGAGATGATGGATATCGCTTTGGTGGAAGTCGACTTTGACGATCCGACTACGAACGTGCGAGGACGTCGCGCCTTAGCAATCGCTAAACCAACTCCGAGAGGTTATTGACCACGCCGGAGCACGATCAACCTGACCACGAGGGTCTGTTTCCTGCGAGCAAACGAAGAACAAGCAAGAAACTAAGATTGCAATCTGGATATTGCGAATATAAGATGAAAGCTTTATTGATCAAGGTGGGGTTCTGTGACGCCTTTGTCTGGTCGTTGAACACAAACGAAGTACGCGAAGTTGCAGCTATGGCGAAATTTTAATCTAAACAAAACCCAAGGTCTAAACGATGCCCTAAGGGCTGTATATATGGAGGAAGAGGGGGTGGATTTCGTGGCCCTTGGTGGAGGGGTCCGAAATCAACCCTATCTCTTGTTTCCCCACACATACGGACTCTAAAAATAGCCTATACTTATGTATTTCGAAATTACATGGGCCTGGCCCAATAATAAGGTGACGCAGCACCTAAAATAGCCTCGGGACGAAATTTATGAAGTGGCATCTTGTATATTTCGTCCAAGGCTTCATGCACACATTATGGTGGCTTCAAAGTCCTGAAATCATCACTTGTAACTCCGTTCTTGTTCCCCTTGCGCATGCCATCATCTCCATGCTTGTTCTTGCTCCAATGTTCATCCTTCTCCAAGCTAGGCCCTTCATTTGTAAGCAAAACAAATGTATCCAATTTAGGCAGCATCATATTCTCATGAAC